>NC_136904.1:27238341-27769496 GCF_949606895.1 Notothenia rossii
GGTACACACTGTTTGCCCCCTCAGCATGTGGCGCAGAGCAGAGCGTCCCCTGAGGATCTGTCACGCTTCTCCCGCTTGGTGAGGTTCTAACCAACCAATTTCATTCCCAAATAAGATATTGAGTAGCTTTCTATCACCTTAAGGCTGATGTTTGTTTTCTTCACACAGAATCGATCCAACACCCTAACACTGCCGATCCAATGCACCGTCAACGTGGCCTCCTACAGAGACATTGCAATTAGAATCACAGGAGCACTACGAATAGATACATTACACGCAGTGAGTATGAAACCCAAAACATCCTTGAATAAAGTTGGTTATCCCGAGTTTTATAATAACACGCATGCTCGCAAGAGCTCCATTCATGTGGCTGTTGTGCTCCCTTCATGATGACAGCATTGTAGTCTCTCTCTCTCTCTCTCTGTAGTGTGATGTGTTTGTGAACAATGGCAGCATGTTTTGATTTCCTCTCTCCAGCTGAAGTTTAAAATCCTGGAACTGGGAACCAGCGCATCAGTGGAGCTCCCCTCCTCCAGCCCCATGTTTTTACACGAGGAAAGGCCTGTCAGACATGTGAGTCATCAACCTCTAATAAACTGTTAGCCATAAACTGCGTCTGTCCCGGGTTTGACCTGACTCAAATCTGAGCTCATAATACCATCATTGTTTGATCCGATTTAGCCTCTCTCCGATTTGTGTTATTGTATCCATCTGTCAGGCTTAATGAGATCAGTCTTTATTACAATTAACTAAAAGTGTAAAATAGTATAATATGTAACACTAAACAAGAACATATGTTGATGCAATGACAACTTTATAAAAAGATATCAGTGGGCTCTGCTTCAGTCTAGCACAGCACTGCCTAACAGTGTGTTTTCAGACAGTATTGGTAGGTATTGGAGCCCATGTGCTGCTGTGTGGTGCTTAGGGACCGAAAGGACCAGCGGCACAACATGTAAAAGTCTGCACTCACTCACTAATCTCTGCTGCCATCTATTGGCAGGTACCAACAGTCATTCAGATTCTCTTTGTTATGCTTTACATACTGATTGTGTTCAAAAGGGAATAGATTAAGTGCTAAAACTGCTTCTGATCTGTGCTATTTCTGAAGCTTTTTCAGTCCAACTTCAGAAGAACTGTCATGTTATATTCTACATATGTCTCTTTGACATACAGAATAGGTCAGTCATCTTGGTAAATATTCCTGTAGGTTTCCATGTGCTGAATATAACTACTCTACAATAACAGATTTCTGGATTTATAACCATCATAATGTCAGAATAAAGTGCATTATCTCCAGCTGCTTTAACTTTAGTGTTTGTGGCAGTTAGAGTCCATGATACTTTTAGACAAGTATGGTTATTTATATTATTGTGTGTTCAGTATATCTTTAGTATTTGCAAGAGGAATAAATACACTCTGCATTTTCTCACTTGATTTTTTATGTGTTTCTCAAAAACAAATGAAAATGTCTATTCCAATGACTCAAATATCGTCTTATCCACAGATAATATTGGAAATCAGGAAGGAGGGAGACTACAGAATTTCTAACTGGATTATCATTGGCAGCACGCTGGGAGGACTCTTGTTGTTAGCCCTGCTCATTCTCGCTCTATGGAAGGTAAGTCATGCACAGATTTAGTAATTAGAAAAAGTAATGCTACGTTTTTCAGTCTAAAGAAGGTGATAGTGTTTTATTTTATCATCAAACTATTTTGATAATAAACAAAATAGATAAACACTATTTTGATCTCCTAAAGTTATCAAGTCTTTATCGGTCATGTTAAAACTATTTTCACAGCCTGTGTAGGGTTATGCTGCCACCCTCTGGTTGAGAATAAAGTAATGCCTGTAACAAGATATAGAAAGTTCATTTCTTTCACATCAACATTACATACAGTGTAAATGAACAATCATCTTTTCGATTTTCATTAAAATCAAGTTACGTTTTTTATTGTGTATCATCTTCCAATCACAGAAGTGTTTCAAAGTTAATTTTATGTTGCATTTGTTGTATAATATCTTATAAAAGCAAAAAGGAAGGGGGTGCTTTGCACATGGCAGACAACATTGAACAAGGTGGGGCCTGCACCCGGATGATTTCACTTATTATCGGTGATAAGACCTCTTCCCATGGATTTTGTGGGTGTCTGCAGACTGTGACCCAATCCAAATGTCCCCTAAAGGCCTTAAATCCTGGACACTCTTAGATTCAGCTGAATTTAGCTGGTCAAAGGAGTTGTGCGAGAGTCCACAAGTTGTTAACATTTTATAATTACAAACGGGGACGACATTTTGTGGTAATATATCACGTTACCTTGACTACGCCATTGCATATTAGTTACAATTGTAGGTTACTATTAAGAGTTTTACCGCCTGACTTGATTGCTTCCAGCCTCTTACCTCAACAGATCGGATGAGAGTTAATTGTTTTGTCAAAACAGCATCATAAATGTGAATTAGAAGAAAGGGTGGAGAGATAAACTAGCCTTGTAGTAAAGCCTACTCTTGCATTCATCTTTTATAATGTCTTTTTATGAAGGCTACTGAAATATTTTATGGTAATGCATTTATTCTGTTTGAATGTAATATACCAGGCTGAAAACCCTATGAACATTTAGATGTTATAGTTCGGGGCCATTGAAGTGTCAAAATTATAATGAGGAATTGCTCGTGTAATAACAACTGAGCCACTTCCATACCCTGGTTGAAGACCGTAAGATGCAGTTTAAAACTCGTAAAAATCCGCTAAAAGACCTTTAACTTGTTAATTTTATCAAACATACTGATCTCATTGTCAATAATGAACTTCCTTACACAATCTTGTATTTTCTCAGTGTAATTTCTCTGTGTGTTTCACTGCTCTCCCTCCCAGCTCGGCTTCTTCCGGAGACAGAAGCGAAAAGAAAAAGACGAGCAGGAGACAACCGGGAAAGTGGCTGATGAGCGGTAACGCAGGCTGAGGGCCCCCAGCAGTCACCTTTTCCACAGGGGACCCGACACTCAGGGACCGACCCTCCTCCCCAGGCTCCCCTACAACGCAGTGGCACTGCATAGACGGCTCCGCATGGCCACTGAGGCAAGGCTTGTTCAGTGCACTGGATCTGACCCACGTCATGACCCCTGACTCCCAGAGTCAGCACTGTCAAACTCACTTAGCATTCCTGCACTGTTGCGAATTCAGGGCCTCCTTGTCTATGTATTCACTGCCCTCTGTGTCGTACCTTCACAGATCTCTGAGCTTCAGTTTTCTTAGCCGGGTCTTTTCCTGGTTGTTTGAAATGAAGAATATGGCGGGCTTTGGTCGATCCGTCCCAAGATATTCAGGCGACAATCTGTCCTTGAGTCAAGC
Source organism: Notothenia rossii (assembly GCF_949606895.1). Taxonomy (NCBI): domain Eukaryota; kingdom Metazoa; phylum Chordata; class Actinopteri; order Perciformes; family Nototheniidae; genus Notothenia; species Notothenia rossii. Next base: position 27,241,694 of record NC_136904.1, read on the forward strand.
GTTATCCAATCAATTTGTTGTCTCTTCCTAATGTGTATTTATTGAACTCTTATGGTAATTTTTGAAATACATGAGAAACCTCAAGGGTGACATGCCACCCAAAAGCTACGGCATATGTAAAGTTATTATACTGTATATTAAATCTGATGTTTGAAATATTTTATCTGCATATGGTTCAACACGCATAATAATTTATGGAGAAATAAAACTCAACTAAAGTCACCAAAATACAAAAAAGATGAATGATGTTTAACTACAGAGAAGCTTCTAGATCTTATTATACGGAGAATAATCTTCTAAACCTGCATCCGCTCTTAAGAGTTCACTTCTTTTATTTTTTCATCCTGGAAAACATTAAACATTTGATGCACTTTTATTTTGTACAAAATTAACTTGAATTTTGTAAATAGTGAAGTACCTTTTTATACGCTTTCAAATATTCTAGTGGTTTTCAGGATTTTCAACATGGTTTATGGCATTACTTTGTAGCAAGATGGCTTTGTGTTACTGAACCTGTTATGAGACGTTGCATGCCTTTTAACATGCACTGCATCAGAGCAAAAGGATGTGCATAATATACTGCAGGCCACACATATTTCAACAAAGTAAATACCATTAAGAACTGTAACTAATTGATCAAATCAGATGCTATGAAGATGAAACCACCCTGTCACCCTCCTGGTGTTACTAATTAATTGCAGTTTGTTCTGTTTGCCGAGGTGTGAAAAGCTGTAATATGCCTGCAAATAAAATATTGTACTATATGTCTATAAATGTATTCTTTTAATGAACAGTTGAGGAGTTTCTACTGCCTTAATGAGCCCCGTAGAACCAAGAGTTGTTTATATCCTGTCAACTAATCTAATGCAGACGGAGTGGGGCAACTGCAGGCAGAGAATCAGAGAGAGATAAGGAGTATTTGAACAAATTCTCTAAAGGATCATTAAATGCAGTCACAAAAGGAAACAGATGGTTGTTTATAAAAACAGCTGTTTTATGGTATTTTATAATAATACAAAACTGAATTAAAAAAAATGCCTCTCTGGATGGGAAACAAACGAACTCGCAATTTGGGAAAAGGCTTAAAAATCTTTATTAGCATCAAGATTACAAATGTTTATCCAGATGGTAAGACGAGTCCTTAAGGATTCTGGAGGAAAAAAGTAAAAACAACATGAAGAGTTTAAAACATTGTACTATGGTAAAGAACATTGCTGGATAACTAATTATCATTAAGAGACAAGTGGTTACCTCTGTGACCTGAATGTGTCCTAATTTGCGAGAGCCCCAAACTGGTAACTGTGAAAACTGTAAAATACTCACAAGTGACAGATTTAAGTCTGAGTCATCCTCACTATGGTTGTTGGTTTGAGTGAAGCAGCAGAAACACCTGACCCTACATGTTCCACAATGCAATCAGATGGTTCAACCATCCATTCCTCAGCTCTTAAACTCCCATTCCCCTGTTTTCAACACTGCCCTTGTTCGCAGATTTTAAAATGTTCCAACTTTGTTTCTCATGCTGAGTGTGACTCCACAGGTGCAGGTGTGTAAAATATGTTGATTTGATTTATGTAATGCAGTTCATCCACCAGTAAGGGGGGTAGTGTTTATCTTCACTAAATCTCTCAAACAACAGCCATAAAGAAATCATTACAGTTTGATTCGACTTTATTAACTGCTTAATCAGCAACAATCAACATGGATCCTAATGACATTCGTGATTGTAAACATATAACATTTTTTTTAAGATTTAAATTCCCTCATGGTGCAATGTCAGTAGCATCATAAGAGAAGATATACATGCCAATTTAACGGTTTTATGTAGAATATTTAACTATAAAATATGTGCTTAAACCTTAATGTTTTATTTCCAGGATAGCACGGAACAATTTGCCTTCAGGAAAAAACATAACTGTGCAGCCACCTGTAGATCAAAGCTTATTAAAATCTATAGAGGTTTTGTTTTGGCTGCAGTGATTCCAATAACATTTTAAAACATGTGTTTTTTAGTGTTGTTCTCATAGTTTACCAAATCTTAAATAAACAAACTCCCTTGCGGTGCTGTGGCTGAAACCATCCTTTGTGTTCAGGGATGCAGGTTTTATTCAGTCAGCTGATACGTACTAACCAACTGCTGCTGACAGTACGGTGAAAACATATTGATCCCTGGGGGGTAATTAGATTGATTGACGCTGTGAATGTATTAAGATTCAGCAAGGCAAAGAGGGAAAGCAACCACACGAACAGACATAAGATGAGCCATAAATCCCAGTATAAAAAAGCAGTCAATTGGCCTGATCCAAAAAGGTGAGATTATGTAAACATGCATTATCAGACTCAAAAGAGAGTATAGACTTGTTTCTGTGCCCAGATGACTTGTAAAATGTTAATTTTAACATCTGCTAATTACATTAAATATGTGTGATCTGGAACCAAAATCACTCACAAAATTAAAATGAGTGATGAAAAAAAAAACGCTCCACAGACAGTAATTGAATACATTGAGTGACAATCTATTCACATTTGCCAGCTCAATGATCAACTGCCAAAGCACAATGAAATATTTGGGAAGTAATCAAATGAGCAATACAGTATAAGCTGCAGTGCGTTGATTGGTCTGGACTGCAGCTTGATTACTCACTCATTATCTTGAACGATTTGACGGAGTATAATTGAAAAAGTGCAGCAATAAGAGAGTTTTTACCAAGTTCAATTAATGTTCTCTGGTTTTGTTAGACCTTTGTTTGCTCTGTAATTTTTATATCAGGGTTTTGTTTTCAATAATTACCTTATTTGGCTGCTCAAAAATGTCTCGGAGCCACCAGAGATCTGCAATTTCAATGAACCTGTGATTTGAGTCCACACTACGCCTTCTACAAAAAGTTGTATCCCAGGTAAATTGATCAGGTACAATAATATAGAGATTTATTGAAATTGCTATGCTGGTATTAAGCCTATAAATATGTATTTAGTGTTCAGTAAATATGTCTGTACTGGAAAAGGGTAACCTCTTCCTGAGGTGTCTTAATTTTGTTCCTTTTTTGTTTAGTTTTTTCCTTACATATGAGACTAACAATATGGACTGACCATACAGCTTCCCAAACCTTGATGCTTTAGGTAAAAGTATATTTGTACCTGTTGTGCTCATCACTGTACACCATCTCTGCAGAAATTGTGACGCTACACAAACCAAATTAGCCTTGGGGCACACAGAGTGAAAAACCTAGTGACAGTCAAACATTCATTAACACAAACCTGGCAGTAGATGGAGCTTGAACCCAGGAGACTCCCTCCGCCCCTAGTTTTTCCTGCGTTGTGATTGTGCAATCACCTGAGGAGAACCTGTCCTGCACCACTGCCAAATGCCAAGTGACATCTGGACCCTCTGCATCCTCTCCCCTGGGTTAGCCTGAAACAGCCTTTGTCTTTGACAAGAGCTTGTGCTGAATAGGAATTTAGCATCAATAGCCTATAGGCTCCAAATGATCAAAAGCCGTTTGGAGGTTCAACACTTCATTAATGCAAATAATTCCTTTATCTGAACCACAATGTGCCTGCCTCAGGGGTGTCATATTCTCCCCCTTTATGTGTGCACTGCTGAGCTGTCAATCTCAATAACGCATACATGACACTTCAACGTTTTTATTATGTCTGAAGCCAAAATAAATAACTTTAATCACATCCTCTTTGTGACAGGATGAAACAATAGACATTCATGTTATTTCATTAAGTGAGAGAAACCTTTCAGAGTAAAAACTGTGCATTTGAGAAAAATATACAACATATATATATATTTATATATATATACACTCTTTTGTACATGCAGTTGTGGTTGAAAACATTTTCGACGTTTGAGGTTGACATTTGTATGTACACAATAAATAACATAAACCAAATGTACATGTTAATCTTCTACAACCTCATATATATATATATAAAAAAGTCATTTTGTGTAAGTTGTAGGAAAAAAAATCACACTGAGTAAATGTCCTCATGAGGACCAACAAGTTACAACATCCACGGTCACTATAAAAAAAATACAAGCGAAAGCTTTACCCACGACTCAGGACTGCTACAGATGGAAACAGGAGCAAATAATGAACAGCGTATGTGGTTTATTTTTCACCAAATCTACTGTATTCACCGGGTGTATATGATTTTGGAGCTGGGTATGCCTTTACGGTCTATGATTGACAGCGTGTACTCTTCATTGTTAATCACCTGGAGAGGCACTTCTCCCTGCGCAAAAGAGCGCGTCTCGCAGCCCCTTTTGGTGGTTGGAGTGGGGACTCTCCAAAACAGCCCGCCGAGCATCTTCCTGATCTCTGGCCTCATCAGACAGTAAAGCACTGGGTTCAAGCAGCTGTTTGCGTGCGCAAAGCACACGGTGACAGGGAACACATACGTGTGCACCATGTAATATGACTTGTCCCAGTCGACTGCGTTAAATTTGACCAAGACACCCCAGAAAGTCATTGCGTGGTTTGGCATCCAGCAAAAAAAGAAAGACAAAACCACAATAGCAACAGCTTTGGTGACCCTCGAGCTGCGTTTCGGGTTGCTGCTGTCCATGCTCCTCCGTTTTACAAAGCGCAGGAGCATTAGATAGTTAACAGAGACTATAAGCATGGGGATTATGAAGGCTATCAGTATTTTCTGGATATGATAGAGGGCAAGCCAGTCGTACCCCTCAGGAAACTTCAGCAGGCACAGTTTTTCTCCAGCCACCACGGTGACGGTGGAGAAGATAGTTGTCGGAGCGGTGGCCAAAGTGGCTGCCACCCAAAGCACTGCGCACACCCACTTAACGCACCATGACCTCCTGTACGATTTTTTCTTCAGGGCAGAGGCAACAGACAGGTAGCGGGTCACACTCATGGCAGTGAGGAAAAACACGCTGGCGTACATGTTCATCACGGTGACCGAGAGGATAATTTTGCACATGGCATCTCCAAACGGCCAGCTGAAGTCCAGCGCGGTGTCCACAGCCCAGAAGGGCAGAGTGAGCACGAACTGGAAGTCAGTCACTGCCAAGTTGATGATAAAAAAATTGATAGTTGACTTCTTTCGACCCTGTCTTACCCTCATTAGGAAAAATACGAGTAGATTTCCCACCAAACCAACCGCACAAACTACAGAGTACACCACGGAGATGAGTATCCTTAAAATGGGAGTGCCGTCCGCGCTCACATCGATGTCTTCAAAACTGAATTTGTCTCCACCAGGTGAACTTCTGTTCAGCGCACCGCTGTTGTTAAATGTGTCATCCATCGTTAAAGTTGGAAACGTTGGCTTTAGCCACTTTCTGCTGCTCGCACAGGCTTCACGAATAGAACTACCATGCGAAAGTGTCTCAACACTTTATCCCCATCCAATGAATGTGTGAGTGCTTTTATACAGGTGTGTTGCTCCTCTGTCGAGCCACGATTGGTTGCATAAGACGTGACAGAGAAAGAGACGGTCAGTCATACCAGAGCAAAGTATCATGTATGCAGCAGCAACACAAGAGGAATGCTGCCGATGGTCTCCGTGAATATAACCTACATTAAGGTGTGACTAACTGCATGTCAGCTCATTAGGCCTGTGAAGTATTTAATTTTAATGTGTCGGATGAAGAAATTGCATATTTTTTCATCCAAACAATTCAGCAAAAAAAGACTTTAATTGAATCAGCTGTGTTGAAATATATTCTGTTTGTCATGTTGAATAGGATGATTTTTTTTCTATAGTTTTTAAAAAATATATATGGTTTCTACCTTGGCCAGGTCTCTCATATAAAATAGATCTGTGTTGTTTATTTTAATTGGACTCCCTGGAAAAAAATAGGGTAAGAAAAAAAGCTACAAGCCAAGATAAGTGTATGTTATGTTGCTCCATTCAAATAATTTCATTTTATAATAAACGTATTAACATTTTATAATACATGTATTAAAATACTTCGCCTTGAATATAGTTTCATGTGCCTTGCAGAAGCATTGTCCCTCATCGACTGGCCCTCAAGTGCCTCCATACCTCCACTAGAGGGGGCGCTAAGCCTAAACAACCGAAGTTTAATAACAAAGTACAGGAGGAGTTTAGTGACCATGATGAGTATGTTTTCAGTACAGGCTTTATTCCACCTAAGTTAAGACATCTTGGTTACACAACTGCAACGTTTATTAAGATTGGGAATCTCGTAAACTGCTTTCGCCTGTTTCCTCCACCACTGAAGCTCCTGATCTGTCATAATTTCTCTGACTCCAAGTCAACGCAACAATATCGAGCCTGGTCCTCATGTGACCCACTGAAAACCCAAAAGACCTCAGATTCGAGAGCAACTGCCAATTACATTAAAGTACTACTTCCGATTTCTTGGGGTAGCATTCCCCTTTAAGCCCCCAGCCCAACAGAAAGATATCCCATTGTCTTAAGTCCACCCATCTGTGGGGGTGGCTCTGCGAAAGTTTGCAGACAACAGTTTGAAGCTGTCACTGGGCTGGCTATTGGTGGGAGACTGATGGAGGACGGAGGGGACAGCTACTCGGATGCAAACATTAACACCGACACACAGACAAGACAAGACAAGACAGAGTGAGAATGCAACAGAAACAGCCCGTGTTTAGGCCTTAAGTACACAAGTTGGTTGGGACTGTGACAGTTTAAGTGCACGCTCGCAACAAAGCGAAAAGTTCCTCCAGCCCACATGGAAATCATTTGAATTGACAATCGACGCAGTGTCAGAAAGGCGTTAAATGTTACCAAAATACAAACTACCGTCTTGACAAAATGACCCGTTTGGACTGCGGGCTTCACGCTTTTGGACAAAGAGGCTCCCCCATTCACCTCTTCATCGCACTTCTGACGGCCCTGGAAATCTGCATCACCTTGGAATTACCACATGAAGAAGGTTAGTGAACCTGAAAACAAAAATATTGCCACGTCCTCTGATATAGTGGCTGCTTTGTTTGCTCACATTTGTTTCAGAGCGGATCTAATTCATCATTAGAGTCAGGCCAGCAGTCCTCAGTGTGGAGGGGAGGCCAGCTGTGGCTTGTGTTTACAAAATGTTGGTCTGACCAAAGCAATAAAACCCAAGGTTCTGCAGCTATGTCTGCTAGCTGGAGAGACCTTCTTTCCATGAATCATCAGGGGTTTAAGCCCCAGGTGGGAGAGCATTGGTCCTGGCCCTGCCCTGGAGCCAAAACACAGACTCCCAGCTCAGCTGACACTGACCTCTGACCTCCCCAGTGAAGGTCAGGAAACAGCATTTCTCTTTGGGTATCTACAGGATGTATCGTCATTCTGCAAAATATGTCTAGTTGTGGGAGCCAGTAGATATTATCACATCAGAGCATTCACTCTCTCGCTCCTTGAAGAAAACACCCCCGCCTCCACTCCTTGCACTTTCATCCTCTGGCTCTCTTCGGATACCTAGTTTGTGGTTTGGATGTTAGAAGTCACCGCTCTCCTGAGATAACAGGCACAACAAGCACAAAGAGGCTGTCTCATCCTGTACACATCAAATGCAGCCCTTGAGAGTAAAAACAAGTACCGCCAGGCTTTATAGACAAGGATGTGTCACTAAGGGGAGCCACCTCCTGAACATTACCGATTTCAGGTAATAAATGTTGGCACATGGATCACTAATTTTATTTTTGGACTACTAAGAACCCAAAGGTGACAGTTCATCTTGATTCAGAATTAATAGGAACCTGATCAGTGTGGCTCATTACGGGCACACTTAAAATCCAATTTTGGTCCCAGACCCCACATTAAAAACCACCTCCTCCAAGCTTAGATATTCATGCTTTTAAGGAGTCTTATTTTTGGAAATGTGATTTTTCTGATCACATTATAATTGAATTTCACTTTCCTTTCCTTTCCTTTTTGACCTGTACTGAAGGGCACAAATGCTTAATGAAAAGTCATATCTTATGGGTGTTTTGTTATTTAAGATGCTTCAATGCATTTTTACAGATGCAGAAAGTCCTTAAGGTCTTATGAAATACTTTGAATGCAAGAATCCTCACACCTTGAACTTGACTGCATACCAACATCGAGGCGGCATAAACATCTTTGCTTAGTAAATATTTAGAACATTTTAATCTCCTTCTGGGTCTAGACCTCCATCAAAAAATGCATACTGAGCTATGCTGTTTGAGTCAGTCACTCTACTATACTGGTGAACCAGCTAAAGAATGCCATATCAAGATGGGCATAGGTCGAAATACTGATGATGATTATGATGACTGCACTCACAAGGCTATATTTTATTTATATATTAATTATAGTACACTAAATAAAACGTAATTTAGCTGATGCTTCTATCCAAAGCAACTTACAAAGCACCTCTACACAGCATGCGATGCCAAAAAGAGATATTTTGGGTTGAGTATCCTGCCCAAGGACTGCAGGGGATATATTATCTGCATATATGCCAAACACAGTGTGTCAGGGAATTGTGAAGGTCCAAGGGTGTCATTTGTACCGTGAGCTGTACAGAATACATGAGACCTATTCTGAAACAGCTATATTTATGACAGAGTTATTATTGCGAGTTTTTTTGCGTATGTGTATTGGCCACTTTTGTTGTTATGTTTTTGCGTGTGCATATAGGGATTGCTTGTATTCCCTCAAAAATAATATTATTTTTTCAGGGTAGTTTTATGAAAAGAATATTTATCTAGATATGATTAATTACAGGGAATTACTTTATTATTAATTGCAGCAGTTGGCAAAGTCTGTTTCAAATGAGCTGTTGGCCTCTCCTCATCATGTGCAGCTCTCTTTGTTCTCAATGTGATGCAAAAAGTTTGTTGTGTTGGCAGCAGTTGCTGCTATTTTATGTCCAAACAACTTCTCTACTTTCTAAGTCTAACAAACTCCTCAGCAAAGGAATGCTAGCAATGTTACTTTTTTGCATTCGGCCATGCTTTTTATGCTGTAAATTGTAATGCATTTTGTATTTCTTCTTTACAAAAAGGGTCTAATCGCGTTGCTTCGGCTCAGACATTGGTTACTACATATGGTCCACACATTTTATTTACCCTTGCTCACAAAAGAGGCCTTATAAATGCAGCCTTTGATGATGCTGATTCAACTACTTCAAATCTTAGACAATCAATGAGATTCTCTAAATACATTTCACCAACTTTATGAAACCATGTAGATATTAGAGTAGAAAGTAACATATGCTAGTAGACAGTGTTCAGGGTTCAGGCACTGTATACATTGCAGCTGTATTCAAACATGAAAATGACAGATGAGACACCCATATGCGTTTGTTTATAGCTTCCCCAGTTTTGTTTACAGCTTTACAGCCACTTTAATTATTTAATTACCCTTGTCTTTCACATGATTCATTCTCCAATCTGCTCTTACATCTTCTCTTCCCACCATGGCTTTTACAGAGAGATTGCAGCAGGATCTGCCGCAGTATGAAGTGGTTCACCCTACTCGAGTGGATGCCAGAGGTCACTTCCTGTCCAACTTCCTGTCTCACCATGCTAGCCGTGTACAGCGCCGGGATGCCTCAGAGGGACCAGCAGGCGTAGATCAAGTCTACTACCAGTTGTGGCACGGAGGCCACAGGTTGCACTTTAACCTCACACTCAACCCAAACCTGCTGGCCCCGGGCTTCCTGACCGAAAGGAGGTACGGTGGCCTGGAGGGGGCCAAGATTCATCCTCCTGGATTCTCCCAGTGCCACTTCTTAGGTGACGTCTGGGATGAGGCTGTTGGTAAAGGAAGCGCTGCCATAAGTACCTGTGATGGACTGGTGAGTAACTTTAAAAGCTTTGAGTCTATTTGAAGTTGCATTTCAAGTTAAACATAGAGCTGTCAGCTAAAGGCTCTATTAAAGCTGAGAAAAAGGATAGTTTGGAACCCTTATTGTGTGATTGTATGAAGTACTTATCCATACTGGCGGTCCCCAGTTTGGAAAAACACAACTAACAACATACAAGATTAATGTAGTCCTGTGGAGACGGGCAGCAGCAAAACATATTCAAGCCATCTAAAAAAATGCAATATCGATGTAAGTGTCTGCTGTAAATAGAATATTTCCACAGCTTTTTCTTGATGTTAGACAATTGTTTCCAGCGGGAAATATAAGCAATTGTACCTACCTATCTACTATCTTCTATGCCACAAGACTCCATTAACAGAAACTTTAGTTTTATGTTGCAGAACACGGATATCGCTGCCTTGATCAGTGAGTCTGGATTCACCAAAGTCACACAGCAGCTGCCATCAGTGTAGGGTACACACTGAATCTGGACAAGTTCTGCATACAACCCCACTTCATACAATCCAAACCTATCACTTTTACTGTGTATTATACACCTATTTTCTCTGTTCAACATCATGTTCCCAAGCAGTAGAGCATATACTGTATTCCTTTATTTGACACAGTCTATAATATGTAGGCATGCATTCAAACCAGCTTTAGTTTTGGCAGGAAATGTTTATTCATTATCCATTATTTTATAGAAGCACTTTCACCATATCATTTTTGAAGTTGAAAAACATACAGTGCATTTGCAATATCTCAGCAGTAATCTAACGATAGGCCGCAATCTGCTAACTCATATTTAAAGACGTGCAGCAAGCTTTTCATGTAGTGCTGCCTCTGCGAATGCAGATGTGTCATAAAAGGAAATATTTCTTACACTGCCAGTAGATAACTTGATTTTTAATTCATCACAGACCATTTATTAATCAAAGAGTTATCACATGCTGCAGTACAAACGCTCCATATCAAGTTTGGTCTATAAAGATATTTCCATGTAGCAATCACACTCACCATCTCACAGCGACTGATTCATAAATACATCAGTGTGACTTTTGGTTCACAACCATTCTTTATGTAGTGTGTACTGTAGTTCTTATATTTTGTTATAATTACACAGAGATTTCATATTTTCAAACTGCATATTACACACATAAGAATTATTGAGACAGCTTAATCACTTTATTGTGATGCTTAAATGGAAAAACCTCCTTTCTGGAAAATGTGACACTCAATTTAAAGCATGTCATCTGACGCCCCTATCCCCATTTCTACGATATCATTAGTCCAATATAGAAGAACATGGCACATTGATTTATGTTTGTGAATTTAGAAAATAACATTTTGCTTAAAGTGCACCAAATTCCCATTAGAACAACCCCCTATAGTTCTCTGTTTATACTCTGTGTGCTAGACCATTTTCAGCTGTAAAGCCATCCCTGGTGGGAATTTATTGAATTCTAGACTCGTGCTCTCCACTTTAAAGTAAACAAACACAGCCTTTAGCAAGTAGGAAAATAAAGGTGCTTTTTTAATTATAATTCCTTGATGGTGAATTCTGTTTTGACATTTATCTAAACCTTCCTCAAGAACGGTAGACAAGCCTCTGATGTTATTAACTCAAAGGGTGCTTTATAGTGCACCTGTGCAAGTTCTATTTGTGGAATTGGAAATATAAATAGAGTTAGGTATGGATTTAAAGATATACAGGAAACTAAACTTTGAGTTTTTGGTTTGCGCCTTCTGTAGAGCCTTATCAACCTTCTAGAGATGGTTATCCTTGAATCAATCAGGCAAATGTGACTGCATATTTAGGAAGCTTTATTGGGTTGGCATCTATAATGTCATAGACTCTTGAAGTTTAAAGGTCCCATGTCATGGCCATTTCTACTGATCATAATTCCATTGTTGAGGTCTACTAAAATAGATTTACATTGTTCAATTTTCCAAACTCACATTGGTTTCTCATACAACACCTCTGTATAGTATGTGTATTCACTCTCTGTCCTACACGGCTTGTTGGAGCTCCTGCCCCCCCCCTCTCTATGAGCCCAGTGTGCTCTGATTGGTCAGCTCGCCCACTCTGTTCTGATGAGTCCACCACCGTTACAGCGGAACATCAGTGATTATGTGTTACTATGGCGTTTGTTAGCAACCAGAAAATGACACCAGTAATGACAAACAGATGAGAATGCTGCGTGGGGTCTGGGTGCATGATTGCGGGACGTTGCGCGGCTCGCTGCTGCGAGGAGCGGACAATGTGTGCTGGGTTCATCTCCTGCTTGCTGCGTGGGGTCTGCGAGACAGGGAAGGGGGGGGGGGCTGAGGGGGCTGCAGCACCCCCACCTGCAAGCCTCCACTAGCAGCCGCACCCACCCGCACCCCCAAACGCGGCGCACCTACAGTGTAAGCACGCCACAGTTTTGCCGCTGCGAGGCTCCACTAGCACGCCCCCTCCCATCGCTTCACAGTTTCGTCGCTGAGACAGTGTGTGTGTGTGTGTGTGTGTGAGTAGCTCCACGGATTGGACCAATGGGTCCATTTGGGTATGGTCACGTCACTGTACGCTGGAAGAAAAAGAGAATACACCAACGAGGCGTTCTGGGGCAGCATTGACAGGTCTTTTCTGTGTTAGACTTTTACTCGCTACAGGGTGTACTTTGAGGGTTTGTGACTTTGCAGACTGTTTACATAAAAACCTTCATAACACACAGGGGGACGGGTAATAACCGGAAAAGCATGACATGGGACCTTTAATATATTCCCATTTGATGAGCATTCATGCTGCTCTTTCTGTGTTTTCTTTCAAGTTTTAGGGCAGGGGGGATTGTTTTCTCACTCTTAGTCCATTCATTTTATGGTGATTAGTTGCCAACTGCACTGTCACATATCACGTCTCAGCTGCCAGTAGCAGAGCAGACCTCCTGCTGCTCTGTCCTCTCTGCTTCCATGCTCTATGTGTTCAAAGATACTCCTCTGCTCAACACTGTTGGGACAGACTTTTGTTCTTCCTCATGGCTTACATGTGGCTGGCCTTGGTTTGTTAACTTTCACACAAAGCATTTCCACCAACAAAAATAGTAGTGACAGGTTTTTTCTTACTACATCCTGCTATTACTATCTTTAATTGCCATCGGCCCAACACTCGCCTAAGGAAAGCTGCTTTTTAGAAGATGGAATCGTTGCAACTTGCACCAGATTGCACATCTGCCAGCTCTGATGTTACAATGAAAAGAAACCAACGAGCTTGACCATGTCTGCATGCTGTCTGCACACATTAGGCTACAGCTGGATGATTTGCAAGAGTTGCTGGCTGTTTTTGCAAAAACGATTTTGTTTCCTGCATTTTTCATATACATCTTTACTTGCTTGCAGTCTTCTCCCCTGTGTTTGACGCATTGCTGTAATTCATGGCACATTGCATATACCTGTAGATCGCTGAAGCGTAATGCATTCACTTGAGATTTGCTTTTGCCATGTTTCTCTGAATAAACAAGATCATTTCTGAACTCCTAGAAAAAAAGTGCAGTTTTCTTTTTTAATGAATACTCTCCTCTGAATTCATGGATGATAATTTTATAAATTTGACGAAACAGGACAATTATTTAGTTTCAACTGAATTATTTAGTTTCAACTGAATTATTCAGGGACGTAATGTGAAATCACTTGAAGGACTGTACAGACAGTACCAGCGCTTTAGAGGTCCTAACCTCCACAGGGAACCTTTTAATGAAGTGGTCTGTGAGTGTACACACAAGAGGATAATTAGTCAAATGCACACAGCTTACATTTTACCTGGTTTCTAGGGTAAATCAAATGTTCTAAATATACCTGATAATGAATTAAAAACCTTTACAGACATTAATTTCCTGAATTTTACAACACACTCACATCTGCAGACACATGTTATCTACATTGGTGATGCTCTGCCAGGCCAGTGCAGCAGCCAGCTTCTTGTTTTGGGCTTTTTTCCTTCAGTCTGGTCTGCAGATAACACATGATCAGCTGGATTAATTTCCGTTATAGCCAGTTATGACCATATAAGACTTGATTTTCTTAATATTAGGGAATATTATCCTGAAGATTTTCTTTCTTGAGATTAATTGTGATGACAAATGAGGAGAGACAGACCTGCACTTCATTTAATCTATTTTGAGGTTTCTTTGTGCATGGTTTTGTGTTTTGCCGTTTTTCTGCACAATTTTTGTATGAAGCGGAAGAAATGCACTTGGTTGTTGAAGAGCTGACAGTTGTGTGATCAGAAAATCTGCTAAAGTAGGTTGTGTGTGTATGTGAGTTTATGTGTGAATGTGTACATGAGTGTGTATAAGTGTGTGTTTGTGTTAAGATTCTGAAGCAGGATTGCTTTATGTGTAAATATGGCTTTAGACCTGCTTAGGTTAAGTGCTCCAACTAATATTCAAACTTTATTCACACATACACAGTGGCATAAACATCACAGCCATCAAATAACTTCAACTGTTGGAAGTCTAATAAATACTGTACCTATTTGCTTTAATAACTAGTAATTAGAGAGTCTGACATATCTGTGTTCAACTAAACAAGCGTAATAAGTGATAATACACACCCCTGTCGGTATTGAGTATTTGGTGTACACTCTGTGGAGCAGCACCTCTCATCACAACCTTCTGACCCATTACTGAGGAAGTTAGGAATCCCAGGATCTAAAAACGGTTATCATAGGAAACATGTGGCTGCACAGTAAAACATGCAAATGAGTACAATCGGTAATGAATTTGTATAATCATTACATCCCAAGCGTCCTAAACATTTAAAAACTCTTATTGGTCAAAATATGCACAGACAGTATGTATGTAATTGGTGTACAAAAGCAGCTGACATCTTATCCTGTAGTGCCAAACAAATATCAGCGTATATCGGCAAAATACAAGAGTACAATCTTATTCTGTTGATGCAAAATACATTTAACATGATTATACTTCTCTTTTTTTTTTTCTTTTTTTTTTTAATAAAACAAAATCAGGCTAAAGCTTTTGTTGTGGTGTTGTGTTTCTGAACCAAAAGCAAATGCTCTGTGTTGAAGCTGCAAGAAAATACACTGGATTTGATTTATTCCTCCCTAAAATATGTTTATTCCCTATCATAATGTATTCCTTGATTTACTTTTTAATATTTACTTGCACTATATTTTTCTGTTATTCTGTATTATTGTGTTGCACTTGGAGAAGCCTGTGACCTAAGATGTTCATCGACATAACTACTCTGTAGCTATGTTCGTGTGACAAATAAAGAACCTTAACCTTGAACTTGATACAGTGACATCCTACGGTCCTGCAAGGTTTGGCTCAGGCTTAATAAAACACAATAAGCAACAAATGAGTCCCTGGTGGAATAAATGGTGTAGAGCTTGTGTTGTTGACGGTGGTGCAGGGACAGACTCACAGCACACAAACAAACTGAGTCCGAGGATGACAGTTGTTTACAGAGCAGAGGGCACATAACTGAAAGCAGTCTTAACAACTCAGCCCTGGACTGTATTTCAGCAATAGATGTTCCCCCGTGTGGAGTGATTACTTTATAACAGCAGTGAATGTCTTGTTTGCATTTCCCCTGTGTATTTGTGCTAAAAGCAAGAGTCATCTTGAGTAAAAACCTTATGTTGCATATTGCATATTGTGAAATATGCAACATAAGAAATATCACTTTGCTTGAATTGAATGTAAGAGGAACATTAATTTGCTTTTATTTGATTTAATTTGACCTCAGTTTCACTGCGTCCCGACCCTGCTAATGATGTTCAGAGTCATACTAAGAGACAGAAATGTCCACACAGCTGGGTTAGCTTTGTTACTGTATGTGTATGTGGCTCTACTTTCCCCATGTGGTGTCACACGTTAATCATAGCAGCAAGTCTGACCTTCACTGTGACCCTTTGACAGCCGAGGAGAGTTAATGGGAACAGAAGGTTGACAGGTATTAAATATAGTATTGAGTATGTAAGTCACTTTGGATAAAAGCGTCTAACATGTAATGTAATGTGTAATCCACCAATCTTTGCACCTCTTCAGTAAGGCAGTGTTTTACCATTTGCCCACTACTTGCGTGTCTATTGTTAAAAAAAAAGGTCAAATTACAGTAAATGGTCAATCGGTAAATGGTTTTGCTTGAAAGGCTGCTGAAATACTAATCTATTTTTGGGCGCATAGCTCATTTTAACCAGATGAAGTGAACTGACCTGCATCTTTTTTTTTTCTTCAGACAGGATTGTTCAGGTTGTCTGATGAAGAGTATTTTATTCAGCCTCTGGAGAAGTCGAGCGATGACACGTCAGCAACTCAGGCCCATGCAGTCTACAAACGCCATGCCTCCCCCCCCTCCTGGAGTCCAGTGTTACAGCCCATCTCAGGGAAACAAGCTCTCAACGGTACCTGTGGAATCAAAGGTGAGTTCATTCTTGTATCACTGAACACGCTAAGCAATCTAATGCAAAGTAACACCATCTTCAAACCTAACAATACCTCAAAGTGTGTTTCTTGAAACTGACATATACCATCTAGTGAGATGGCAAATGAGAATCCTTCAGTATAAGTAGCCTTCCTAATGCTCCACTGATTACAGACTCAATAAGAGATGTACCTTTGTCCCGTAAATGATTCAATGCAGATGTATGTGTTTGTCACATAGTTTAATAACATAACAGAAAGTTATGAAAGAAAAATCTAAATTTGTATTTTCTTAGTAGTTTTTTAGGTTTTCAGGCTGAATTGCATATTATATTATATGATTAATTCCATGAATTTGCTACTAAAAATGGTGTTCTTTCAGGTTTTGTTCTTCCTTCAAGACGCAAACACCATTTGAGTAAAATGTATTCCAATGTTTATTATTTATTCAAGCATCTGATAATCTTATGCATCAGTTTAATACATTATGAGATAAGTACAAATAAAAAAGTTAATGTGCAGGTTTTTGGTTCCAATAAAAACAGATATATACACATTGAAACTTATAGAATACATTTTTATTGTCTATTTCTCCCTACGAACTCCAGCATCACAGCAGAGTTTTGAAGACTTTGAAAGGCAGCGGGAGCGGTGGGAGCTCCGCCAGCAGAGGAGGAGGAGAATTCATCCCCGCTCAGTCAGCAAACAGAAGTGGGTGGAGACGCTGGTGGTGGCCGACCTTAAAATGGTGGAGCATCATGGGAGCAAAGCTGTGGAAAGCTATGTCCTGGCTGTCATGAACATTGTAGGTATATCTTAATTATAGTCTTTTTACTCATCTCAATTACTGCCCACACTTCTGTCAATGCACACAGTCATTCCGACCAGGTGTCTAAGTATTTCTTTACATTTGCATGCCTGTGCTGAAGTTTAATACACAAAATATGGCTTGCTATGGTTGCTATGCAACTAGAGAAAAAACATCAACAAAGGAATAATGCTCCTTCTTTTGTTCAAACACATACATGATACAGTTTAACAGCCATTGTAAGTAAATAATACAAGAGACAACTAAAAACACATTCACCATATTGATGACACATGCACAGCATTTAGCACTTATAAGCAAATATTATTATGAGACAAATTTATTGTAAAAGCTATTATTGCGGTATATTTATGAATTTATATAAAATACTAAATAAATGATTACAAGATCCTTCCAGATATTTTGAATGCAGAGCAACATGAGGTTTAAACATCCTCACAGAGTAATTCTGCAGTTTGAGACCAGATTGTGTTTCCATGTCTGTGACAGGTAACACAACTGATGGATTAACTAACACTTTCCTAATCAATGTTATTACCGCCTCATAGCATGGGGTTAAGCAAATTGACTCCTGGGCTGTTATCGATTAGCACAAACATTGTTTTTCCCAAATAAAATCATGCCTGGTCCACAGGATACCAGGAAATGGAATGAGTGACCGAGAAGCCTGTGGATTAACAGACTTAATAGACAATAATACACAGATGAAGCAGTCATTATTCCTCACATCCTCTCATAGTAATTATTTGGAGTCCTCTACACTCCAGCTTTGAACATTTAAAGCCCCAAACGATTCATTTTTATGAAAACAATCTTGCACAGGATCAAGGGGAAACAACCTCTTGCCCAAACAATCAGTAATAGCTTCTTCTTCTTCCGCGGCCAGCAGCTGCTCCATTGTCTCCTCACGGACGCAGTCTCCAAGCTATCAACTTCCCAAGACGTGCATTCATTTGAATTATTTCTGTACCGTGTGCACCCAGCGGTATGATTCACACACATGTAACAGCCAGGATACTCAATCTCAGCAGCAACATATTGAAAGCTCTTTCACAAAAATAGCTCCCAACTTCCTTTCACATGGTATTCTTATAGTTATTTATAGATTTTTCTTTGGGATATGTATCCCAGTCATATACAAGCAAGGCACATATGCTCCGTGTTGCATTGTTGGAGGAGCCTGGGATTTAAGTTTTTCATTGCCACATATACACTGTAGCTACTGTGCTCATGACAATAAAGCCTTGAATCTTAAGATCACATGGACATAAAAAAGATGCAGTAAAAGTCAAAAAAGCATCACTTACCATTTGAGACTGGGCGTAAATGTTGAGCATGCAGCTCGAGAGGAAACACGCTAACACATTGTGGCTTTAAATAGCTGCAGCTCTATTTGTATTGAAACGATTAACAATAGAAAGACATAGAAAGACTGATAGCAAACGTATTGGGTACTGTTAAAATGTGTTGCAAAGTTGAATCAGCTACAATATGTTTACTAAACATCTGTAATTGAACACTACTGTACAAGACAAAAGTTGAAACAAAGTTTTGATGAACCAACGCGTTGCATGTGTGTCAAAGCTATTCATTTTGAAGTGCCTCAGTAACAACAGAGAAGGTTTGAGAGGTAGACGTTTTGGATGGCAGCAAGAATCTCAATGCAAGATTCAAAGATTGATTGCCCTTTCATATACACAACTACGGTGTAGTTATGCAATGAATGAAACACTTAGGTCACAGGTTTCCCAACAGAGCAATTACAAGAAATACATTTTTATAAAAATACAATGAAATGGTCCAACAAATAAAGATTAACATTTTGCAAGCTCAGGTGTTTAATAGTCTTATAGGTGGAGGGCGGTGCAGCTGCCGTACCAGGCCGTGGTGCAGCCGGTTAGGATGCTCTCCTCTAGAGTTGAGTTGTAGAAGTGTTGCTTCTACAACTCAACTCTAATCAGACCCAAGCAGCCATACATAATTGCAGTTATTCCATTGCAGACTAAAATGTCTCTCTTGCTCCTTGGCATCAATTGTTTGCAGTTTTACGACTCTAAATTGAACTCATCCATCTTTATAAGCACTTTCTTCAATGATTAGTCCAGCATCACACTAGCTTAAGCCAAACTGTGAAATACTTCTGCATTGAATAAGACATTTGTTGTGTTGAAATTAAGACAGAAAACTTGAGCTTCATGCATTTTAATGCCTAATGAACGAATGTCCAATGTGAACAAATGTGAAAATGAAAGCACATAAACGGCATGATTTATTGTGCGGATAGCCTGGTATAGTACAATTGGGATGTAAAAGATTTTTTAATTATTATTTCGTGATTATAGTCCTTGACTTAAGATATTCGTAGCCTATTATCACTCTGATAATGATGGATTAAATTGCACGTTTTGACACTCATGTTATAATTGAACACTAAAAAGCTTGAGTGAGACAATTTTGGAGATAAACTAATATTAAAATGTAAGGGTCGTACACTTAATTGCTTCAATCATAGATTTTTCGACTTTTGGCCTAAGCAATTGCACTTTAATTACGTATTAAGAGCATGTGTAAAGAAATGCTGAATGAGCTTTTATCTTAAGAGGTTGAATTATTGTCAAAATGCTACTTTAGATGCACTGTATTGAACCTTAAGGTCTGTTTACCTCGCCCAATATCAGAGGGTCGAGTGTTTGAACAAGGGAGTTATATAACGAATGTGTCTTTTATTTAATATTACATTTTGAAATGTTCTGATAAACCCAAGATGTTCCACATATGACTTACAACAGCAACTTAAATGCACCTTATCTTAAATAATAGTTACATTATTGCTATAATAAGTACGTATCAGCAGCCTTACTGTACCGTATATAGAATACTTTTGATATGCCCTATGCTGTGGGAGCGAAGAATGAGAACCGTAAAAAAAATAGTGTTTTTTTCTCCTTCAGGTGGCGGGTCTGTTCAGAGATCCCAGTATTGGAAACGCAATCAACATTGTGGTGGTTCGACTCATACTACTAGAGCAGGATGAGGTAAAACATTTTTTGTTTTTATGATGAAATGTAAGTCATTTTAGAATTTTAAAAAGGGAATAAGCTTTATTCATTAGTGGGCTGTTACTTTAAATATAATAAAGCTTAAAATCATTATTTTAAACTAACAGGTAACTTGTATGAATGACTTGCAACACGGCCACAAAGTCTAATCCTAAACTATGTTGTAGAGTCAGAGTTTATCAGCACCTCTAATCTAATTTGTTTAAATTATGAAGAGAAAAAAACACACTTTACGATGTTAAAGGGGATTACGTGTCGATGCTCAGTAACCTCCTGAATTGTTGTCTGCCAGGCAAACACCAGAGATGCCTACACCGCCCCATAAACTGTTACTTAATTACTCTGCTTTTTACTCGAAACAAGCAAACATTATAAAACATAGTGTGCTTTCGGAGGCAGATTGGATTAACTGGGCAGAGCCAGGCTTGCCCCCCTGTTTCTAGCCGTTATGCTAAGCTAAACTAACCGGCTGCTGCCTCTAGATTCAAACTGTATTTATCATGCAGACATGAGAGTGGTATCCATCTTCACATCTTACTTGTGGCAAGACGGATATCCCCCAAAATGTCAAAAACGTTTCCTTCTAAAACTTTATTATTTGAATTGTAATGACAAGCTAGAGCCTAAATGCAAAGCGGAGGAAAATACATCACAGGGCAGATACTTTCACAGTTACATGTTCGTGTTAATTATTTTCTAAATTAATTATTTATTCGAGACTAATAAAAGGCAAAAGGGTTAAACTAATTTCTGCTTTCAAATAGTTAGCAGCTGTCAATGTTTCCTTTATTGTCCTTCACAGCAGCAGATAATGAGATTTAGATGTGAACTGAGCAAATAAACTCAACAAAACCACTTGTTGACATGTGTCTGAATGTCTGTTATTAGGGCCAACTAGGTTTCACTTAAAGGCTGCATATACTGTGATGGCAGAGATGGGGCAATTTCAATTATCTTATAGCATGTTCCATAAAACTGAGCCTATATTTGTCTCTTTGCTTTGCACTGTGATTTCTGAACCTGTTGACTTGAATTTCCCCTCCCTTCATCTCCACGTGACATGTTGATAACAGGATGACTTAAAGATTACACACCATGCTGACAACAGCTTGAACAGCTTCTGTAAGTGGCAGAAGAAACTAAACATGAAAGGAGAGGAACACCCGCTCCACCACGATGTAGCAGTTCTGCTAACAAGGTGAATAGAAACTCAACGCACCAAATGTCACTCTCAGTCGCACATAATCCATGGTCTCCCAAGAGAATCGAAGCTGTAGCTTTTTTACATCTTCCCGGAGCACATATTGATTTTCTGATCTAGATAGTTGACGAGAGAATAATGGAAGCTCCATACCTTATATCACAAACAATCATATAATGTTGTCTTTTTCATTTGACATTTAACATTTGTCGATGAAGTTAACAGATTGATAGTCAAGTCCCAAATGCCTCAATAGAGCAACTGCGGTGAAATAAAAAGAAAACAAACACTGCACTCTCATGCATTTACTAAATAATTATCCAATGAAGGTCGATGTGGCTCATTAATACAGGAAATACCTTTCAAACTGTTTTTGAGAGGAAAACATTTGCAGTACAAAAGGAATACAAAAAATATATACTTTTGTCTCTCAGAACATTTTATTCTGTTCTTTTTCCTTTGAATTGTAAAACCTTTGTTTAAGGTATGCTTTACAAATAAGTTAGCCTTGGAGTCTTTAGAATTCTTTTTACAGATAGAAGATCATTTCTGATTTCACCTGTTTTACCTCGTGATTCACTCCTTCCCTAAAGATAGATTTATGTATCACTCTATCCTATATTAAAATGTAGGTGTACCTTACAAGTTTCTTACAGAGGGTCCAATTTATTGGTTATCCCATTTATATTTTTTATATTTATCGTATCTATGAACTTCAAAGTAATGTCAAACGTATTAATAATTTAATATAACTATCTTTCTATAATAAAGACAAGAAGCGAATTGTTAAAAAATATGTAAGGAAATTCAGTGTTGGGAGGTTATTTTGTGTTCAGTATTTAAACTGTTTGTTTGTGTTTGCATTCAGGTTTTAAATATTAAAGGACTAATTTAATGAACATTTTTCTTTGACGTTTTTCTATAACTTTGAAAAATACAGTCAGTAATATTTATTATTTAACAAGATCTTATTACATTTGTATCACCCAAAAGATGGCTTGTTTACAGCTATAATTAATATAATTGTAACATTGATTCGATAATAACAGTAATAAACACAGTCTGCAGCAGATGGGATTGTTTGTCTTTTGTTTCCTACCAATACTCTCCAGTCGTTTATCACCTCCCAAATCAGTATCTGTTTTCCATCATTGTATAATTTAGATTTTCCAATGTATCGTCCCTAGGGATGTAACGATACCAAAAACTCACGGTACGATAATATCGAGATAAAAAGTCCACGGTACGATATTTATCGCGATATTGAAAAATAAAGGAAAAAAATGTGATTTCTTCTTTTTTTTTTTTAATACATAGATTTTTTTAATTAAATAATACATCTGATTTGTACAGTATTTTAGTAGGATAGTAGTATTTTAAAGTGTCAACAATATCATAATCAGACCCTGCAATAGAATAAATCAAGTTTCACTTTAGTTTTTCAAGTAACTCAACTCTAACTCACTCACTCAGCATCATCAAGGTTATCTTTTAGGAATATGAGCATTTCCACATTTCCAGGTAGAAGCTGGGATGTTTGGGCGTTTACAATATCCCCTGCTGTGGAAAAAACTCTCTTGCTTGGTACTGATGTTGCTGGGACAGAGAGATATGCTTTGGCCATGGGTGACAGCAGTGGGTCAAACTGTGCATTGTCTCTCCACCACTTCAAAAACAATACAGTTTTTGCCAAGAAAGTGAGGCTTATTGACAGGGGGAGATATAAATATACTGTTGGTACTTGTCAATGTCTCTAGGTGTGTACATGTAGCCCTGTAAATACGATTGTGTTATCTGTTGTTTTATGTTCATGTTGTAACCTACTTGTTGCCATGTTGGACAGGTCTCCCTTGAAAAAGAGATTGACGATCTCAATGGGACCATCTGGTTAAATAAAGTTTAAAAAAAAAAAATTATAATAAAAAAGAAAAATAATTATTTTTGTATTTTTTTAATTAAAAAAATCGCGGTATATTTTGTCAGTCCCACGACGGTATTCGATATATCGTTACATCCCTAATCGTCCCTCATTTTGCCTTTTTTAAATAAAATGACATCTGACACACTCCGCTCTTCACAGGAAGGACATCTGTGCGTCCATCAACATGCCCTGTGAGACGCTGGGCCTGTCCCATGTGGCGGGGATGTGTCAGTCGCATCGCAGCTGCAGCATCAGCGAGGACACCGGCCTGCCTCTGGCCTTCACCGTTGCTCATGAGCTGGGACACAAGTACGGTTTCACTGCACACACACATTTAATTTGTATTTTATTATACCTTTATTTAACCAGGATAAGTCTCATTGAGATTAAAAATCTATTTTTCAAGAGAGTCCTGGCCCAAGAATGGTAACAGCACAGTTACAGACAATTGAAAAACACACAATCACAACACAGTCATACAACAGCGGCCTGCTTCAAGGTCATTTAAAGTCCCTTTGAGTTTGTTATATGCAATAAACACACACATTTGAATGTTCTGCTTTATGTTCATTTAGTCGAGTAATCGGCAAGGGAAAACTAAGAAAGCAACCTCCTGTGAACACTTGATGATGATATGTTTCCATTTAACTCAAATGATTCCATCTATATACATTATTTACTGTTCACCCATAAGCTGTCCTACTGTATGTGGCACAATAAATAAAAAACTAAACTCCTAAAGATTCACCACTTAAAATGTCTTCTTAGTTTTTGAAACAACACATTTATTTCAGGCAGACATGAAGAAAAACAGCCTGAATTAATGTTGCTAAAATATTTAATCAGCTGAAGAATAGTATGCTTATTATGCCGGTACTCTGTTGCTCATTGCTGCTATGTTATCACAATTATTCCAGCCTTTTAAGTACTACTTCTAAGAATTAATTCATTATTTTCCTTGAATGTCTCCACAACAGACTTCATAATTAGAGGACAAACTAATAGAATGTTAACAAAAAAGGACAAAAGCTTTTCATAAAGGAACAAAAACAATGCATCAAACAAAAGCCAACCTTAACCTTAAAACTGGGGTTAAGAGCTTAAAAAGATCTCTTACAAATCATATTCTGAATCACCTATTAGAGTATTTCATTGATTTCTATTATTGATTGATTCATTTTATTTGAAAGTACTTGCCCTTGTAAGCTACCGGTTCTGCATGGATTCAACTAATGAAAACTCATAATTAGAAATCCATTAATGTGAGGAATAACGATAACTGTAAATGGCCCATACAGAATTCAAACAGACAATCCATATCCCAAAGAAATGAGACGTTTATCTTTCATCACATCTGCACTCATTTTCTCATGTACTGCATCGATCCATTTGCCATTTCTACATGCACTTTGCAATCATAGGCCCATTCTTCTCAGACTGATTCAATTTGTTTTCAATCAATGAAAGCAGTGTGTGGTTCATTGTGCTCTTGTATATACATCTTGATTGTTATGGCAGAGCCTGATGTACTTACCCTCACCATATGCATGTGTATGATTGGCAGCCGGTTCTCGGTATATGTTCAAGGAGATTTCTTTTGAATGTTAGGCAGAAAAGAGGCTGCTGTGAGAGTCCTATGGGAGAAAATTGATTCACTGAACCTACAACAGTGGACTGACAGACTGTTGGGGTTTTTGTTCAGCTACTGTGACCTTTCAATCAGGTTTGTCCAGGAATGTCCTGATTATAAAATGGGTGTCCTTAGTCTGGAAATATAATTGTAAAAAACCCAGAAAAGTCATTAATGACACTGTCTCACTTTTATTACGACTGCCACACATAAGCGTTAGCCAAGTGAACTGAGCCAAACTCAATGGTCCCATTTTTCTGTCAAATATGGACAACAAAAGGTCAGCATTCAAAGAAGAAATATATGTATACATAGTATGAATTATAGTACACAATCCTGTGGCATAAAAAAGCAAAGGCTAATAAACTAGATGCTAAAAAGATTAATAGATTAACGATATGATTTATTTAGTTGTTGCACAGTTAAGTTACACAGGTGATAATAAATTCCTGCAATTGTCATTTTAGCTAATGGTTCCTTGCTAATGTTGATCATGATAATGTTACCGTATTCCACGAAAACATTTCAAATGCGGTGAAAACAAGCATAATGTTAACTTGTTATAGAATGAAATGTTCACACAAAACATGAGAATGTATGTTTATTTTACATTAACATTCACTTCTTTGTTCATGTATAGTTTGCATTATGTCTTGATCATGAAATCCGTTCATAAGCAGATATTCTGTGTGCATAAAGTGTTGTTCAAAATCATCAGCAGAACAGCAGAGCAAACACAGGCTCCAATTTTATCTGTTGAAACAGGGATTTTTTTATATATCTCTCACAAATGGCTTATTTTTGACCAGCATCTATAAGTCATTGGTAGAATCAGCTTCATTAATTTCACTGCAGTTGTTTTTCTCACTGCTTTGATATCTACCTTGAAAGAGAATGTGGACAATCTGTTTACATTTGTTTTATGTTATCCCTGCTGTGACCAGATTGTTCAATCTGTTATGCCTCTGTCGCTCAGCACTGCTGCGCCTGCAGGACAATAGATAAGGGTTGTAATCTCAGCATGAGCAATACATGCAGTTCACAGAAAGACGTATGTACAGTCTTTGTTTGTTGTAGCCCTTTCCTTGAAGTACATGTAATGCGTTGTATCTACTGACTTTAATTACCCTCTCTGTTTGATTTTTTTTTTCTCACAGCTTTGGGATTCAGCATGATGGCAACGGTAATGACTGTGAACCCATTGGGAAACGACCTTTCGTCATGTCTCCACAGCTCCTGTACGGCACCTCCATGCCCAGGTGGTCCCGCTGCAGCCGCCAGTATATAACCCGCTTCCTAGAGTGAGTGTTACCCATGATGCATTACTACACTGCTGTCTGAAGTTTGACTTAGATCGTGTGTTTCTTTCAAAGTTTTCTCTGCCCAAAACTTTAATAAATGTATGTTAAAGTTACAAAGGCCATCGTATACAGTAAATATACTGTATATATGTGCTCTGTGTGGAAAGAAAGAGTTTCTGTGCTACTTGAAGTTCTATACATGTGTAGATGACCTTCATATTCCTCTCATGTTCAATTTGAAAGAAAATGATGGCTTCTATAGAGTACTATACCTCGTTGTTCGAAACAAAGGATTACAGAGGTTCACACAAGGATGAATAAGAATACAAAATAAATCATTTAAATAACAATAATATAATATAAATAACAGTATAAATAAAATATCTACAATAGCCTGAACATTATAGTACATAACATTCCCGTTATTAGGCTCGGAAGTTGGGTTGAATCAGCGCCATATAGATAGATACTCAGTCTATATGGCGCTGGGTTGAATCATTGATGGTGGAGCGTACAGTAATGGCTACAGGTACAAAGGATTGCTCATTTTGTAGTCTGCGGCTGAGGGAGTCTTTGTATGTGCTCTGAATGTAATCCTCCTTTTAGTCTGAGGAGAAGTCAAGCTTCAGCAGCATCAACTGTTGCATTTATTTTCCCACATTTGTCATCTAAGTGGGAGATGAGCAGTAGGTAGATTTCTGTGTGGATTTTTAGATAATGGAAATCTTTAACTTTTTGGAGCTGTGTGTGTGTGTGTGTGTGTGTGTGTGTGTGTGTGTGTGTGTGTGTGTGTGTGTGTGTGTGTGTGTGTGTGTGTGTGTGTGTGTGTGTGTGTGTGTGTGTGTGTGTGTGTGTGTGTGTGTGTGTGTGTGTGTGTGTGTGTGTGTGTGTGTGTGTGTGTGTGTGTGTGTGTGTGTGTGTGTGTGTGTGTGTGTGTGTGTGTGTGTGTGTGTGAACAGGAAGCTGGGGAGGTTGTGTTGAAAAAATAGCCCCAGCTCCGTTTAGTGTGTAGGTTTTTTTCCACATGCTGTGTGACCAGAGGCTCAGTATTCTTCTCCAGAGTGGGCAGTAACACAATCAGCTGCTGTTTTCAAAGACTTGCACTGTGCCTCTGTCTCCAACGAGACCTGTGTTGAATGTCTGAGATATTTCACCACAGTTGCCCCAGTTTCTCAACAACTCCAAGCATCTGGAATTCATTCAGTGGGTGTTATGCTACTTGACAGCATTGTAGCTCCTTGACTTCACTGTGGAGAAGAAAAGGGCTGCAGGGCGATATTTACACTTGTGAGAGGGTGTTACACAAAAAGCTACTGGTTTGTGTTGTTGGGAGAGTGTCTGGGTGATGGTTATTATAAAGGAGAAAAAATAGAGAGTTATGTCCACACTTACAGCTACCATTTCCCACGCATGTGTTTTTTGTTAAAGGAATTGGCTGAACTGCCAGAGCGGCTGACACATTTTTCTTGTCAAGTTTAGCGACGCAGGTATGAATGAGTTTATTACTTCTGCTAACTTGCCTAAAAATAAATGGCACAGCAGATAACAGACAACAAATAGCTATTGTAAATACATTTTTAATCCTGAATAACTTATTATACATTATGATAAAATGCTCTACAATGTTTTAAATTATTTTTAAAAAGACTGGCCTTTTTTATTCTGACTGAGACAAATGACTATTTAAAAGAAAAGAGATTAAACATTCTTCCCGTCCAGCCCCCTCCCAGTTGGCGTATCCTTGTCTTTAAACCAGCTCATTTAGTCATCCTCTTCTAAACCACTTAATCTGAATTCATTGTTTTCTACCCTTTGAGAGTGGACTACTGATATTGGTCTTCTGATCTCGTAGCGCTAAACGGCAGCGCTCCACTCATTTTCTCTGTTTCATCTCTTTCACTGACAGCAGGACAAGGCTTCTATTGTATCTTTGGCTCTGGTTGTCCCGCAGGCCTCCACTGCTCACGCTGCTTCAGAGGTCGGGTCCGTAGGTCTTATTTTATGTGGAATGTGGAGGGTCACACTCAGTGGAGTGGTTTAGATATTATCACATATATGGGCTACTTATAAGAACACAAGAAATCCTTGAATGTCCAGAGGATGATTCCCTGAAATTTGACACAAACACAGACACAAATCTTACACATACTGTAACATGGCATATTTCATCAAGGCTAATAATGATTATTAATACATTTCGTTTGAGATTAATGGATTCAGGACACAATTAATTAACCATCATAAACATTTCCGGGAAATCTGTCTCTGACAAATACCTAATTTACCCTCTGAGCTGCGTTTTAGTCTGGAGGCACTCATGGAGAAGATTTTAATTGCTGCTGCTCAATTACCAGTGTGAAGTCATCCCAAATAAATGATTTTGTTGTTAAGTGCCAAACAATCAGCCTCCAGACATTTAAATCTTATATATATATATATAGATATTTCTTAGGTTAACACAAACACAAGTGTATTGTTGGTCGGACTCTGTTCCTCATTTTACAAAGTGTATTATTCATGCAGTCATTTCTCCTTAAAGCTGCTATAATCATTCTCTATATTAATAATGGCTGAAATGAATTTGTTTTTAACAATTATCACCTGACTGCATTTCCCCATATTTTTTCTACAAATACTCAGTTAGTGTTCAGCTGGTGAACTCAGTGGGGCTTTAGCAGCTAAAGAGTGATATTTATGTTGTATACACTACTGTAAATTCTAGTACTGCTCTTTGTCTGCTGAATGTGTAGAAAGGCCATGTTGTTGTCATGAGATAATTCAAGTTAAATCTGCACCCTGTTAGCAGCCTTCAAATTGCAAGAAAACAATAACAGCAGAAGGTTCTTTTGACATTGTGACTTCTTCCAGGTGACCTCGTTACGCATATTCACAGTAATCACAACATGGTGTTTTTGTGTAAAATGTCACATTTACACTTAATGTAAACCCAACATAACATTTTTATCGCAACTGTAAATGCATAATGAAGGAACACAACCTGTGCAGGTTATCTATAACCTTGTTAGCGGCGACGCAGCCCCCCGTTTTAATTGCAGCCTCTGGCGGAAGGTGGTGATTCATTATTGCGTAGAGCAGCTGGGTTATTCTAGAATAACAACATCCCTGAGAGGATTTTAAATGTATTGGTGCAAAGCAAAGTGACATCTTGGACAAAGGAATCTCCCCCTTACATAATTGCCAGGGTAGCTTCATATTTGCTTTGCATGACGTGAAAGTAATTGTCATTCATATCAAAAAGCTTACATTATTTGAATTACCACAGGATCATTACATTTGCACGAGATTGCTCATTATGGAAATGTGGGGTGTGTGTGGCGCAGTGGATTTGTGCGTTGGTGTTCGGATCAGGGGGTCACAGGTTCTAACCCCACTGCAGTCAGCATGTTGTTGTGTCCCTTAGACACTTCACCCCAAATTGCTTCTGTGGGGATTGCCCACAGTATCGAGTATGTCAGTCGCTTTGGATAAAAGCGTCTAACAAGTGACATGTAATGTAATGTGGGTGCAGTCTAATTTTGAAGTGACGTCCTCAACAAAACAAGTGTTTCATCCTTACATCAGATAAACAGAATGCTTTGACATTGTGAAACATTTGATATAAGTGCTTCAGATTTTTTTGTTTGTGTAAAATATTATAGTTGTTATGCTGTTGCTTCTTCTTATAGAAGATTGTATTTTGTGGTATGTATGTTAAATGACCTGATTATTCTTCATCTTTTCCTCTTTACCTGTATAGTGATTGCCAACACAACCAATTAGAAGAAAAGTTATAAGATGTCAATTGTGGTTATTTATATGTAAACCATGCTCTCTTATAGATGATTACATTTCTAATTAGTTGTTTTCATTGAGATAACCTGGCTGTATCCTTGAGATAATACTCTATGGAGTTAATATTATAATATATTTAAACAAAATAGTCATTATTGTGACTGACAGAACTTTGTTTAATTGCCTATGGAAATTGGAAGCTATAATGAGGCGATTAACCCAGAACTTAGCCTTTCCCTGTATTCCCCTCTCAGGAAGTCATTAAAAGTGATGACATGAACCCTTTCTGGTTCTCCCAAAGCTAATGTCATAACCACTTACAGACGGTGTCAGTCCAACCATCCGTGTTGCCACTGACAGTAAAACTATTTTCAGTTGAACTATGCTGCAGCACTAATGGCTGCATCGCTATGGAGCCCCAGACATAAATTACCTGGCAGATTAGTCCGTAGCAAAAGAGGGATGGACACACACCAGACTGTGCTGTTCAACTATAGTGGATGTAAGAGTGGAACAAATTGCACTGACTAAGCCTTATCATGTCATTTTATTAAAACAAAAACTGGTAAAACTGACATCAAGAGTTGACATCTATGCAATTCATTAAAACGATTTATACGTATGATTTAAAACGTTTTGCTTTTGCAGGTTTCAATTAAACTGGTACTTTTAATTAACACAATAGCTTCTGCTGAATATGTTAACAAACACACTGTCACTACCACAGTGTTGATTTATTCATGTCACCATGTTTGTGAGATCCTCACTTAAATGCATATGCAATGAAGATCGAGGTGCAACTTGCCAACAATCACACATGACACAAACTGCAACTCCAGTGTGTCAAAGGACTCAGAAAGCTGGCCAGTCTCCTTTTGAAACTTAAGTATCTTGCATTTTATCCTGCATATAACTAGGCTAAGAATGATTGATTTGAAAATACAATAAATGATGTATGATAATACAAAAAAATGGCCTAGCCCCTTCCGAATAGACACATACTTCCTGTTGACGAGATATACTAGGGTTATTGTTAAACTTTTAATTAATTTATCTGCATCCTGGACACAAATAGCTCCACCCTTATCTTCAGGTTGAATCACAGTATCCTCATTAGCCAGTATACTCGAAGAATTCCTTTAATTTAATGTCAAATTATTTGAAACATGGAATGATTGTTGATTGATAATCATGATGTATTGTTTAATTTTCACGTTTACTTGCTAGCAATTCTCTAAATGTTGTTGCATATTAATACCGCCTGTAGATAAGGGGAATAGTGTGAAATCATTATCAGAAGACTATGCGTGCATTCCTTTATGCATCCATGTGCGAACAGATAGCAGACCCACTTATAAAGACTCCAGAGTTTTCACTGCTTGTGATCAAAAACTCTCCTGAGTACCTAAGCTCATAACTTCTCTCTATATATTTATGCCTCAAGAATTCAGTTAATTATCACCATTTTTTGTTTGTAAATATTCAGTGCTAGAGATGAGCTTAAGGATATTTAGCTCAAGGATGAATGCCCTTTGTATTGAATTGGCACTAGATTGCTCAGGTGTTGCTTGGCGGCTGCTATTCACACATTCTATTCTGTAGCCAAACACTACTGTAGCTCAACATTATCATTATTTCTTGGATTGTTGCAGAAGATTTTTGTTGCATTCATTCCTGCTTCATTTTATTCCGAGCGATTGCATCAGCTGGAAACTTTACTTATGTGGGATACAAGATATCTGCTTGTCTCTTGGCGCTCAGAATAACTAATGCAGTCTTTCTAAACGTTTTCATGGCGGAAAGTGGACCACAGAAAGAGTACAGACATTTTTAAAGATGTTTCAGATAGTACTATGTGTGTAACAAAGAGACG
The DNA here is from genome assembly GCF_949606895.1 of Notothenia rossii. NCBI lineage: Eukaryota > Metazoa > Chordata > Actinopteri > Perciformes > Nototheniidae > Notothenia > Notothenia rossii. Next base: position 27,273,497 of record NC_136904.1, read on the forward strand.
TCTGTAAACTGTGCTAACCAGGCTCTGTTTTTCTGTTTTTCCCCAAAAACATATCCCCCCACTTCTGCCCCTGGCTCACAGTCGTGGCTGGAGCTGGTGCCTTGATGATGCCCCGGTGAAGGACCAGCTGTCTCTGAATTCGGTGCTTCCCGGGGTCCTATACAGCGCGGCCCATCAGTGCCGGCTGCAGTATGGATCTGGATCCCTGCTCTGTGATGACATGGACGTAAGACTCTCTCACAACAAATGTATAAAAACAAATCGTCACAAAGCCATATACGGCTGAATGGAAAGCACGTTGGTCCTCTGACATCTCCTTCTTTGCTTTCCTCTACTATGCCTTTTTGTATTATACTCTTTTGTCCTCATTTTTTCTTTCTATTATCACTTGTCTTGCTGTTGTCTTCACCAACAGATTTTGTCTGATCTTCTACTCTAAGCTCTCACAGCAATACTCACAGCCCCCATCCTGCTCTGATCCCATTATGTCTTCAGCACAGTGTTCAATTCTAACATATTTTTAGGAGAACACCTTTTAAATGAAAATAAAACCCCAAAAAGCAACCTTGGTGCTCCCTATAATAAATAAGGTAGAGCAGCATATACAATATGTAAAGTAAATTATGATATTTTAACATTTTGATCAGGTCAAGTGTTCTCTCTTTTCGATGTTGGTGGATAAAAGACTTCAGTTAAAAAAATCTACCTGAAGCAATAAAAGTGTGGCGCACAATATTAGATTTTAAAAACCTATTTGAAATAACATCCTATCAACATCATTGTTGATCTCATTAATTGACAAAATTGACTAACAAGTGTTGTTTGTTGTTGTGAGAAGAAAAAAAATCACAGTTATTTAGAGAGTTACTATGTTAACTGCAGAACAGGACACATCGCTGTGTGATGTTGTCCACACATGGCTTCTTAAATCTGCTTTCCACAACATGTGCTATATGGATTATTTTTTTTATTCTGCGACTGTGTTGTGGAAGGACAACCGGAACGGTCTGAGCAAATCTAATGCACAGCTCCCACAACCCTCTGCATTTCACTGTGTACTCATCAGTAATATTATATAATGCTGTATAGCCTATATCAAATGTCACTTGCACACACATGCTCTACAGGCCGACAGTAAATTAGGTCTCCGAGGTTCGAGCCTAGTGTTTGTATTAAATCCTTTATATACAGACTGGGACCAACAGATACTTCTATTCCAGTGTCACTAAATAGCAATGACTTGTTACTGCCCGTCAAAGATTTCTTAAATTAATAACATAAATTGCTTCTTCGGGAAGTTTTCAGTCCCAGCATGTGATATTTCACTAGATCTATCGGTAATAATCTTGTGTCACAGAGTCACTATTAAAATGACTAATGCTGTTTTCTTTATACTCCAGAGTGGACGTGGAGGAGAAGTAGCACTCAGAGTAGCAAGGGATAGAAGATTACGTAAGTAAACTTAATTGAGATACCACTAAAGAAGTCCAGTTTGAGCACTAAAGAGGTTTAATACAGTCAACAGCCAGTTTATATCTTTGCTTTGCTTCATACTGTTCCTCTCAGCAGGTTTTCTGTAGGCAAACCTCGATATCTTATTCTGTCTTTGCTTCTTTTGTATTGATCGACCATGGGTGTGAATACATTGCACTCAATATTTCATCATGTTACATCATTTCTTCAAACCACTCAATACACCGAATGTTGTACATTGAGCTTTGTATCTTGTGAATTTGATTGTTGTCTCTCAATATAGTTATTTTAATACTGAATATTTTCTTTTATGTTATCCACTTTGAAGTTTTAGGGCTTCCTTTTTTTTCCCAGTTCTGCAATACAAGCTTTTAAAGCAGTAAAAACAGAAAGGACCCATCCAGTTCGGAAAGATATTTTTCCAATGTGATTTTATGTTATGTTTATGTTGTTCAAAATGCTATTTTACAATTTCAAGCTATTGAAATACTTTTTATTTTTGTATTTCCGAAGTCCTTTTTGTACAATAACTACCAGTTATTCTGTCTTTCCAATTTGATCATAAAAAGCGGTCTTTTGCCAATACTATTTGATACCATTGAACCTTGTCGTTCTGAGTGGCTACAATCGAAACCAGACATGAAAAGGGATGTTTTGAAAAAATGGAATCCCTCCCCTACACGCACACAACTCGGAAAACAATGTTTTTGGGTTGTTTTTTTTGCGGAAGCTGTTAAACCATCTTACGAGCCGGTCTGATGGAGCATACTGGGGTTTAAAGGGCTCCATGTGTTTTCTAACAGCCAACTACATGTATTTTCTGTACTGTATCTGTAAGCACCTCAGCATGTTCAGACAGAACTGTCCTCCCCTTTTTTAGCACTGGAAACTCCCCTCGCTGCATTCATCAATCATAGAATTATGACATGAGCTGGATTTAACTCACTGCATAAGCAAAACGCTCATCTTACCGCATAGCTGGTCGTGATAACATGGCTCACACATGACAGTCTCAGTATTCAAGCTCACTGCTGAAGAATCTCAGAGACTTGGCATGTTTGAAGTATAGAAATGATGCACACAAATGTTTTTGATACATATTGGCATACTGTATATTGACTCCTTTAGGGGAGTATTTCCTGTGTTGTGCATGTCTGAGTAAATAGATTGTAAATTTGATAAAATCCTCTGCTTGCAAACCTGTATGGTTTGTAAGTATGATGTGAGTTATGGTTGGGGGCTAATCTAAATAATTTATATATAGTATCAGGCCAAAGCAACAGGAGTAGCAAAATATCCGACATACGGAAACCACACGTGTATTTTCCCCCCAGCAATGTAATTACTAAAAGTAACAACTTGGATTATCTTTTAATTTAACTTGTTACAACATGTGCGTCGTTTACGAGCACCCCCCCAGGATGGAAAAACAACTGTGAGAAAAACAATTCAAGCTAATCCAATCCACTCACGAATCCCACGTTACATAGTTTCTTGAGTTCAAATGTTGAGTTGGGGATGTTTATTCTTTATAGCATGGTTACCAACCTTGAAGTTTAATTGTACCCTGGAGTTTTCTTGTATACATAACATGCAGTGTGTATTACCAATATTAAGACTGTATCATTGAGGCCTAACTGATGTGATGAACATTGCCTTTAAATAAATATCTTTGACATTTTCGACTTCATCTTTAACCTTAACACGTTTGGCAGTCTGCAGATATGTGGTTTAACTGCTCATAAAAATGTCTTCATAAACCATAGGTGAACATAATCTCAACAGGAAATCTTTAAGCCTTGAATTTCTAATCACAATATATTTAAGTTTCATTCTCATATTCATGTTTTTTGTAACACCATAGGATACGCCTGTTAAATAAATTCAGCATAATCATAAAGAGATATTATATCAAATTAACAATTTTCAAATAAATTGAAAGATATAAAACCTTTGACGGTTTCAGTTAAGGTAACACGACACATACTTTTAATAGAAAACAAAAATACAAAAATGAATAGGACATAATAAAGGCGGATTCACATTAACATGTTTTTTTATTTGAAGCCAATGTCATTCAATTTAATCCATTACCAAGGTACAGAGTGTTTTGCTCTATCTCTCTTAACTTGTTTCTAAAGTTATTCATTTGAAGAATTAATCATTATTAAATTAACGTCAATCTTGCCTTACTTTACAACAAGATTCTTACTCTATTGAAGCTTGCCTTGTTTTCAGTTTGAGTCTGAAAAACAGTTTGTTATTGACTGCGTCCTCTTCTTTAGAATTATCCCATTATCACACAGAGCACACACCAGGATCCAGGAATAGAAAATGCTCTCCATGATGATTATTATTTCAAAATGAATAGCTTGTTGCTCTGCTGCACACTGCTGCCCCCAACTCAGTTGTTGTTATTGCTGTGGCTTGATGAACTTGATTTGATGTTATTTTATATATCAGTGTTTCTGAACTTTTTCCTTTTTTTCCCTTTTGCATACAATTGTATTGCACATATCCAAGTTGTAAAAAATGTATTTCCTTAATAAATGTATTGAGAGTCTAAAACGTATTCTGCAAATACAACTATGGTTAAAAGGAAAATAGTAGAACAAAATAAGTAAATCCAAGAGTGTAAATGTAATATATTACCTCCAAACACAGACACTAAAACATTTTTATATGTGGATGCTGAGCGGAAAGAACAGAAAAACATGTACCTGTCTATCTTGGCAGCGCACACTGTCCTTCTGTTGAGTGCTGCTTTAGTGCCATGTTTTACAAAAAAGCTTTAAACATGAGATTACATTGACCAATTTAGTACAGCCTTCTGGATACATGCATGAATCAGTGCTACATCTGATTTCTTTGTGTACTTGTAGGCTTTAAGGTATGCTTAAGTTGCTCAATACTCCGTTTGTTTGGGGATTTAGGATGGTCTCTCTATTGATTTATTTGTTTTGTGAGACACAGCTAAAGTGCTAAAAAATGCCCCTGACATTGGTGTCTATCTGTAAGTCCAGGCTGCATCAGATCGAGGTTGTGAGCTCTGCAGAGCTGTATTTTTTTCAAAGCCCTCTGAATCCTGTGGAGTGGGAGGATCGGTCACTGTGACTTTTTCATTTCTATTGTAAATTGAACCCTACATTGAGAATCAATACTGCTGTTTCCAAGCCTGTATATTATAAGTTCCAGAAGTTGTAAAGTAGAACTTGGAAAATACTTTATTTACAGAGCTCTGTTTATTATTGCATTCTGAAAGTTCAAAATGCTGAACTCTTTTGCGTTTCAAAAATGCTCCTAATCTGCAGTACGACCATTTTGTCCGAACGCAAACACATTGATCACAAATGTCAAGCAACCGAAACAAGAATGGGCTCGGCGATTGCAGCAATCAGTGCAGGAACTCCTTTATTAACACATTCAACCTTCTGCTGTTATCAGTCTTCACACACAGATTTGACCAGTGTGGGAAATAAACAGCCTCTTGTTATTCTTTTGTTTATTTCCTACATTGAGTATTGAATTAAATTAGTGACTTATATGTTAGTATTATAGTAAATCATCACTTAATGATAGGATTCACAAAGCGCATGACTGCTAGCTTTGATGAAAGATAAGTGAAAGATGCTCAAGATAAATATAGCACATCATGCAGCAATGGTTTCCTGGGAGATGGAGATGTGGACCATCTGTGCTGTAGAGCTCCTGCCTGTAATCTGTGTCTGATCAGCTGTTTCTGAAGATGTGACACTTGTCTTATCATAAAAAAGCAAGAACAAATAGTGGGATTCGCTAGTCAGGCGATGCTTCATCCATCAATAGTATTGACGTATTTTTGTACTCTGTAGAACTCCTGACGAATACCATCAGTAAGCCTGTGGGAAATAGTCTTTATTGACAGCTGAGAAAATTAGACAAACACACCCTGTAAAGTACAGATCCATAAAGATCATTTATTATCTTAAAATGCCATCAGCTACAATCACCTACTGGACGGCACATAACTATTTTTGACAAGGATACTCAGTATGCTTCTCATTTAATCAAAGATGTACTTAATTATTCAATATATATCCGAGTGGGAAACATGTATTGATATCTCTGCCTATGTATTGACAAAGTAAACAACAACAACAACAACAACAACAATGTCTACAATGATGTGGTAACAAGATGGTCTCTCTGTGCTTTTCCAGAATGTATGCAGCACTCTGTGGTGCACTGTGGGAACCACGTGCCACTCGAAGCTGGACGGGGCTGTGGATGGGACCAGTTGTGGCAAGGACAAGGTCAGTCCTCCATTATATGAGCATGAAGGGAGTGAGACATGGGGAGTGTGTGGGAATGATTTCAGCGTTCAACCTCCTAATGGAAGGGCTTTAATCATGGGAGTCTTTTCTATTTGCCGCCTTGCCATGGAGACTGATAACTAAAAATGTTATTGCAAAATACTGCATCTTTTTTATTTTTGAGCATATGACTATGCATAAAGATGCAGCAAGTTGTCAGAATTAAATGAATGCTGTAACTCCCCAACCTAACATGACACGCATTGAGCAAATAAGGTCGCTGTTGTTTCCTGTAGAAAACTGTTCGGCAGAAGTTATACATTAAGTCAACTGTATCCTGACCTGACGTCTTGTGATTCATTTAATAAATGGCAGATTCAAAACACAAGTCACATTCATTTAATCATTGGCATCATCTTTTTCAAGATCCGGACCTGACGTTTTGTGATTAATTAAATAAATTGCTGGCTAAGAGCAAAAGTACTGTAATTAATTAGCACGTTGCAATGTAAAATTAATGCAAAACATTCAAATCTAACAGATGAAACTCAAACAATGTCTTCCTAGCTACTGTGAAAAATAGAGATAATACATGTTTCAAAATGCTGAATATTCAAACATTAAATTCAATGTGTCTCAGTTATATAAGACAACACTACAACCAATGTCCTCTTAGCCAGGAATAAGGGGGTTCACAGTGTGTGTTCCTGTAATAAATGATGTTGTTTTTTCATAGTGGTGTTTCAGTGGAGAGTGTGTGAGAGTTGGAGATGAGCCGGAGAGTGTTAGCGGTGGCTGGGCCTCGTGGAGCGAGTGGTCGGGCTGTTCGAGGACGTGTGGGGCTGGGGTCCAGAGCGCCCAGAGAGACTGTGATAACCCCATGTAAGTGACACTTTTCTGTCCTAAATACTTATATATTTGTTCTTGTTTAAATATTGATATGGCCAAGTTGTGGTCGGAGGTATGATGTTAGTGGGTCGTCTGTCCCATTTTTGTGAACAAAATATCTCAAATTGGGCTTAACATTTGTACTTGGACTTTGGAGTCAACTAATTAGATGGTTATGTTCAATGGTCAAGGTCAATGTGACCTCAAAATACACATCTTTGTCAATAACTCAAGAATTCCTATGTTGATTTTGACAATTTCTCACAGATGTCTGATGAAATTATGCAGTGATGACATTTTGAATCTAGATGAATGTAAACTGCAACATGACTAGCTGGTGCATGAATAACACTGCAAGGCATTAATTGTTTATTTACAATTCAAATATTATTATTGTGCGTTATCTCAGAAGAATAGAAGAAAATAGAAGAATATCCTTTAACATCTAAAAAACCTACCATAATGCCATGGGTAAAAGGCTTTTAAACCGTACTTCAAAGACCCATTTTCAGACTAAAGTATAGTTCCCTATTTGTGGACATGGAGAGATGAGGTTATTTTGGGCAATAAATGGACAGAAAATGTTTGGTATTTGAATGATGAAAGGAAGGAAACAGCAAAAGCTATTATGTTATCTAAAGAATAGAGCTCAGACATCGAGAATGATGTTGTAGGAAAATAAATTACAGTGTTTGCCAAAGAAAAATGTTTTATGGACTGGATTGGTTTCTATATTAAAATGCATATCTAATGCATCTTTTTTTTTTTTAACTGTTTCTCTTCTGATTTTATGTGACCTCTTTGACTAACAGTCCTAAGTATAGAGGGAACTATTGTCTGGGAGAGAGACGGAGGTTCAAGATCTGCAGCCCCACACCGTGTCCTCATGCCCTACCCACCTTCAGAGACCTCCAGTGCAGTCACTACAACACATTGCCATACAAGGGCAAGTTCTACAAGTGGGAAGCAGTCATCAACAGAGGTGGGCAAAATAAACTCCATTCGGCTGTGACGGAAAGTAGTTAAGAAAGTTCAAAGATTTGGTTGTGATTGCACAACATCCATCACAACTTTTTCTCTCCTTGTCTCTTTCAGCCAGCCCTTGTGAGCTGCACTGTCATCCACTGAGAGAGCACTTTTCTGACAAGATGCAGGACGCCGTCGCTGATGGGACTCCGTGCTACCAAGGAAACAAAAGCAGAGATGTGTGCGTCAATGGCATCTGTAAGGTATCGAGACTCTTTTCCACATACTCTCAAACAAATAAATATGTTTCCTCGTCTCCTCCTCAGTTTTTGTTCTCGATTTTAAAGCGTCACTGAGTATTCCATCTTGCATTTCTGTCTCTTTGCAATGCATGGCTGATTCATCAGCCTAGTGACTGACGCTAGCTCACTTTGTTTTCTCAGAAGGCAAGTGTTGTACATTTGACATTCTGCATGAAAATGGGTTAGTTGATAGAAAGATACATACAGTGGCTGTTATCTCTCTGCTCTTGCCTATCGGCCTTGGCCAAAATGCCAGTCGCTGATACAGACATTGTTTGGATACTGAGTGGACAGCAATCACAGACTTGGTGACTCTGATCTCATGACATTTTGTGACATTTCTGTCAGGAAGCCACGTGTGTTCCGCCTTACCTGGAAACCAATTTGTGTTTTTAAAGGGTCACTGAAAAAATGAAGAGCAAAGCTCCATTTCTCCTTTGATCATCCATACAAATAATTAATAAGACTTAATTACTTAAAGTCTCAATGTATCTATTCTATTTTAAGAGTGTAGCGTGTTCCCACCCTACAGTTTGATTGATGCTCCTCTGAGTCTGACATTTTGTTTTCATATTGTGCCATTTTACTGCACCATGTGGCAGCAGCAGCTCAGTTATGGGCTGTGACATTAATAAATAAAGCAGCACAGAACAATATTAAGGATTACTGGGATTTTCAGAACATGAGGTAAGGTGATGAAAGGTTGTCTTCCGTCCTGTTTCTACGGCTTTTACAAAGTGATGTACACATGAACAGATCTTATTAAGTATTTATGTGGATGAAAGATTGCAAAATCCGCCTTTGATCTAAAGAAATATTCAGCGCCCAAATTGCAGCATAATGCCTTATGATGCCTTTGTAGTTTAAACACTGCGAGGTTCATTCTAGATAATGATTTGTTGAGTGTATTTTTGCTGCTTGTGTGTCGCAGAATTTAGGCTGTGACTATGTGATTGACTCCAGAGCTGTAGAGGATCGCTGTGGGGTGTGTCATGGCAACGGCTCCACCTGTGCCACTGTGAAGAGAACATTTGAGGAAACAGAAGGACTCGGTATGTTAATTAGTTATTTTGGTTGAGCTATACTTGTGAAAGATATGCTGACATGGAAGAACATTTAAAGGTCACCTATTACGCAAAATCCACTTTTTCATGTCTTTTATACATAAACATTTGTCCCCTTCTGAAAGTTTCAGGAACAAAGACCCCCTCTCTTTTTGTCTTGATCCATTTATATAAAAACCTGTCTGAAAATTAGCCGATTTTCGCCACTTTATGATGTCATAACGACTTTTTTGGCTTGTGTAACCATTAGCCAATCACCAACCAAGGTAACCCCGCCCACCTTATCACCTGAATCTCTTCCTAGGGGATTGGTATTTCGAGCCAAACACTTCAGAGACATGTTTTGTATATATCTGAGACCTATAATATATTGATGAAAAACTGTATAATAGGGGACCTTTAAAACAAAACATCACTCCCTTTTCTTTTTGCTAAGAGACATTTGTCTCCTCTGTCTTCTCTGCTATTTGTTAGGATACCTTGTTTCCTATCAAAAAGTATCCTTACTGAAAGTGTAACATCCTTTAGGCTATGTAGACATTGGACTGATACCAGAGGGAGCTTGGGATATCCGCATTGAGGAGATGGCTGAAGCTGGGAACTTCTTGGCACTACGAAGCGACTCCCCCAACAAGTATTTTCTGAATGGCGGTTGGACGATCCAGTGGAATGGAGAGTACAAGGCAGCCGGGACAGTTTTCACCTACGAGAGGACGGGACAACTGGAGAACCTCACGTCCCCCGGGCCCACCATGGAACCACTGTGGATTCAGGTAGGAAAGGAATCAATCAAGATGCAGCATAGCAATATGAAAGCACATGAGGTGACACCACAGACCAGACTAGTGAAAACAAGTATTGAAGTAACGTTAACTAACATGAAAGCTCAAACTGATATGTTGTGAGATAAAATGTAATTTTTTCACTAGAAAATTACATTAATGAAGAAAGGAAACTGTGTTGCTAATCATACAGTATATGTTCAGTGTTTCAGAAACATTGCAAGAACTTTTCTAGAAATAAAATAACTGCTTCATAAGATGTTTACTTTGCTTTAGTTTTTGTGATGGGTTCCGATCACAAAAACATCTTGTTTTATTTCCCCTACCATCTCTCCATGAAGTCCCTTCTCTCGAGGAGGTGTTTGCAGTCCAACATTGAAAACTTGTCAAACAGAAGCCTTATCACTACAGTATACTCATTTTGAGTGTAATAAAAAATGCGTTTCACAGTACTTGATTAAATGAATCCGTCCTTTTTCAAGCCTTTATTCAGGGTTCTTTGTACATGTATGTGATGGAAACACAAACAGGAAACATACAAAGGAGATGTTTTGTTCATAAAAACATACATGGAATGTTTCGTCATGTTTCTATTTGTGGTTCAGTATTACTTTTTGGTATTTGATTTATTTGATCATTGTTGTGTGTTGCAGCTTCTCTTTCAGGAGACGAACCCCGGGGTGCGGTACGAGTACACAATCAGTCGCAATATATCTGAGGGCAATGACATCCCTGAATCCGTTTTCTACTGGAAATATGGGTCATGGACTGAATGCAGTGTTACCTGTGGAGCAGGTAAAAGCTATTACACAACACTGATATGTTGGTAGATGAAGGAATTGAAAGAGATGCCTGCGAGTCTGGTACATCTTTTCCTTGTAGGTTTGAATGCATGTCCCAGAATCCACAGAAACACACTTAAAGAACAGTCCTAAAAATGTGTACAGTATGTGTCTCGAGTTGATATTTGGCAACACATGGGAGCCCTTTTATTATGGCAATTTGAAAATAAGCATTTGTGCCAACATGATAAATGTCTATTTACTTTGCCCTTTAACATTTCATTTGTATTCATGATATGATATGTACCTTGTGTTGTTGGCTAGCTATGGACTGGACACTGTTATCCTTGTGTATGTCTTTCTAACATGTTTATTATATTTATGCACATATATTGCACTTGTGGTATAACATCTCTGCTATGAATAATGTATTTTAAATTGAATTGACTGTCAGCAAGTGCAGCTCAGATATGTGAGGGAAGGTCGTCAAAATGTTTTAATTGATTGATTCAATTATGCCGTTTTACATTTTCCCAATAGGCAGGTCAAACCCTTGACCTGCCCATTGTAGCTCAGTAGATAATACCCGGCAGAATTATATGCAACAACCTTGCCTCTAGGGTTTATTGAGAAAAAAAAAAATACAAAGAAGAAATCAAATTCAGCTTACCCTGAAAAAGAGTTGGTGATTTTTTTACCTTGCCTTTTTGTGAACAGCTTTTATAACAAGTTTAGAAAAAGTTGGTGTCTACTTGAACTTAAACAGCTTTATATGGAAGTCCAAAATGTGCTTCTTCGTCATTCATTAAGGTAAATACAGTTAATCAGGTTTCACGGACAAATCTGATCTGAAATTCACCCCCTGCTCCTCGCCTCTCTTTTTCCAACCTTTACCAATTAGCCTTTTTTTCTCGCTTTGTTGATGACATTCCTATTTCTCAGTCTTTTATCAGTCATTGTAAGTAAACAGTAGTGTATTTTTCTCTTAAAAGAATATTAATTCAATATTTGACTCATTATTTTAAGTCAGCACATTAAAAGACCGTACTTGTCCTGTTTCAGTGTGACAGGAACAGGATTTTACCCACTTTCAAAATACATTTGACCAAAAATATCTACAACAGTGTCGTTAAAGCCCCTGATACATTTTTGACAAAAGCTCAACAAGGCTTTTCTGGCATTTTTCCTGCCTTTTTTTTTTTTTTTTTCTACTTCAAGCTCGACAGAGGCTGCCCAGAGATCAGAGGTGTCACCCTTTCTGACAGGGTGGAAATAGAATAATCATTTTGGAGAGAGGTATCACAGCTAGAGGAGATACATCTGTCACAGCTTTATGAGACATGTCCTTTCATGCATTGATTTGTGTAATGCTGTCTCAACACTTAATACGCCACTTACCTACATGGTGGGCATAACCGGCAGCGTTGCTTTTAGTGCTGGTTGTGTGGTTATGAGTTCCAAAAGTTGGTCTTGGTTTTGCACAATAAATATTCATTGTTCTGTATTCAGTTATGTCTATATGCTAACTTTTGTAATCATGTAGCGTACCAGGTCAGACACAAGGCTATTGTTATTGTGACCAAAATGAAGCTGGGAGCCTTTTTTGTGTTTTTGTGTGCGCTGAGTTACAAACGCTGTCTCTCCTCTCACTTGTTGTCCAGGTGTCCAGAGGCTGATCGTTCACTGTGTGGAGAAGACAACCGGGATAGTGGAGGAGCATTTCTGTGACCCTTTAACCCGGCCTGACAATAACCAAACCAGCTGCGACAAGGATCCATGTCCAGCCATGTGAGTTTACCCTCCAGACAACTCTGACAAAATTACAAATGCAGTATTCATAGACACACCCTTAACCTTTAAAGGCTTTGTGGTGTTCATATTACAAAATAATCCATACATCAAAAGCCATATTTACTGCTTGAGACACATGTTTTAAGCTGAAAACATTATAAATTATGATTTAATACTTGTTATAGGGTAATGGAATATAAACTTTATCTCTTTATAATTGATACCTTGTTAAAAAAAAGGAATAAGATTTCTTGCTAAAGCAGTTATATTAAGGGAGATTTCATATTTTGCTTTCAACTTCAAATAGCATCTTGATTGCTCCAAATGTCAGATACTTCTATGGCCAGGTGGCGTTCTCCTACTCAAACACTATCTTTATGTAGCTAATAGTTATCAAAATGTAAAAGTTTAGTCTTTTAAAGTCGATCTACATATTTTTATACTTAAAGAGGCAAATGAAGTAGAACAGGTTATGGTCATTAAGAGATGAAGAGAGGGATGACATGAGAGGTGAAAGAGCTGGTTGAACACATCTGGCAGGCTGTTCGCTGTGAATTACCACTCTTCAGTGTTCCACCTACGCACTTTATTTGTATCCGCAGCCTGTTTAGTTGAAGTAGAATAATTATTGGAAAAGCTCAATTTACTCTCAATAGGACTTGTGTCCAAATGCATCAACAACCACCGCAAAAACACACAGATCTTAAACTACTGTACACCCTTTTTGTGGATTTTGTTAATATTTGTGTGGATGAAAGTTATTTTCATGATGTTGTCCATCAACATTATTTCATATCATTGACGAATGAAATTGTTTAACATTTGTTTTATCTTTATGTGCATAGCTTCTGAAATAGGTTATGGACAAGTACGATAAATAAAGAATATATAGATTATTTTATTTTCATCATTGGTTGGGATTTGACATCATGGCCCAGAATTCAGGTTGAGCTGCTAGAAAATCATTGCATGGGTTATTATTTCAGAATTGTTTGTGTTGTGTAGTGGCTAATGAACAATTTAACCAAATGTGAACTCTCACAACTAAAATAAAACAAACACTTAAGACATGTCTATCGACCAGCATGTGTTCAGGGTGATAACATGTGTTATAACATGTGTTATCACCCTGAACACATGGTCATTGTGTGCTTGTTGTAAAATACAATTGAAAACTCACTGAATCTTTGGTGACTCATCCCATTTGCAAATCCGTCAAACATTTTAATTTGCCTTTTTAAATGGAAAATAAATGTGCTTCCTGTGTGTCTGTGTGTAGATGGTGGGTCGGTGAGTGGAAGAAATGCTCAGCCAGCTGTGGGAGCTCTGGCCTGAGTAAAAGGACGGTGCTCTGCATTCAGGCAGTAAGTGCTGAGGAGCAGAAAGCACTTCAGCCCAGTGAATGTGAACACACACCCACACCGGAGTCACTCTCCTCCTGCAACACACACATCCCCTGCCCTGCAGACTGGGCCTCCAGCAGCTGGACGAAGGTGAGTCTGGGTTGGAATATGAGGTTTTGGTTTGTCTGCAATTGTGTTGGAACAGGGAATGAAAATACAAATTAGAAATTCCCACAGCTTGGGAAAAGGTCTTTCTGTGAAGGATGATGTTAAACTATGTAGTAATCATAGAGAAAGCCTTTCAAGCTCTTATCTTCTAGTTCTTTTTAAATCATTTTTCATTTTGTCGGCATGTGTGACCAGACATTCAAACATCTTAAGCTCTTTCAAAATACAAAAGCAAAAGAGGAGAGTGGCATACTGTACGCAGACAGCCACATACTGATTACTCAGAGGCAGCATATTGAATTGCTTCAGATCTTAAGGTCCATGACCAGGGCAGCAACTACACAGAGGTCATGTTCTTTAAAAATGTTCTCACCCTTCTTTCACACATAATCACACATAATTTGAAGCCTCAACGAAGGGGTGTTAATGTTTTCCTACAATTCTGGTTGTATGACAGTTGTGAAGTACAGTCCATAATCCAGGGTTACTACAATGATAATTTGTTTCCATAAAGCTGTAAGGATTTTGATTGACAAGTACAAGACACTGAAGCTACAGGAAGGAATTGTAGCTTGTTTCTTTGCTATGACTACAATAGTTGCACTTAATGTAAAAGACTACATCTTTAAGAAAGTCTGACTTGGTGATCTGATGTGTCTTTTCTTCCATGCAGTGTTCGCTGACCTGTGGAAGTGGAGTACGCCGTCGTAATGTAACCTGCTCTAGAAACACCGGCATTGACTGTGACCCTCAGAAGAAGCCCCTCGCTGTCACTTCCTGCTACATCCAGGACTGTGCAGCGGCGGTGGATAACTTTGGAGGGGTCGACTTGTCTGGAAGTGGCTGGTCGAGCAAAGAAGTGCTTAATGAAATTAACTCTATCCCTGAAGTCAAACCTCCCCCCAAACACAGCACCACCAGAGCCCAGCCAAGAAGTAACAGCAATGATCTTAACAACATTGTTGAGGGAGACTTCCACTACCACAATAACATTGAAAATATCAATCATTCTCCAGAAAACACTGTTCAAGTGGATGATTTTTACTATGACTATAATTTTATCAACTTCCATGAAGACTTATCGGATGACTTTGAGGGTGATGTAAAAGATTCAGGGGACAGAGTTGGTCCTCCAGAGGGGGCCCAGCCAACCAGCAGCATACAAGAAAACAATTACATTGAAACTACAAAAGCTCCTTCAGCCATTTCTACAATCTCAAAGGCCACTGCCAACACTTTGAGAACTGAAGAGCCACAGAACATAAATCAGGACGAAACGAAGGTCAATGGAAATGTATCAACAAAGGAGTCCGTGCAAACAAATTCTGAACATTTGGACGACTTCCTATCCGAGGATTACCTTCTGCCTGTATCTACCACTCGCTCGCCGCCATTGTCTACAACCGAGCATTCAAAAACACTTAAAGAGACACATGATGAGGATGTGAGGTGGCCTGAAAAAATAAGCTCAATTCCTGATCTGGTTTTCACTACCGAGGAGCCCACACAGGATGCCAAGTGGGAGCAATATGTGGAGGAGTCGGAAAAAAACGATGACATTTTCAATGAGGAGGAAAATCAAACTCAGGATGTCACAGGGACTGCAAAGTATGCTGACCATGCTCTCGGCCATAAAACCACTATCAAGACTGATTTGAAAACAGTAGGGGCTCAGGGGACGGAGGAAGATGAAGAATATAATTACAGCTACGAGGACAAAAGCACGCTAAGTCCAGATATCAATGTGGGAGAGGAAGTTGTAGACAGTCCATATTTTTCAGTCTCTCCTACACAAGAATCAATAAATCAAGTTAAGACTGTAGTGCATCTGGACGAAAGTGCTTCAGAAATACCTCAAACAACCAGCCAAAAATTGCAAACTGGCTTCACATTGGAGGATTTGGACTTGGATCAGACTTATTTTAATACGTTGTATGCCACTAGCGAGGGTAATTTATGGGAGGCACACCTTGACCTCAGTACAACCTCACTTCCTGCCTCGGAGACATCCACTCCTCTTCCCATTCCCTTTCTGCAAGCCTCAGGTAACAGAGAGGCCTCTGATGACTACACGTCGTTAACTGCAACAGAAATTGTATCTCCTACAAACCTGGAGGGAGCCACTCCGCCTTCTCCAGATGATTTCTTGCCAGCTACAGTTAAACAAATACAGACAAAGCCCACCTTCACAGAGAGAACTGGAGCAGATTCCACATCCCGAACTCCTACGTTTGATTCAGCTGATTTTGATTACAATGAAATAATCGTCCCCCCGATGATTGGGAGCAGCAGTGACAATGATCAGGACTCTTCATACCAGCTGACAACAGCCACAGAAACCCCTCCTCAACATAACACAATGCCAGTGCAGCACATGGAAACACCTACACCTGCTGTGCCCATTTTGCCAAACCATCCACCTATTCTGTGGCCGCTTCCAGAGCCAACATCTGCTCCAACTTCAGCCTCCACACAAGTGACAACAGCTACCTACTGGGTCACCGGCAACTGGAGTGCTGTGAGTCTGCGTCAACATGTTCTGGTGTTGTACTTAAACTGTGGGATGAAGCACAGCTGTGTCTCATCATTTCTGTCTGCATCTGCTTTTATCATGCAGACACAGCGTCTAGTTTTGGTCCCTGTACACATTTGAATTCTTTGGAGACCCCATTTGGCCTTAAGTTTATGCAGCTGATGTCAATTTACATAATAAATATATGGCACTTTTGATAAAAAATGGCCTCTGTTTAAAACTCTCAACTGTTTCAAACAGAAGAACATTTTAAGATTGTGCTTTTATTTGCATATTCCTTAGATGTTTTCAGCCGGATTTACAAATGTAAAGTTTCACATGACATTGTTACAGTATCAGTGAGGTTTGTTGTGCTTGAGCTTTTCTCACATCTAATCCTGAAATTACTACGTGTAATTAGTGTTCTCATGTGTTACTACATTTGTGGGCAGTGCTCCACCAGCTGTGGTCTGGGGGCCATCTGGAGGACTTTGGCCTGCAGCACTGGCTCCGGCTCTGGCTGCGATCCCGCCAAGAGGCCAGCGCCAGCCCAGAGGTGCTACCTGCGCCCCTGCTCCACATGGAAATTAGAAGAATGGAGTGAGGTTAGACTACTTGTGGATCTTGTTTATACAAATGTTTACCCTGTTCTTTTTATCTATTTTGTTTATATGCACAGCAAGAGGTATTTATTAAGTGCTGTCTGTAGGGATAGCAATGTTGGTCGCTCTAACTCTTCAGGTCCAGGCTAAAATATCTCAAAGACTATCAAAGGGATTCCCCAAAAATGTGGCAAACACATTCATGATTCACAGGGAATAAAGGTTATCTAGCGTCACCAGATTCACATTTGTAGTTTCAATTGAATTGACTCCAATTGAACCACTGGATGTATTGGCATTACATTTTGAACAAAAATTCATGTCTACTTTGAGATAAAGTAGATTGTAATAAATTAAATGATATTTTAGCTTTCTCTCCAGCGTCATAACCAGATCAACTTTACTTTATATCATATTTTGGATTGTAGACTCTTGCTAAATATTCTAATAATCACTGATGATGACTGATGATCCCAAAATACGAGAAAGATAAACTCTCTTGAACAAATGAGGTGTTCAGACCCAGAGAAGGGTTTACCTAAAAAAGGTTTTCTTGATAGGATATTCTTGTTATAAATGTTTAATGTTTTTCGTCATTCATGTCAAAGGTTATCTTGTGTAGTAAGTCAAAGGACACCGAGACTGCAGTTTTTTTCTTGAATGCAACTATCGATCACTTTAGCCAATCTTTTTGTATGAGTGATGAAACCCGTTAGAACCAGTTTCCTTAGACCCACTACCACTGAATACTTACAAGCTCCAGCTGTTCATGATATTAGAATAACAATCAGTCCATGTCTTCCCTCAGTGTTCCAAGAATTGTAAAGGAGGCATTAAATCACGAGAGGTCCAGTGTTTTGACCTGCGGGATCAAAGACCTCTCCGACCTTTCCACTGCCGGGCCATGTCCTCCAGGCCACAAACAAAAACGACCTGTAACCCTCAGCCGTGTCTCGACTGGTACACCTCGTCCTGGGGCCAGGTGAGTAATCCTGAGAAAATAATGAGAGGAAAATGGCATTTTGTGCATTCTGGTGTCTGCTAGACGTGACTTAATCTTCTCAGGCATTTCCCCTGTATTTTCAATTGAAGGTTGAGGCAAGAGTGTCAAAATACTTCAAGACTGCATCAAAAGATACCATGCTCCTAAAGGATTACACATACTGTCTACATCTTTTAAAGCATTTCTTCCTACCCTCCTGGTAGCTGTTTGCCTTCTATTAATTTCAGAGCAGAATGAAGTCCATTTGCAAAGACTTGGTTGAAGGTTGTTTGAAAGGGGTAATCATTGACTGATAGCATTAAGTACTATTTACCTATGTTGCTGTACATTTATTGTATATGTGCTCTTCTGAGTTCATTCATTCAAGGCAGGTAGTGTAGCTGTCCTTAGAAGTGAAACAAGAAATGAAGGCTTTTGTAGCTTATCACAAGTATTTGAACTCACCAAAAACTTGGCTTTGAACCTTGCAATAATTATGTAACAATAAAGACAGAAACACAAAGATGAAACATTTCCCCTTTTTGAAGCAAAAGGGTTACTTACTCTAAATGCCTCCGATAGTGGATAAATTGTATGTGAAATTGGCCTTAAATGACATTTTGGGTGGCATTAGAAAAAGTCTTAAAGTCCTAAATCTAACTTGCCTTTAGCTTAACCCTGAACAAGCATCAAGTCTGTGTGAAATTAGATTACCAAAATCAAATGTCTTTTGCTGAAGTTCAGAAACTGTGTGTGTGTTTCAGTGCTCTGAGGTGTGTGGCGGAGGTGAGCAGCAGCGTATGGTCACCTGTCCAGAAGAGGATCAATGTGATGTGGCCCTCCAGCCCAGCAACATCCAATCATGTAGCAGTCAGCCGTGTGCTCAGTGGCTTACTGGATCATGGGGACAGGTACACGCACGCACACATGCACATGCAAACCAACAAATGGAGAATAACTCAGAATGATGATTTATAGACCAATTTCAAGACGAAATGTAAAAATCTATGAATTATTCTGTTATCATGTCCACCTCACTATTCTTTTTCTAAACCTTGTATCCCGTTCATGGTCACTGGATAATTCATACAGTGTTTTAATTTAAATGTAATATAACCAGATATCAAACCCTGTTATTGGCTTAGAGATCTAACTTTTGTGTGAAGAAGTAGGTTTGGTTATGGAGGAATTCTAACACATTTGAAGATAGTCTTGGACCTCTGAGGCCTCACTACTATGCTTGGTTGGGAGGATAAGAAGAAAGAAAAGATAAAAAGAGTGGTCAAAGGATTAAGGAGTGGCAACATGTAAAAGGGATATGTATTTAATAAATCTATAATAGCCATAAAAATGATGTGGTGTGAACTGACAATAAAAAAACAATAAAGAAAACTGTGACGCAACAGAAAAAAAATGGATTATTAAAAACCCTTTCATTATTTGCCTTTTGGGTCAAGAGTTTATTCTCAAAGCCTACGCATCCTGTAGTATTCCTGCCTCAGTCACATGGAGTTAGAGACAGCAGCATTTAAAAAATGTACAGATAATGGTATATTACCTCACTGTGGGAAGCATTTCTATCTCTGAAACCCACATTAATACTTATGATCCGTGTGGTATATGCACAGTCAAACATCAGCAGGCAGTAGTCTTATAATATCCTGACCCACACTGGGGATTGTGACAATTACACCGATATCAGTTCCTCCCTGTCTCTCTTATGACTCCAGTCCACAAAGGGTCTTTCTATGTAATCGTTTAAAATCCTGAACAATATGAGCAGTGACGACAAAACTACCTTTCTAGAGCCTGAAAGTCTTAAAACCGAACACAGCCAATGAAAATCATGTCCAAATAATCAGTTATATAACGATTATCATTGAACACGTACAAACAAAAAAATATAAGATATCCACTATTTCCAAATTTAACTGAAACCTAAAGTCTCTAATTCAGTTAATAAAAAAGCCTTGTTGTTAACCTCCATGAAGTACTGCAACTCCTCAGAGCACCCCATCATGTTCACTGATACAAATAAAAGTCAACAAAACCAATGTTTCTAGAATCTATAACTATGAATATTTTATGTGAAATCACAAAATGTTCTGCAGAAAGAAGCAATGTCCAGTAAAACATCTGAAAATGAGTGTAAACTTTCTCTGCAGTGTTCGGCTTCTTGCGGTGGCGGAGTGCAGCGCCGACTCATCAAATGTATGAACACAAAGGCAGAGACAGACGAAGAAGTGGATCAAGCCCAATGTGATCCTGAGCTGTGCCCGGAGAGCATCCAGAAGTGTAACCTACAGGAGTGTGAGAGCGCCCCCTCTGGTGAGTGAATCTCCATGTGTGCTTACATTAAAGGGGACTTATCCACAGTCAGTGTTTTACCTACAGCAGATCAGCGGTTTAAAAGCTTCAGTTTGGAGTAACAGACAGTACTACCAGCATCGAAGATAGATAAGTAACTTCGAGCTGTGGCAGCAGCAACACATATTTTAGCCATTTGTAAAACTCATAACTGTATGATAAATTGAGAACGTTTGTACTGCTTTTCCTTGCCTTGAGACAGTTATCTCATGAGATGAGAAACTGAAGCTGCTATATACTCTTTCCAAACTGTGAAATATATTCTAAATACTATATATACCGTAGTACACATAAAATGGTATAGATTTTTTTTAAGTGTCTAAAGCAGGGGTGTAAAACTCAATTTCATCACAGGCCACATTAACATTGTGGTTGCACTCAAAGGGCCGGTTGTAACTTTAAGACTATATAGAAATACATATATAAATATTTAATATGTATAAAATAATAACTTCATTAATAACTACGTCTGAAAGCAGAAGTCCTTCCTTTCATTGTTTATTATTACTAAACCACAGGAAATTGTCTTGGATCCGTGTTTGGATTTTGTTACTTCCTCCTGTCAGATCCATCAAATCCACTGATTGCGATATGAGTAAAAAAACTAAAAAGGTTGATCCACATGTCAAGTGATTGCTACAGGGCAGTCATTACAGGGTATCTGAACATGCAATTAATTTACACAAGTGGAATAGTTTGACCCTGCTGTAATAAGCTTGGGAACATTTCAACCTGATTCTGGCAGTGGTCAGGTTGGTAATGTCAGTGTTGATAGGACTTCTTGTTCACGTCAATGCGGATATTGAGTGAACTGTCAAACTAAGGAAACTCACAGTCCAAGACCTTCAACATAAATTAAGTATGTGATGTTGGAGAACGCCAACAAAATGGACATAATGTGGATTCAACCATTCACAATGTTGAATCCACATTACAGCCTCAGTTTCTGACTGTTTTGTATTACACATTTATATTTAGGGGTAGTGGAAAGAATAAAGAAAATCTCTTGATCTAGATAAATAGATAAAGACGATGCCCCTAGTATTACGCACTTTGAAGATATTTATTTCAGGGGTAATAAGAGATACAAATTCCTAATGACATAATATTTTTTGATCATATGAAGAATGCACTTTGCCATACTGTAGATCAACGGCAGCATTGATATCACTGGAAATCCACCAGCTCTTCCCATTATGATGCCACCGCACAATGCCAGTGGAAAGGCTGGCTACAGTAGCATCAAAGATCTTCTTTGTTATCTGGGCAGTGTAAAAAAAGAATTCCAACTAGGAGTAAAAGACATTTGCATTCAAAGCAACTATTCACAACAGGAAAATTATCAGTCTTCTTTTTCCTGACTGGAAATTCCCATCTCTTGCTTTTCTTTCTTTTGCCTACAATATATCAAAGTTTATACCTGGCTTAATGTGTCTTTAAGGACGATGACTAGAAAAGACTCCCTTGGAGCTTATTTTTTACTTTATGAGCCCTATTAAATATATGCAATAAAATAAGTGACAATAATCCTAAGAGGAAAACAACTTTTACATTATGTGCCAATAATCTTTTCATTTCTGTATGCCACAGCAGTTCAATGGCATTTCTGTTTTTTATCGACTATGTTATCCACTTGTTATCTTATCCACTGTTTCTCAGAGGGCAGCCTGTTGGGATCTGACTTTTAAAGGCACAGATGTACAGAAGCATTATGGAAACATTTGAGGCTTATGATAATGTGGTGGCACACAGCTGGCCATGTTAGCGCTGTGTGTGGCCTTCCATCTCAGCTAATAATTTGCTTCCGTGCTTTGCTCCAACAAGGAAATACAATGGTTACATTCCTTTTTTACTTTTTATTTCTGTACAAAAAGATTTGGCCCATCCCCTTTGGGATTACTAGACGTTACTATTTTATCCCTTCCGGTCTTGCATATGACATGAATATTTATAAGAAAACTATGCTCTGTGTTAATTTCAAGATTGCAAATCTAGATTTTATTATTTTATTGTTATTTAAATGTGAAATTCATGGGTTTTGGTGTTTTACTCTTCAATGCACTGTGTGGGCGACTTTTATTAAAACAATTGTAACTTTTCCTTAAGGGTCAACCTTCCGCTGTGTAACAGTGTCGTGTTTAATGATAATTAAGGATAGAAAACATTAAACTTTACAGGTAGTGTACAAGATGTTTGTTCTAAATGTGACAGCACTTTACAAATATCCTTTTAAAAATGACCATGAAAATCTTATTTTACTTCTGTTGTCTATACTCCTTATAATACTGGAACAGCATTGATAACATTCTGCCAATTACATTTGCTTTAGACATAAAACATGTGAGTTATTGGTGAGTAATAACTTTCAGAAATAGACAATGACAAGCACTTGTGTTAGGTGGAGCGAAGTTTCTCAAAGTCTTTTCATGAATCTACTGTGGCTTTGATCATATTTCACTTTGGACAAAAGCATCTGCCAAATGAATAATTGTGTTCGCCACACATTCCAATGAGTGTCTTTTTTCAAGTGTCAATCCACGTGAGAGCGTATGGGCAGATATTGATTCAGTTCTATTCTAATGCTGCATTGACCAAGGACAATCACGACTGAACGCACAACAGAAACATCTCACGTGCAATTTCAGACGAGACATGATGGAAATATAAACTAATTGAAAAGAAGGTCTTTTATCCATTGTACAAAGTTGGTGCATATGTGTAACCCAACTTTCTCAACTACACTTTTTATTTTCTTCCTAATAATTAGTAATATTTCTAACGGAAGAAATCAAACTCTATATTAGTTTTAAAGGTATTTCTCTATGGACAATGATCAGGCTTATGAGATCTCACATGGGCAACATTTTCATTCGACATTAATACAAGTCTGGCCATGTGTCAATATGTTCCCCGCTGTGATATACTGTATTACCCAACACATTATACCAGCTGAATTGATGTCCAAGAATAAAATAGTCTTTGTTGTCTCTTCATGCTTCTGTCAGAGCCTGCAAAGGGACTCTCATCAAATGTGGACTGGGAGCTTCACACAGAAGCTGTGTCTTTCATCAGTGCAGCGACACGAGGCAGGTCCACCTGTGCAGCTGTATGAGTCCAAGATAGATTTCAATTTTGCTGTGCTCGACAATACATCTTGGCGCCAGGTCATTAATATCCCACTAGGAAGTCGAGGAGGATATTGATGTGAGTCCATTCATGGCAGGGACTGGAAATAGGCTTTGGGAGCATGGGAACAGAGAAAAATATGAAACATTGTTGAGCAATAAGTGGCATTTTATAATTTAAGATTTTGATTAAGCTGTTTCAGGGATCTCTGTGTCATAAGAACTTTTACAAATTCTACTGAAGGGGAGTCACTGAACTCCCCGGTTCCGACTAAATGAGGTTTGGTTGGGTCAGACAACATGCCGTCTGAAGAAGCTTCAATAAAAGAGGAGAAGCTGCAAATACATATTTTAAATCTTCTGTATGGAGAGTAACTCTTTGATTTTTGAAATTGCATCCAGAAAGTTCTGTGCTGTGCTTTTCCCAGATAACCATACTCAGTAATTGAAGATTTCAGGTAATGATACACCACAAAAGCACCCAACCCGTTGTTAAAATAATATTCAATTATATTAATACGGCAGTTTTTTTTAAACGGCATGTTACTGCCATAATGAGAAAAAATATGAATTATCCTCAGTTTTCAGTTTTTACGTTAGCAAATTCAAGGTTGTTTGGTCTTATAAAACTATTTTCTCGCTATAATAATATATAATTTTTTTTATACAAAAATTGGGCCTGCATGGAATGGACTGTTCAATTAAATAGAACTTGGCAGTTGTCACACATGAAATGACACCCCATGTCAGGGCTCTAAGGCACCAGGGCCTAAAGTAGTTAAGTAATATTAATTTGATCCTTGAAGAATTACTTAAATAAGATACGACTGACTGGGTACGAGTTAGTTCCTAGTTTAGGCTTGGTCTCAGAAAGGTCTTGACCACAACCCCACTGAGTTATGTCTTAGACTCATATTGGACCACACCAATTCATATTCTTATTAAAGCACTGCCTTGTGTACATTATAAAGGTTGTCTTTTTTGTCCATCCTCAATGTGTTGCATTATGCATACAGTACATGCAAGATAATCACAAATTCTGTAATTGCAGCAACTTAATGCACAACGTGATACACTGTAGCCCATATGTTTCATGTAAATGTGTTTTTTCTTTTGAAAAGGGGATGTTAGAGTAATGAATGGCATCATTATAGCATACAGTAAGTGTTCTAGAATTTATGTTTCCTGAATATGTTTGCAAGGTCAAACAGACTTGCACTCAAGGGAATGGCCTGTGGAAAACAGAAGGAGAACAAATGTCAAGTGAACATATGACCTGCATTCAGCCTGAAGGCTTCTCTGCATGCAAAGATCACCACAGCACTGAGTTAGCGCTGGGAGCTAAGGAGCTGTGTTATATAGTTTTGTGTATGAGACGGAAACAAATAAAATAGTTGAATAATTAATCATGGGCTTATGGCTCGAATTGGTTACAAAATACATTTTGAATTTCAATCTGTGTGTGTAATATTTCTGAGCATTTAACTATTAGCAATAGGGTATTTATGTATTTTTGGAGGAGTTTAGATACGTAAATAACATCAAAATCTTAAATCAAGTAGTTCGTATTCTTGAAAGGTACATTAACGGTTATCTTTTCATGAATGTAGACAGAAAATATAAAACCTCTCAGGCCACATCAACTTGACAAAGCAACAATAAAACTTGTGCAGCACTATGGAAACATTTATCAGCCAGTTACATCTTACACAACAAAGAACTTGGGCAGACATTGTTCTTATATATTTAAAGATATACCTATTCAATGCCTGCATCTTCTTCACACCACAAGATACAACATTGGTGGGGAAGTATTAATTGTTTATAGAAAAACAGCATAATTGTAGCAGAAATCATAAACATGTAAGAACTTGCTAATAATGTGTTGGAAATAGAATGCTGAAATGAATGAAGTATTGTTCAGTAAGGTTCATGTCATAAAAGTGAGTTTTGGTGGACTCACTCTATTTTTCATCTGCAGATTACCAGCCCACATGCTCCTGCAGGGCCACATATTTTCATGTAATGGTACACCACTCACCCATAGAGGATTCTGGAGGTGAGAGCAAGAGGCTAAGCTCTTATCCATCAGCTGTCCAGTGAACTGAACCAAAACACACAGTGATAGAGCAGCAACATAACCACATCCCTCACTGGACATTATATCCAAGCCTGATACTTTAAAACGGCCATAAAAATATAAATGGTGACCCAGATCTGCTGCTCCCTCTCAGCTTTATGGAGCTTTATAACTAGTTCCAGATCCTTATTCATCTGTCAGGCAATGTTACTGTTTTGGTATACTATCAGTGCTCTCAAAGTCATGATAGCAACTGCTTTCAGAGGAAAAAAGTTCTAAAAACGAACAGTATGATACATGCTCAGCACCAGACAGCAGACAGAGACGGTTTGTGACTAGCTGGTGAACATAGTTGAACATTTAGCAGCTGATAGGATATTTTCTCAAAGGAAGGTTAAAAGAGCTTTAATAGAAATGAAAGTAAATATAACTCGCAGTAACTCTAAATGAATGATAAGGTTGCTCAACAACTGCAGGTGTAACTGTTGGCCAATTAAGTTGGGTTTATCAACTTACAAGGTAATAATAATTCAATGTTGCATTCGCACGTTTTTTCACTGCCCCCAAGTGGCCAAACAATCAGTTATCGCACATTTAACAATTAAACATTTAAAACACAAATATTACAAGAAAGGTTCCTGATTTACAGTTTAGCTGCTATACTGTTATTGTATTTTAAAACTAACACTTTAACTTCTGTTATCTTTTGTAACTAAAATTTAAAATGAAGACATAGTGGTCATCATGCTTGATTTATGTACACTGATAATATAGGGATGTTCTTTTTGCTCATGCAATGCTCAAGTTGTTTATGTCTATTCCAAATGTAAAGCACTGTGGGCCATATAAGAGCACTTCTTGTATAGTTAATGTGTTTCCTGCCCCACTCTTGTTATATTATTAACCCTCTCTGATACTTAGACCATTAGAAGTTTCTTTATGAGAGCAAAGCCACATCAACAGATGATGCTGATGCATACAGTATGGAGAAAAGGCTCTTAGTGAACAGGTCTTCATTGTTAGTAATACTAAGGGTTTGTCTTTACAATAATTGATTGAAAGCACATTAATTTGAAAGTTCCAGTGACCACTTTTGAGCTTGTTGGTAAGTGGGTCAAAGATAGTAAAAGGGAGTGTATAGAAAACAGGAAATGCTGTGTATTGGGTTGCAGCTGTGGCCTTTGTACTCCCATGTCATTGAGTTTCTCTGATCTGGGTGACATTGGAAATTCTTCTCTTGCGCTTAGAAAATAGTTTAATAAGTGGCCATAGCCTTTACACAATGAAGTGGGTTCATTGTGTAAAGGCTTTGTTATAGGGTGCACCCCATACATCTCAATGCGTATCTAGGTACGGTATAACTCTTTTTTTAGATCTTTGGTCCAACACTTTGGTACAGCATGGATAAACATGATTATTTGATTGCATTTCTTGGATGCATTGTCATACAATTTGGGATGGACATTTATCCTCCCAGAGTCTTGTTGTCCTTGAAAAGATCATTCATATAGACAAATTTACGCGCCAAAACACGGGTAGCGCCATGACACTACACAAATGCACTTCATTTCCGCCGGAAGTCTTTTGCACAGCGTCTGTCGGTGTAAACCGATGTAAACAGTCAGACGGGCACTGGTGTAAACCCAGCGATTTCGATGCTAACAGTGATGCTAGCTTGGGAACACGATTCTACTTCTTTGACTGGAGATGGCGTTACTCTCCCCCACCCGAATTCAGTGCAAAACTGGGAGGATAACATGACGACGTGGCCCAGCATAAAACCAAAATAAACTGCCTTATTTAGGTCATGCCCACAGGAGCCAACAGTTGTCTGTTGTTTACATAATGCACAATTTACATGATCTCTTTATGCTGTGCAATATATCATATGTGCCTGTACTGTTTGAGTGAAAATAAAGTTTGATGTAATTTAATTTCATTATTGCACTGTTATTGCATTATTGCATTTCATATGTTCCTTAGAGTGCTACAATTTCTTTTAACACAGTTCATCATTCATATTAAGCTCATACTGTACATAAATAACACTGAATTAATTAATTGTTGAGAGGAAACTAAAGAAATGGCTTCAACAAGAAAGATCACATGTTTAATCCTAACAGGTATTACAAATTAAAATATAAAAGCAGCCCACACAATTACATCACTATGAAAATATTCATATATAATATTAAAAAATACAATGCATGCAGTATTTGTTGTGTTTATCTGTATTTAATGAACAACATGGCTGGGTGCTGGGTGCTGGTTTGTGGTCGTAGCACTCTCTATCTAACCACTCGTTCAGGTGCTTTCTCGAGTGATTGCAACCAACTACCGCACACGTAGTTCCCGAACCACTTTTCTTCATGTTGTAATTGTTATATCCTCTTTGTCTCTTCGATATCAAACAAACCCAGTCCGCCAAAACGGAAGTGCATTGCATCGAAGGGAGGAGTTCAGGATGTAGAGCGGAAACGGCTCAATAACTTGTGTATAGTGTAAGAGTAATCATTGTGTTCGAAGGCTGAATCTTAATGATTTTGATCTTCACACAATATGAAATGTAGTTAACTTAATTGAGCTCTTTAAGGCCAATACATACGTTCTTATTGTGCTTGTTCTGGCACGCACTTTCTTAAGTGGGTCATTGTAGCTTATGCACAATTTAAAACATTGCTATCAAGCTAACGTAATTTTGCTTTTGTTGGTACTTGGTGCGCCAATAGAACTGTCTAATATATACAAAAAAACGTGTCAGTTTTTTATTTCTGCTGTATTGTAAAACATAATTGCAGTTAAGTGAGGAACAAGATTCAACAGATACAGTATGTCTGTACTAAGACATTCCAGGCTTTCTTATATAATATATACTACTCTGATTTTTTTTTTACATCTGAGAAGGGAAATGTCTTGGTCATGTCAGGTTGATTTACAGTAACAACAGTAACAGCAGAACACTGTTTAACTCTACTTTTGAAAGTATGAATAGTAATGAATAGTTGTCAGTCACTGGCATTGAGGCTTTGAAAAGCACATTACTTTTGGATTTGCAGAAGGTTTAGAGTTGAGGTATGATACCTAATGTGTCTGTTATAGCCATTAGCCTCTGCCTCTGAACTCAATTGAACATTCCAGCTGGAAAGAGCCGCTCGTTTTTCATGTTTCTGTTTTTTTACTTTGAAAGTTACTCCATAACTTCATTCCTAAAGGACTTCTGATCCCTGCCCACTTAACTGCTCTTGAATGACAAGACTATGAGGTGAATACAAGCGCAATGTGAGGCTCTGAAATAGTGAGTGTATGATGAAGTGTGACAATTCAATTTCAGCCCACGCTCAAATCTGCCATCAGAGCTGTTTCTTCCATTTCATGCTTCTGCTTTACCTTCTGCAATTGGACCTTGTAGTAAGAGTCTGTGCTCTGGTTGATAAATACTAACCTGTGGGAAGAATGGTGCAAATCTTCTTTTTTTTTTATGGAGGTGTCCTTGTACAAAACAAACATTTTTGAGTGTATTGCCCATTCAATGTACATTAGGACATCCAAACATCAGACTTTTTAAAATAGTTTATATTAGATTAGATAGTGCAAGCTTTTTTTTTTTCTTTTTTTTTGAATTGTTAAGTACCAAGACTTGCCTTTGTTATGCAGCTTCAAGGTAAGCAAGAGGATTAATGTTTTGCTAAAAAGTAAGTATGCAGCAATATCACTCCTGATTCTGATACAGCAATTCAGAGCATCTGCTGATACTGACCAAAAGCAGTGTTTTCTTTTAGCCATATTTCAAATATCTGTATACCACACTGCATAGAACTTATGGGGAACATTATTATGTGGGGAAATGTTTCTTCTTAAAACTGAGAAGGTGAGTCAACGTGAAATATGACACTAACAAAGAAACTTAATTGTATTAAATGTTTTAAATGCCGATCTGTCACAAGCTTTGGAGATGACCAACTAGATTTGTTCAAATTAATGGTGGTGTTGAAAATAATTCCCAAGGTTTTTGTGGCGTATTTTAACATTGGATGGCATGATTCAGATGTGATTGCACAGTAGTCTTTAGCTCATATTATTAAATCTGAACCTGAGATCCCAATGACAGTTAGCCAACTTTGGTAAACCACAAACCTACCCCAAGCGTACCCTAGCCCCACAGCACTAATAAGCAAATGAAAAAAATTCAATCCAAAAATAATAATTGTTTTGGCTGAATTTAACTTTTTGTTTTTCCCCTCTGAGCAGTTTCAATGTTTATGGTGGTATTCATTTTAAATGTATACACAAAATAGCATGATAAATGAACAGAGACACATTTTCTTTCTGTATTTGTTCATTTTCTAAGCACTTCTCTGTTCAGAAATAAATCCTGATCAGGTCCCTAAACATGATCTGTGTTGAATAAAGGGGAGAGCATGAGCAGAATATGTGGGATTGCACCTGTTACTGTTCACCATAAAGGGCATGTCTTATGATGTTAAGAGGCTTACAGACCCCACACAGTGCCTGTGATTCATTCCCAGAACAAATTATGCATCTAACCTCTGTGTGACCTTTTCGTTCTGTCCCCCCCACAGGAGCAGTTTGCCTTCGTGATCGGCTAACGTCTCATTTCTGTCAGACGCTCCGCTGGCTCGGACGATGCCACCTGCCCAACGTACGAGTGAAGTGCTGCAAATCCTGCAGCCAGCGCTCCCGCTCCAGCAGCTCGTCTTCCGCTAAAGCCGCAATAAAGTAACCACTCAACAACTGGAACACTGAGGAAATACAAATCATCACATCTCTTTCTGTATATATATTTTTCTAATTAGAGTTGTTATGAATTAGTTCCACAACTCTGCATGTTTGTACTGGTGCTATAATTATATCGGGCTCAAATGATTTGGAGAAATAAGAAAGCATAGCCTCATCCCCAGCAAAACAATGAGAATGTAGATATTTATTTGCACTTTTTATACTATACAGTTTGACAAGAAGGACATTTCATGAATTAAGCCTTTGTAACAGATGTAGTGTGGGCTCTTTTATCAATGTAGCCAGCTTTAAAAAATCATTATTACACAGGCAGATAAACTACTCATTAACCGTTATGGTTGGTACAATGCTTTCATTTATTGACAGCAGCAGAAAATGGACAGATTAAAACATACTGGTATACAATTTGCTGTGTGGTTTCTACTTTAACGGGCCAAAAGAAACCAGGTGCTTCATAAATGCTTCATGTAGCATTCATACATAATTGACTGTTGACTGTTTTTTTTTGTACAACGGGTCCCTGTTTTCAAACATAAATGACAGATGTTGCACCTTTTTGTCTGCAGTGTAGACCTAGGGCGCCCCATTAAGCAAAGGTATGATAAGAAAAAGCATTCATACCTTTTTTCTTCTTACATTTTAAATGCTTTGCTTACATAACTGGTTTTCCTAATTCTTAATTCTTACAAAAAAAATGAATTTCTCTTTTCACTGGCTTGTCTGAACCGTGTTTGAGTTCATGTGCAGCCAGAGCTCCGGTCAAGCACTTATTGATTTGGTGAAGGACTATATTAAATACATATTTTGCTTCTGTTTATTCGGTAAACTGCAAAGAAGAGCTTTGTCCATCCCTATTGACAGACCTGCAGTGCACCTCAAGTGCCTCATCTACTTGAATATTGGATAATGTAATGGTAATGTTTTATAAAACAACTAGATTGAAATATTCCACAAGTTTAGAAATGAGTTAAAATCGAGGGAATAATAGAGTCCGAATGGGTTTAGTATGGTGAACAAGGGATTCAACTTTATATATAATATTTGATACTTTGGAACTGTGGTTTTCAGTTTTCAAAAGTCGTACTTACACAATTGTTGTTGGCATTGACATATACAATATATAGGCTGTAATTCAGAGTCTTTTCAGTAGGAATTGAAAAGCAGCTCAAACATAACAACGCAGTTCAGCTAAAGCACCCGCTATGACTTCATCTCCTCCTGTGTTGATTCATGCTTTTAAATGTCTAAATGACATTTCTGTGGAAAAGCTGTTTGTTATATAGAACAACAAATCTATTATTTAAGAGGAAGAATGTACAGGCCATTTGTTCAAAACCTTTTTGTTCCCTAACGTACAATAACTTTCCTTGAGAAACTTTACTCAAGCAACACAGGAACCACAACGTTGGTGAAGTTACATCTCACACAGTTGGAAAAGTGTAGTCATGATTCACTTTTATTGTGCATTAAAAGTCGACATATATGATCTATTCATGTAAAGAGCTTTGTCGGATGTTTTTTGTTCTGAATGTTTCTTCATAAGTTTACAGGTATAGGTGCTGGGAACATGACATTTAAGTTGTGTTCTGCTGCTTTGTTTGTTTTGATCTGTATGAATTGCATCTGTTTGAAATTCTCAGGATTCAATTGATGATACGATAAGCCTCTTTAGTTATTATTGCTAGGCAGGTTAGAGCTTAGTCTACATTGTAGTGTGGCACATATTAAGCTTAGAGGACACCAAACCAATATTCCAATTTAATATTTCAGTTGAAGCATACCACTGGTGTTACTGCAAAGTAGACCTTGGTAACAATAGTGATAAAGTGTTCAGTAGGGAATGTGATGTTAGTCATGAACTAATGGTTGGTACGGTGGCCCTGAAGCGCAAGACACCACAGCATCTCAGAAAACGCCACAGCATTTCACAAAACGCCGCAGCATTTCACAAAACGCCACAGCATTTCACATTGGACGGAAAGGTTATTACTTAGGGAGAACACTTCTTGTTTGTGATTGGACAGAGCCAGCCAGAGAAGCACTGCTGTGATTGGTTGTTTTTGCTGCCTGTCAAGAACTGACGCTTCGCCCAACACATCCGCTGTTAGCTGTTGGCACACACTCAGAGCTCACAGCTCCTCATATCTGTTCAGAAACTGGACAAAAGTTAAACATATACAAAACACAGACTGTCTATGTCATGGCGAATACAGTCGCTGCTTCATTTATGTCTGTATGACGTTGTTGTGAGTGTGGACGGAGCAGCTACAGGTTAGTTTAGCCTGATGGATCCAATCCCGATTGGATTTACATGGAGATACGCCCCGCCCCCTCTCCAGCGTCTTGTTTGAATGACAGCAGTAAACACAGAATTAATGTTTATTAATTCATGGTTTATAAGGGGCTTATCTCCATGTAAATACTATGGTAGACTACCCAATATTCGCATCTCTCTAATCGCTCGATTTTCACCGCGGCTGTCAGCTATGTTTGCTCCTGTCATTCAAACAAGACGCGCTGGAGAGGGGGCGGGGCGTATCTCCATGTAAATCCTATGGGAGATACCAACTACAACCAAATTAACATATTTGACCGTGATGTAATTGTAATACACGTTTCAAAGTGATGCCGAAGTAACTACATACTGATAACGGTTAGTAAAAACCATGAATTAACGCTTTGACAAGTCTGCAGACAAGACGGCAGGCGAAAAGCTTTTAAAATGCGTGTTTTCTGAATGGAATCGGATCCATTAGGCTAAACTAACCTGTAGCTGCTCCGTACACACTCACAACAACGTCATACAGACATAAATACAGCATCGACTGTATTCACCATGACATAGACAGTCTGTGGTTTGTACATGTTTAACTTTTGTCCAGTTTCCGAACAGATATGAGGAGCTGTCAGCTCTGAGTTTGTGCTAACGGCTAATGTGTTGGGACCATGGTTGGGACCGGTTGGGACATATGATATTGCGCTGTCGGGCGTTGACCAATCACGAAGCGTCATTTCTTGACTGGCAGCAAAAACAAACAATCACAGCAGTGCTTCTCTGGCTGGCTCTGTCCAATCACAAACAAGAAGTGTTCTCCCTAAAGGAATACCCTTTCCGTCCAATGTGAAATGCTGTAGTGTTTTCGGAAATGCTGTGGCGTTTTGTGAAATGCTGCGGTTTTTTCTGAAATGCTGTGGTGTCTTGCACTTCAGGGCCACCGTAAGTTGGTGCTATAGTCACACATAGAGCTAACTAAGCTACATGATAACATGCTGTCTTTGAACCAGAATCATGCAGAAAAGACAGAAGTTAAAGCTATAACAACAAGGCAAAGGGAAAGTATGTTTCACTTTGCGATTTTATACCTGGTCCCCCTAAATGGACTAAAGAATAAGGACAAAACCACTAGCCTTTGACGTGGTAGCATCTTGAACGAGCTAACTCAAATGTATCTGAGTTAGTCTGGGAGAGCTGATGTATGCAGCTTACCTTGGAGACTCACTGTTTAATAAAACCTTTTTACAGCAGAAATGTTTGGCTTATTATCGTATTAGGGAAGGCCAACAGAGACATTGTCAGTGATATTCTTTTCCACTGTGTTTTCCTGTTATAAATATCTGCAATTAAAAAAATAAGTATTTCTAGTCTTCACTTTTTTATTGAGGTGCTTATTACAAAATGAACTCCTAGTTTCAACGACGCAACGGTTATTTTATCATTCTGAAAGACATTAGAAGACTGCTCTTTGGACACACCTGCCATGAGCAATTACTTTTACAATTGCTATATTGGACCGTCGAGGAAGGGCGAACAAAGGGTCAATCATATTTGTAATGGTCTGTAGTGGCTTTCACATTCCACATTGAAACACAACTGTACTTTCTGTTTTTAAAGAGTGTTGTTTGTAAATGTGTGGATTATGTTGGTTTCAAGGCACAAAATCAAGACAGTGGGTTGTATGCTGTACCTACTAAAAACATGTTTTTATGTAATCTGTTGAAAAACTTGTTTCTTTACAAAATCCAGCCGTAAACTTCATTTAAATGTTGATTGATTTGCCATACAACAATTACGTGTTTTGGATGAAATGTTTTGATTTTGATGTTTTAATCAGTTATGTGCTATTACATATGTATATTTATATACTGTGCTTTATACTACGAAATAAAAGTTTTGGTAAAAAATGTATTGAAAAGTAGATTATGTAAATGAAATGTTCAGGTGAAAGTTACGCATGCAGCCGTCAGAAATAAATAAAGGTATGGGTTTAAAATACAGATGCATGAAATAAAATACCAATTTTCAGTTCATTCAAACTCCACAGCTTTTATCTCATTAGTTTAGAAAGAGAATGAAGTTTAATATGTTTGGACAGTTGACCATGAATCTACTTAATGAAGCGAAAGTTGTAATATATTTACACAAATCCTCAAACTGGACATTACATTGGTTTTAGTCGAGGGTCAGGTTGGAAAAAGATGTGTACCCAGAATGTAATGCATTTACAATTTGATCCCATCAAAGAATTACAAACAGCATCTCATAGTGTTAGTTATAATACAGTACAACAATGATTCAAAAAGTGTTTACTGTCGTAGAGGAAAGCTACATACGAAGAAAATACATCCTTCATTGAAGAATCAACAGATAATTATGGAGGAATAAACACAGTGAATAATATTTTCTTCCATTACAGAATTTCCTTTTTCATCATGCTATATATTTTTTTACAGTATGCAACATCTTCCAACCATCACGTTCATTGTATGTAAAGTGAATTCCCCGTCATGGCTGAAGGATCAGTAATCGACCGGTGGCAGCGTCACCATCTGGGTGAACTCTTCATAGTTGACGGTCCCGTTTGACTTGACGTTTGCCTCTTTGAAGAGTTCATCCACTAGACGAGGAACACAGAAATCAGCTTTGTAAGTGGAATTGAAACGAAAGAGCGATGCCTGAAAAATGTATTGTCTCCCAGTCCCACTTCAGAACGCTCGGGGGAGGGAAGCCTCATACAGACTGACAGACCCTTCAAAGCGTAGAGCTGCCAACACCCCTGCTGAGACTGTGAGTGTGGTTCCTATTAGCGAAAACTGAAATGTTTCACCTTATCAGTGGGATCCATTAAATCATTTGTTAACATGAAGACATTATTTATTTTGTTACTCACCAGAGAATACCAATATACTGTAAACCTTTTATGAGGAGTGTTAGCATCAACTATGTTGCTATTTTAAAAATGTGGTGTAATGTACAATTTTGAATAATAAGTAAAAAAGTACTTTCTTGTATAGAGTAAAACAAGTTACTTTAATATATGTACTACTACACTGAAAAAAATATAGTTATGTGAAATCTGTTGACATAATACATTTAATTAAAGTCAACGTTTCAGCAACTACTTTGCTGTTGATCATTTTGTTCTTTTTTAAATTTAAATTTGTAACCTTAGGACTTTTACTCATTAGCATTTTTACACTTTTCAAGTGCTACTCAAGTAAAAGTTATGAATACTTCTTCCAACACAGAAGGTTTTACTCAAACAACATCATCGGCATGTATCATACTGAATCATTATACTGAAATAAATCACTGCTCTGTTAGAGATGTGGCATGTCAATTGGTCATTATTTTTCAAACAGACATTTAAAATTCTTTAGCAACAATGATCACAGTGTCTTCAGTTTACAGCTTCAATAGTTTTGGATTCCAAAAACTTGATGGATGTCCCTCCCCCCCACTAAGAAGCTCTGCACTTCAATTGAATATGAACTGCTTTGTGTGCGCAGTACCCATCCAGAGGAAATACACTGACAGTACTTTATTAATCTTTGTGTTGCTTTAAAGCATGTTACTATGATTGGCAGGTCTCGGGCTTTGAACAAATTGCATCAAAATCAATCCCTAACAACTAACTGGATATCAGCCCCCCCTACTTTCAAAATGAAGGACTATCTCTGCTATCATCACTTTACATAGTAAATCAAACGTCAATGTTCAGATGGAAGTGGAACAACCACTCTGTCCTTAAGTGACAGCGAAATAAAAAATCAACGCTAACCATTCTTGAAATATCTTATTATATCACCAGAATAAATCCCTCAAATAATAACAGTGACTGCTTTAACTCTAGTAGAAATACAATTTTAAAACTCATGTTTATGTTAGACTAGAGCTTTCTAATACAGCCTGGCAGCATTTAAGTCTGTTTTCAGGAGGATACACCTGGAGATACAACCAGAACATGAATTACTGTAGTAAGGTTGAATGTATATGAAATGGATTAAATAATCAAAGAAAAGCTGCTTTACCCAAACAAGTCATTGGACAGCTGTATATAGTGGATTTACTGTAAGGAAGCTGCTTGAAAGTCCCAGGGAGATAACTGAGCTGAAGTGTAAAGCCTGATTCACTGTAGTGAGTCAGTGAGTGACACATGAGAGGGCGGTCCTCTTTGTGAATTGTGATATGAGGGCCCCAATAGATGCCATTCTCTTGAATAGAATTACTATTGTATTTTGTAATCTCATGCATATAATTATCAATTAGATTGTAATCCCTGGAAGTTTGACAATTACGGCTACCCTTAAGAACAGAGTTAACTGTGTAATGTAACTCTTCTTTAACGCATGCACGGGAGTTTTAATGAAACACTGCATTCAAGTCTAAATGTATGTATGGTTATTAAAGGGTGTTCACATTCATATTGGATTAACAGTGTAAGACTCACATTTTGTAGAATGTAATACAAATGTATATGGTTCCTCAGTTGTAACACCTTTCGTTTACATTTGACCTCATTAAAATAACATTAGGTTATACAGCAGAGCAAAATAAAATTGACAAACAGTTACATACTGCTCAGTTACTTTGAACCAGGCATCCCTCACTGTGGATTGTGGTACTGTATAATAGGATGTATTGATTAAATAGTAGACTTTAACCTTTAAGTTGTTGCTCTGAATCAAGTCAACAGCTTCCTCTTTCTGCTGCTAGATGTTTGTCATACATTCTGCAGATTTCCATCTTGAGTTTACTTTACCTTCTTTGTTGGTGAGTTTCTCCCCCAACATGGTGAGCTTGGCCCGGAGCTCAGAGGCCTGGATGTATCCTTTCTTCTGTTTGTCCGTCATCCTCAAGGCCTCCAGGATTTCTGCCTTGGGGTCTTCCTGTTGCATCTGTCTGTGCATCATCGTCAGAAACGTAGAGAAGTCCAGCTCACCCGTCTTTTCTAAACATGAATTATATCACAAAATCATGAGAAAATGTGAATGAAATGACAAGTTTGGACAGGAATGATCAGCATTTTTAACACGGACAGTTACATGTGAGGTTGTTTTGTCTGTATTTATTTCCAAGGTCTAAGAATACAGGAAGTCTTTAGGACAATCATTTTATAGAAATAAGTATAACACACTTAAAAGTAGGTTTTTACAACAAAAGCAGCAGATACGAGTACTGTACATGTCATTGGATTATTTTGCTTTTCCAATTACTTAACTTAACAATCATGATGACTATCATCAAATGAATACAAGTTTTTTAAATCAAGTTCAGTAGGATTTCTATTTAAGCAACAAAAACCATGCTAACTATACTCATAGACAATCAAACAAAGTAAAAGCGGCTACTTGAATTTGATATTTGTACTTTACCAATTTTGTGAACTTGTAGATGTCTGTCGATTTCACCGAACGTGGGGCTTGTACCCAGGCAGCGCATAACTGTGATCACGTCTTTGGCAACGATCTTACCCTTTTGCTTCTTGTCATATAAGGAGAAGCACTCCTTGTATTCTGCATGGGGATACAAAATGATGCAACACATCAGTATAGTTCTTTTCATTGTAATATTTAGAAGAAACACTTTATCTATCATTCAGTAGAAGGTTCACTTAAAAACATTCAAACCACAGCACAGGAACATAACAGACTGAAGGTCAGCCTTTGTCCCTAATGCTCTTTAAGTAATTATTTTCAACAACAAAAAACATGTACTAATCACTAATGGATACATGAACAATACTTGGTAAGGAACGACTGGAACATACTTCATTTCCAAAATCAACAAAACTAAATGGAAGCTAGAAAAAAAAGTGCTGTGGATCCGTCTTACCATTGATTAGAACTGGAGTGAAGAATTTAGCCTGCAAGGTGACAATAATATAGTTTCACTAAGCAGGTAATTACACAAAAACACTGCCACATACAAAAATCGATGTTTCTAAAAGGCTTAATGGAAAACTACTTTGTCCTTACCATTTTTGCGACAGCTTTGTTTCCTTCCAGGAAGAAG
The DNA here is from genome assembly GCF_949606895.1 of Notothenia rossii. Taxonomy (NCBI): domain Eukaryota; kingdom Metazoa; phylum Chordata; class Actinopteri; order Perciformes; family Nototheniidae; genus Notothenia; species Notothenia rossii. Next base: position 27,312,067 of record NC_136904.1, read on the forward strand.
TTTCCTGTGGTCTGCGTCACCTGTCCCTCCACCTCAGTTTAAAGTCCACCACCTGTAAGCCTACGTAATATAATATGTGTTGCTGTGGAAACGCAGATACCAGATCCACAGTGCTGCATTGTCCTTTCCCTTTCCCCCCCACCTCTCTCATAAAAGGAGAGCCAATTACCAGCCTCCTTACGATACTAGTGTCAGTTATAGTCCGTATTTAGAAATAATTCATTTAAAGCGCCTTTAAAATAATGTCGAAGGTGAATTTAAGGTAAAATGTGAATAATAACCAGAAACAGAAGATCAATTTTCCAATTTTAATAAACATAAACACAGGTGAAACCAAACCAGTGAGAAACCACTAACTAAACAGTATTTTACCAGCAACAGCAAAGGAACCATATTGTACAAAACAGTAACAAAGGACATTTTACATTAAGAACAATAACTCAACATGTAAACAAAGAAAGGATCAAATCAACAAACACAAAACATCAGTTTAATAAATCTTTCTTTTTTATCTCAAAAGTAACCTCATGTTTCCTTGACCTTTTGAACAATCATAGACCATCTATACAATATACTTTTAATTGTGAACACTTTTATATTGTACATTGCTTAAACACATCATGTCAGAAATAGGTAATACGGACATTTCTTCACAGCTCTCATGTCGATGACTGAACATATGAAGCTCATCTATATCTGACAAAGCGTGGGACCTTGAATACCTGAGAGAAGGTTTTTATTCAAAACAAAAAAAGTCACAATTAGATTTAACATTCACTTCAATACTGTGTTCTTCCTCTTTTGGTAATAATATTATATTTTATCTTTCTCCAGAACTTAAATGTATCTTTTTTATTTTTTATACATCTAAACTAGTTTTTTTCTAACTGATTTCAAGGTGTTATTCTTCAAACGGTACCACTTATCTTTATCCTGTTATTGAGGATTGTTTTGTGTAACATGAATGAATTATTCATATCTTTTTCTTCTTCTCCTTTTCATTCTTAAGGGCCAGAGAAGGTGACCATAACCGGGCGTACATTTATTGAACAACCATGAACACTTATTTCAACATCAAAGCATTCAGTTGTAGAGTTATGGAATTATTTGATGAGCTTATGCAAGGTAAGATTTATTTGAAAATGTTCTAGTAAATGTATCTAGATACTGTATATTCACCTTGAGCTGGATTATAAAAGGGTCCACTTTCTCCAACCGCTTGACTGGTCTATAGACAACCTTTTCCCTTTAGCAGATTATCACAGTCCTGGTTTTTACTCCTTCAATAAAATAACAGATACTCTCCCTGTAGGGCTTATTCAAGTAGATAGTTATTAAGAAAAAGCTTTCAGAACCACCTGTTTCAGGGCTTGGAAAAATGTAAATTGGATTAGAAAAATTAGGAATCTTAAACATGTATTTAATCCCTCCTCCCTAAAGAAGTATTAAAGTGTTGGTTATGAGCAGTGCAAAGGCTCAGTCTTTCCTCATCACCAACTGTATGTCAGTGCAGACCTATTTATAAAATCAATCATGGCCACAAAATGGTCTCAGAGGTCTCAAGATGCAAGAGGTGTATCAGATCTGATTACATATATACATTCACATCAAACTTCCCAACTGCTAAAGACTGAGTATCAATAAAAAAAGAAAAGAAAAGAGACAAATCTCTTCTTAATATATGGCTGAAGCCAGCACAACTTTGGGCGTAACGGTGACGTTTGTGCACTTCTACAGCCGTCCTCAACCATCCGTCAACGTTGAGTGCAGCCTCTACATTTGTCACAGGAAGCTGCTGAAGAGAGAGAAAAATATGCGTCATACAAATGTAAATGGTATGGGATTCAGAAATATGTTTTATCTAACAGAGGTGTACACACCTGGACAGATGTAACTCAGTGGTCCTGCTTTATGTGTAAGGTGTAGTAGGACCAGGGCTCTGGCACGTAAATGAGTCCGGGGTACTTGTTTCGTAGCACCGGGTCGCTCCACAGATAGATCACCCACAGTGCCACCAGCAGCACAGTAACGCTGAAACTACAGAACAGGAAGAGACCGTTGCTGTCTGGGCCGAGGCCTTTACGCTGTTTGATTATCACCACGACAACCATTGCAAGGAAGGTGAGGAGAAAAAGCTCAGTGATTTGCCCCTCAGTGACCAGGTACCTGGAAGAAAATGGAGAAAGAAATGTCATAAAAACAGAGGCTTCTAACTTTTATTTACAACTGAAACCTTGGCAAAAACCCAATGGAGCTGTTTTTCTGTGAACATCTGTTTTACAATGATAATGTTTGATCATGTTTTACCTAATATTGCTACAAATAAAGCCATATCGTGGAAATTCATTCAGTTCTATATAAAATAGTTGTCAAAATGGGGACACTAATTAGTTTATTTCAAACTGACTTGCTATGTAAAGGACCTTTTGTAAATGTTTCTGCAAACCTTCAACTGGCAATCATTGCACAAAAGAACAAAATGTCCAAACGCTTCTGAACAAAAAATACAAGAAAAGCACACAAAAAACGCAATGCCAAGCATTTGCTTGCTTAACTCTTTTTTCAACTTGATAGTTGCTTCTGTTGCTTTACACACCGACCTCCATTAGCCTTCTGAGAGAACATAGTGCCCCTTTTTTCATGGACTGGAAATGCATCTCTAAAATTTGAATTTACTAAAGAGACCAACCGTTTAATTTCTCTTTAAATGTAACGATAACACAAGGTTCATTAATTGACTGACTCCTAATTCTTTAACAAAACCATGTAATCTTGGGCAACATGCACAGATGGCCTCACAGAGTTGAGGAGGAGGAGACTGACCAATAGTAGAGGGAGCTGGGTCCTAGCAACAGCCAACCAGAGACAGGAATCTTCTTCTGTTCCCTGGCCTTGGTGAAGCAGCCGGTGAAATAGATGAACAGGATGATGAAGAAAGGAATATACCTAGAATTCAATCAGAGGCAGAAACTGTCAAAACGACTAAACCAGTTAGCATTTGTTTTTAAACTCAGTACTGGTTGATTATAGGAACACTTCTTTTTCTCTTTAAAGATAACTTAAGTCAGTTTTATGAAAAGTTTTGGTCTGAAAAAGAAAAACTGGCTGATAAAGTTTCTCAAATTAAACTTCTTGAAGAATAAATAATGTATCGTGACAGCAGAAATATGTCTGGCAGGTTTGAGTTCAAATTATCATCGGGACGCCGCAAGCACAGCTTCCCTTAACCACTTTCAAAATCAGTGTATCAAACGGCATGACCTACAGAAACAGTGCCAATGAGAAAGTATTCTAACCTGTGGGCTATGATGGGAATTAGTTTGTTCTACTTTATTTTAAAGGGGCCCGATTCTGCTCAGGTTCATGTTTGTATTTTGTGACCACTGTGACGAGTTTACATGCTTTAATGTTCAACAAGTGCTTCATTTTTGTTTTGCCTTTGTTGCAGCAACTCTTTTCCCCCTCTGTCTGAAACGGTTGGTTAGCTGGCCAGCTCTGTTGTGATTGGTCAATCGCTGAGAGATGTCCTGCCCTTAGCCTCACTATGTGAACTTTATGGAATCACGTACAATGTGTTGGAGCACTAGCCAATGGAAGCGCAAGTGTTACATGGTGATATCCCTACGTTACAGAAGTGAACTAAAGAGTCTCTCCCACACACTCCCTCCCTTTTAGGCAGAGGGGAGAGAAACTCCCTATGGAGGGAACTTTGGGGTTTTAACCATTGCAGAACTATATAATACATAACTATCAATCTTCATTTGTGTAAGGTCTCAACAGCTTACATATGTCACTAATGGCGCATTTCCACTGCAGCGGGTAGCCCCGTTTAAGCGTCCTTAATCGTCCTCAAGCGGCCTCAAGCGGCCAGGCCAGTTTTTGGTGGCCTTTCCATATAGCGTAGCACCGGCTAGCGGGTACTTTTTCCCTCTTTTTCCGGCCCCATAAAACCGTGGTTCTATCAGGCCAGGGCCAGGGCTGAACTAGTGACGTCAACACTCTCGACTGCTGATTGGTCAGAGAGAATCGTCACAAGATCGCACGCGAGATCATCCCTAACATCGCATATATATCTAGAAACAAGCTTGCAGCATTTTTATACACAGCATTTTTGTAAACGGAGGAGCTACAAAAATGGCAACGTCAAAGAAAAGCACACCGTGGTCGACCGAGGAGGTGACGACGTTCCTACATCTCATTGGCCAAAAAAAGCCGATTGCCCCGCATACACTGCGCTGCTACCCCAGGTCCTAAACTGTAATGGAAATGCGCCACGGCCTCGGACGGCCAACGAGGCAGCCCGAGGCCTGAGCGAGGACGCTTAGGGACGCTTAAACGGGGCTACCCCGCTGCAGTGGAAATGTGCCATTAGTTCTGAAGTTGCTGCGTATCATTTTTTAGCCATGCTGTGTACTTACCGTACTTACCTACTTATTTATCTTGTATTTTTATTCTAGTACAAATAATGTGTGTGTAGTAATATGTAAGCTTATTCTGTATTATTGCATTGCCTTTTTTACTATGCCACTTTTGTCGTTTCCCCGCAGTGAGAGTAATAAAGGATTTCTGATTTTTGAACTACCACAAAGGGAAAACCCCAAAAAGCATAATAGGGCACCTTTAAACAACAACCACCTGAGGTCTTAGTAAATGGAAATAGAGAGTTATACCTCTTATTGCTCATAATTTCAAAAATATTCAAACACTTTTTTCAGGCAAAATGACTGATTCTTCCCCTCTCTTCCCAGCATGCATTAGGGTCAAGTCGAACCTCTGGACAGCTGGTGTAAACTGTCTGTCCGGCTCAGTCTGCTTATAGTTAGATCTGATCTGTATTAAGACGTGGAAAACAGCTACTGATTCCAACACACTAATAAGTGTATGCAAATCTATATTTCTCTGAATCTACACTTGATGGATTTCTGCATCCTCTTATTCTGCTATATTCAAGTCATTTCCCAGCACTGCTTATGGACACAACAATAACAATCCTCATATAGACCTACCACATCAAGTGTCCGAGCTGCTCGTCATAGAAATACAGCAGCTCAAAGGAGTCAATCTGTGAAGGCAAGACAAAAACATATTGAATATAATAAGAAACTCAGGTATGTTTTGATGGCAGAATATATGGTAAAGCTCTCTTTGTTGATAGGGGAGCGCTGTGGTCCTCCACTCAGTCTTGTGCAACAGTGCCACCTATTGTTATAGTACAAATGACCCTTTATTAAGTGGAAATCACATCTTCAGACAGGAGAATAATTCATTATCTTATTTTGAAAATATGTCAAATTGTTTAACTGTACAGTATTTATTTGTTCAGTGAAACAAGCGATGTGTGTTGATAATACAATATTACACTTGTATTATATTGTGAATCCTTGTTCATTTAATTTAATTTCAAACCTTTATTTAACGAGATTGGTCCCATTGAGATCATAGATCTCTTTTTCAAGGGAGACCTGCAGCATAGTTCCAAATGAAACATAAAACAATAAAGGACATCATACATTATATTTACAGGATACATTTACATAGTTATAGATATTTACAAGTGCCCATAGTATCAACGAGCATTTCATTTAGCCTAGCTTTAAAAACATGCAGAGGAATGAGATGGCTCAGTTTCAATTCTTGCTGAAGATTGTTCCAAGCAGGTGGAGCTGTGCACATAAAAGCTGTCTTACCTAAGACAGTCCTTGCTCCTTGCACATCTAACAATACTACATCATACAATCTCAGACAATAGCTGCTTGCAACTCTCTCTGTTATCAGAGAGCAGATATAATACGGGAGTTTACCCAATAAAGCTTTATAAATAAACGTGTACCAATGACTGAGCCTCTTTACAGTAAGTGATGGCAAAACTGCTTGTTAAAAGGTGAATGCGGCAATCAATTCATTTCCAACACCTTACATTTCAATCAAAGCCCCCCTCAGAGCCAGCTCATGCAGTTTTATAAAGTAGTGTTTAATCCCTTTGAATGTCTTCTTTGAGCTCTGGACTTGGCTTTTTTTTTTGTAACAAAAAAAGAAGACGCCTTAAAAGTAATTCATGCTTTTCCACTTGCCTCATTGTTACACAATCTATGGTCAGTGTGTATGAAAGTGGTTTGAGTGCACACGCTGTAGAAGGGTTTTAGGTCTACAGCTTCATAAACAAATTAAAAATCTTCAAACAGAGCATAAAAGCAATGATATCAGGTGGTAGCTGTTGTGTTTGATAATAAAACATAAATTATACTCTGTTTAACTTCACTTACAGTTGTGTTTCTGTGCAGATATTGAAAACAGACGGTTTGGATCATACGTAGGTGATGTTATTGTTATGTATTTTTTCACCACCTGACGAACTCAATCGTAAAATAAATGTATGCTAGAAGTCAACCAATGATTCACCGAGTAAGAGATCTCTGAATGCAGGGACACCTAATATGTTTTGATGCTGTAAATATGTGTTTTTTTAACTAGACACCACACCACGCAGGGAAAGCAACAGCAATCTACTGGAAGGAGACAATTATTTATTTTGGCGGTGCATCCTTGTTCCAAATTAAAGTAAATACAACATTTGAATAACTCTGACATTTAATAAAAATTAGCAATTCAAACACATCGGAGCAGAAAACAGAAAAGTGTACTCTGTCACTGCAGCGCCTGAACTCAGCATCACGTCCCTCAACCGTTTTTTTTTTTTCAACAAACACTTTTAATACACTTAAAAATGCAATTAATCATTTGTATTTCTATTATATTTGTATCTTATGGAATCTTTTAAACATGTTTAATTTGTGTAACGCTTGACCAATAAAGTATATATCTATCTTTATCTATCTTATTATGTCTTCTGTCCAAATGTGTTGTAGGGAGTAGGGAAATCAGATTTTTTTTTTTTATTTAACATTTATATTTGACTAGACATTTTCAAAGATAAAAACATACGGACAAGGACATGGCTCACACACATCACAAACAGAACAGGACAATAACATGAAGGGTAGGGGGATTACATGGTCAGTTACATTTTATGTATGCATATGGCGTTGTATTTATACATGATTTGCTTCATAATATAGATATACTTCATTGTTTCCTCATTATTATTATTATTATTATAAAACAAAAAATGTATAAAGGATAGATAGATAAATAAATCAGATTCTTGATGTTGGTAATCCCATTATCGCAGGTCATTTAATCGTTTTCTGTTGCTAATATGCATGTAAACAAAGTCACTAATGCAGGGTACAAAGTCACGAATGCATAAATACATATTTAATTACTTTAAACCATTTTTAATAGTTCTAAAAGAAAACAAAATACCATTACTGTGGCAAAAATAAATAGAAAAATAGACTGCTGCAAACACGATTATTGAGTTATGTTTAATTTGAATAACTGAAATATTCAGTTACATTTTTCTCTGCTGCTCAAACCAAAGCTGGATAAACAATATTTTTTTCACAGGATCACAGCCACACAAAAGATACCAGCAAAAACTTTAGGGCAAAGTGTACGCTACCTAAAGCAGGGGTCCCCAACCCCCGGTCCGCGGACCGGTACCGGGCCGCGGAGTTGTTACTGCCGGGCCGCGAAATAGCTGTGAGTTTATCGTAATATTTGCAGAATTATAAATATATAAAAATATTTTATCAAAATAATATTCAATTATTTATTTTATTTTTTATTTTATTTTATACCAGTCATTATTTCATCCAAAACATACAAAATAAATCAAAATTGGTTAGCATAAGGTCTCAGCCTCTAGTGCGCATTGAAAGTTACAGGTGGTGCTTCAATAGGAAGTGGAGCACACAGGAGACAACCGTTTAATCGCAGACTGTTATGTTTGTGGGGGAATGGCAGTGCATACATTATTTGAGATATATTTCGAACTCGGACTTAATTTTAAGGACATTGCGGCCAGGGGTGTAGAGCTATTTTTTTATTTGTAAAGCCTCCTTCACTTCATGAAATGGCTGCAGCATCCGGAGGCAGCCTCTGAGAAGTGCAGCACCAGCGCGTACACACCGCCTTCACTGTGTTCCCCACTGCAGGCTGCTACGTTTCAAACACAAACACCTCTACACGCACACATATCCGATTATTCCCCCTATTACTCGTTGTATGAAGGAAATGTCCGGTCACAAAGGCGCATGATGTGTGTTTGTATGTGCTCTGCTCAGCTCCGCTGTGTGTTTGTATGTTTGGTGTGTCTGTGTGTGTCCAACAACGGCATTTGTTTTCAAATTACCATGAACAGTCATTTACACACATCTGGCCAACTCCATAGGTATGTGTGTGTTCCCAAAAGAAGTTAGTTTAATCTTAATCTCGATGTAGTGCTAAATGCTGTCGGAGTGCACCGGAACGAACGTCCCGGTATGACCATAGGGTATGACGTTATTATTGCTGGCAAACAAGCCCAGGGGTCTCACTGACATTTCAGTTATACAGTGGTCCTAATTTGTTTTAATTGTATCCTGGTTTTAAACTGTGTTAATATGTTTTGGATGCATATTGTTCTATTATTTGTTCAGGCTGTTACATACAATTAGCCACTGTTGCCACCTATATTAGGCTATATTATATTATATTAATATTTGTAAAGCGGTCCTAATTTTTTGTTTTAATTGTATCCTGGTTTTAAACGTTGTTAATATGTTTAACGCTGTTAAATACAATTAGCCTCTGTTGCCACCTGCTGGTGAGTAAATATTCAAATCAGTTAAAATTGACAACCGGTCCGCACATTTTTTTTAATGTATCTGCCGGTCCTTGGCACAATAAAGGTTGGGAACCCCTGACCTAAAATATTTGTTGTCAATAAACATAGGTAGTGGACAGTGTAGATTGTCGTTGAAAAATATTTTAGAAAAAACACTGATCAAAGTAATACACACTTGTTTATTCTGCCCAAGCTTCAATGATATTCCTTGCCTTGTTAGATGTCAGACTTCTTTAAGAAATGGTTAGAATGGATGACCTTGAACATCAAAAACTACATTTAAGTAATTTTAAATACTTTTTAAGGGTCTTCTGGGACCAACTTGCCAGAAAGCAGAAGAGAGATGAAACAAGCCATCCTTCTGAGCTTGTATTCTGCCCCAGATATGCCATACATCGATCAACCTACAATATCTTGTTGACAACATCATTGTCACAACTATGGTGCTTTAAGTCAGGATATGTCAGGGAGAAAAATTAGCTGCACTCTTAGACAGCGGGATGAATTCTGCTGGATCAAACAAGTCTGACAATACTGATATGTTTCGTGTTGTTTTTTTGTGTCATAAGCAGATAAGTACCGTAATTTTCGGACTATAAGCCGCGCCTTTTCCCCCATTTTTCGACGCTGTGGCTTATATAACGGTGCGGCTAATCTATGGATTTTTACAGCTAACGGCCAACATCTTTAACTCTATGGGCTCTATGGCCGGTCCGCGGATCCCCACCTTTAAGCGGCGGGTTCCAGCAGGAAAAGCTGGAGGCCAGAAAAGAGTGAGACAGGTAGCGCGCAAAAGTAAAAGTGGAACCGAGAGTGGTATGCCGCTGCTGCGGCTTATATTCAGGTGCGCCTTATAGTCCGAAAATTACGGTAAGTAAGATAAGCTCTTTTTCAAAATATGTTCATAGATTCTGTAAAATGTACATAGGGCCCAGCAGTTGTATCACCCACTAGCCAAACATGACGAGCAGAAAAAAAACAGTTTGAAACATTCCTCAGGCTATTCCAGTGTTCCTGGTACACTCATCATGGACAATTATTTACCCTACACCTCTACACAAACAGATAAACATTATGAAGATACTCACCAGTGAGGCCGGTTTGAGGTCTTTGATGATGGGGTTCTCTCTGACTGACAGGTGGAGCTGGTAGCCGCTGAGGAGGAGCCGATGGTTGATGGAGTCTCCCACCAGGTGGATGCTGGCTCCCATGACGAACGTGATGATGCAGAGGTAGACCGCCGAGCGAGGCAGTGCCCTGGGGCTGCGCTCTATCAGCTGGATGGAGCAGCAACACACACATTCTGTAAATATCACACCATCTGTGTCTTAAGCGAAATTATCAATTGTTTTGGTCTCATCATTTTTTAAATAATTAGGTCAACTGAAAATATGCATAAAAACAAGCCATATTTTTTGTTTCACAATAAATTAACCTCCATTCCTTCAAAAGAAAAAGCATGTAGCTTTATTTATTTAATTTATGCTTTGCAGTTATTATCAGTCCTGTGGTGTGACAGACTGCAGATAATCAGAAATGAATTTCACGTCTCTGTTGATGCATGAATGAACTTCAGTGTTGTGCCTTCAAAGCAAACTAAAATGGATATGTATCATCTATATAGGCAGCTTAGTTACAGGAGCAGCTTTAATCAGCTGACATAATGTAACATGTCGGATAACCGTCTCATACTGTAAAGCTTATAATCAATTGGCATCGTGATTGTATGCAATTGATGGACAGGATCAAAAGGTTTTCAATTACAAGCCAATCATATCCAACACTGAAAGAACAAAGGACCATATTGTTGAGCCGGAATGGGAAATTAGTTTACTACATGTATACAATATCAGTGTAAAACTAGGAGAGATTTTTTAGATGAATATAAATCATTACATCTGTGTGACCATTGCATGTTATCAGTGTAAAAGTGTTTAATATACAAAGGCTACAAACAGTGTCCGTCCACTGTTTCTTATTCACAGTCATGTCATTTCCCTGCAGGGATAAAACAAGAGTGCAAAGGCAACACACAGCGAACCTATCACTGCCAGAAACCCTGTTAGAAATGTAGCTGATTCAGCATAATTAATATGCAACCGTAAATGTCATTTATAATTGGCACCTCAGGTTAACTAACTCCTGCTGTATGTGAAGCTGTGTCATGGAGCAACAGGTTATGGAGAAACCATTTTTCTAATTTGTTTCATATATATTTAAGCCTGATATGATATTGCTATTACCTTACATGTTTGTCCATGTTGGGGTCAATTATACCTTAACAGGATATATTCAGGAATCCTGAAGTCAAATGTAATTCCTTTTAAGACCTTTTTTAAGACCCGTTTCATACAAGACCTCATCGCCACTTTGAGTTTTAACCGGTTGCATTGGCGACACACTTTACCTCACATTGACTATATACAGTATTGATTGTCCTTCCTCCTTATCTTCCAACCGTTTGGACGCAAACTGGCATTTCCCCATAACGATGTTGTTAGAGCCGGTGTAAACGGACCTTCGCGCGCTATCAAGCAGTGCGATGTCCTGTTCAGATGACGTCAAATCCAACGGGATGCCATAAATAAACTACACAGAATCACACTACACACCTACGCCATGATTACATTCAGGCACACTGTAGAATACAACCTCTTTGGACCATTTATATACTTATTGAAAACAAGCTACAAAATGTAATACCTTGGAAAATGCCCTTTAATACTTTTTAATAGCCTTAATTTTCACTAAATCGATTGATCAACTTTTAATACTTTTTAAGACCCCGTGGACACCTTGCTAAAAGATGAATGTGGCTGTTTACATGTTTTATTCTGGTGGTTACAATAGTGGGCCTGATTATACAAATGTATGAGCTAGGAATGTGTGTGTAATCATGTTTGATGATAAGAAAATAACATATTTTAATCATTTAATTAACAATTATATACTTATTTTGCACGTAGTTCTTGTCTCCTTAGACCCCCTCATTACCATGGATCCCAGTCTCAGATTAATGTACTTTAACGAGGGTCCACAAATATACAATTCTATGTTTTTACATTTCATCAACAAGTCTTAAATTAATATAATTTGTATTAATCTTATTCACAATCATCAAAGCACTTGTGTTAACACTTACCTTGAGCATTAGGAATGGTGTTATGACGTTGTAGGCCATGTGGAAGTAGTCCCCAGCACTGGGCTTGTTCAGGGGAAACCACTCCAGAGGAAGGAAAATCTAATTCATAAGATAACAAGAGGCTATTTGGTGTTTTGCCTCATGATACATGGAGTAAATATATTATTTTTTTCACATTTAAAACTTCCTTAGGGAAGTGCAAGACTTGATCTTCCTTACCATGACAATAGGTCTTCCAAAGTCCAGTATCCAGTTCTGCAGAGTCAGGCAGAACCACAGGTCAAAGTGGAAGTTCCTTCTCTGATGTGGCACATTTTCCTTCAATCCACAAGGAGCGCTGTTGAAATACAACGTTACAAACGAAAGGGGCACAACAGAAGTTGAGCGTTTGGTAGACATGTCGGGATTACTGTAGAATAGTAAGGTTTACTATAGTGTTTACTACTGCCCTAATTTCAGGTAAAAACACAAAAAGATTGCCTTTTTATTTAGGTACTTTTTTGGCCATATCCTTCAAGATAATAATGAAACAACTTGGCAAAAGTTATAGGTGTATTTGTATAAAGATGGTACATATATCTATAACTTAAAAGTGAAAAAATACTTTGTACGTTGTTCACTTATATGTATTCTAGAAGGCCATGGTAGTGTAACAAAAAAGGGGAAATGGGAGAATTGCACAACATCCTGATGTACAGTTGCAAGAAAAAGTATGTGAACCCTTTGGAATTACCTGGATTTCTGCATAAGTTGGTCATAAAATGGAGGAAGCCGCTGCTGTCCAGAAAAAACATTGCTGCACGTTTGAAGTTTGCAAAAGAGCACCTGGATGTTCCACAGCACTACTGGCAAAATATTCTGTGGACAGATGAAACCAAAGTTGAGTTGTTTGGAAGGAACACACAACGCTATGTGTGGAGAAAAAAAGGCACAGCACACCAACATCAAAACCTCATCCCAACTGTGAAGTATGGTGGAGGGAGCATCATGGTTTGGGGCTGCTTTGCTGCCTCAGGGCCTGGACAGATTGCCATCATCGACGGAAAAATGAATTCTCAAGTTTATCAAGACATTTTGCTGGAGAACTTAAGGCCATCTGTCCACCAATTGAAGCTCAACAGAAGATGGGTGATGCAACAGGACAACGACCCAAAGCACAGAAGTAAATCAACAACAGAATGGCTTCAACAGAAGAAAATACGCCTTCTGGAGTGGCCCAGTCAGAGTCCTGACCTCAACCCAATTGAGATGCTGTGGCATGACCTCAAGAGAGCGATTCACACCAGACATCCCAAGAATATTGCTGAACTGAAACAGTTTTGTAAAGAGGAATGGTCCAAAATTCCTCCTGACCGTTGTGCAGGTCTGATATGCAACTATAGGAAACGTTTGGTTGAGGTTATTGCTGCCAAAGGAGGGTCAACCAGTTATTAAATCCAAGGGTTCACATACTTTTTCCACCCTGCACTGTGAATGTTTACATGGTGTGTTCAATAAAAACATAAAAACATATAATTGTTTGTGTGGTTTTAGCTTAAGCAGACTGTGTTTGTCGATTGTTGTGACTCAGATGAAGATCAGAACACATTTTATGACCAATTTATGCAGAAATCCAGGTAGTTCCAAAGGGTTCACATTCTTTTTCTTGCAACTGTATATAAATGCAACCATCCACTTGTAAATAAATGTCTAAACAACAATTTGTGCTATTCTATTGTGTGTTCTTTTGCCTTTATTCCTGCAGTCTGAAAATATGAAATCACAGCCATTAATGTTTGGACCATTGGCTGACCTCTTCACTTTTATTGCTTTGTGTGCATCTATGCAATTTCCTATTGCACGCTGAGCTAAGTCACCATACGTATGGTTTGGACAAAAAAAGGCTGAATGTGGCTGAATATGGGTCCTCCTTGAACCCTGTCTGTCAGGATGCAAAAGGCACATTGGCTGTTTGAACAAATAAGAAAAATAGTCGAGACTAGAAGAGTTGTCGAACTGCATGTCATGACCGACCATGCATTTAAAAAGGACATTGTGTAGGAGTTCTGGCATTCAGCAGTGAGGCTGCAGATGCAACCAACGTAATACACCTCCTGTATGGAAGATGATTCTGTTCACATCTCTCTGTGTAGATATGAAGAGCTCATCTAACGGAATGAAAACACAAACTTTTTTTATTCTAGTGTGATAATACACTAATATAAATATAATAACAAATATAAGACACAATTTCTGCTCATCAGGTGCCCACTAAATACTACTAACTGACCCTTTTCAGAAACAATGGTTGTGAAATTAAAAAAATTATCAACCAAGCCACACTGTCTTCGAACAACTGAAGTGCAAGAGACACTTTTCTGTCTGCAGCAATTGGTTTCAGTTACATGGTTTCACTTATATTGTGAAATCCACCTGTTTGTAAAATCTTTCTATATAGACAAGAAAATGTAATCTAATAAATTAGTGCTCTTTTGGGGCATTGTCTTTAAGTGTTGTCTTTATTTCCTCTGTCAAAGAGGTTATGTTTTCTGGTTCGGTTGTTCGACTGCTTGCAGGATTATATCACCTACTGCCCCGTTTTAATAAAACTTGGTCAAAGGGTCATCCATGAGCCAAGAAGGAAGCCACAACATTTGGAGCAGATCTGAATAATGTGTGGGATAAACAAATGATTTGCCTCTTTGGTTACCTTAGCATTTGGCCTTGGCAAAGGTCTGCTGCACTCCCTGTGTCCCTTTTAGTTTGAGCTGTTTGTAATTTTGAATGTAAATACAATTACTAAATTGACAGCTAGTTTATATTCTTTTGTGCATGACATTTACTTATGACATAAAGCCTGATAACAACATAAGTTATGCTGTACCGTCTAGCTTTTGTTTTTTGGTATCTCAACTTGTTCTGATTTCATGATTGAATTTGTTGACTTCCTGTTCAAATCTTGAAGGCAAACTGATGTCCTTAGGCTTTATAAATAACTTGTCCATGGAGTTTGTTTTATGTTCAGTTTTTTGGCCTGTCAGCAGGATAATGGAAAATCTACTGACATTATTATCATTAAACTTGCCCGAAGGGTGTAGCATAAGCCAAGGAAGAACCCATTTCACGCAATGTTGCAGCTGTGAAACGATGGTCTTCATGTGCCTTTCTAGTTTCAAGTGTGTTTACATGTATGCATACCATAGTTATTTGGCCAAATAATAAAATACAGTTATGTGCAACACTAGTACTGAGTTGAGATGGTTAAGTAATGTAGGACCAGCAGCGGAAAAGGGTAAAGACTGACTGAGACAAGCGGAGGGCACGGTTAACCACAAGCTCCTCCAGCCTCAGCTATCTATTTATATCTGTCACATGCACATGCAACCGAGAGTTGTTATGCAGTCCTTGTTTATTAAACAAAAACAGCTACAAGACTTTACAGAAACAAGTTTTTAAAAAAACTATTTTAAGCTGTTAACCCTAATTCGCGTCAGCAACCAGCGGATCTTCGCCTGATCGCTCTCATTTACTTTAAATGCATTCTCCATACTTGGTTTCTGGACAGATGCAGACAAGCAGCAGCAGAGTGGATAGTGAGTTGTTATCGCAAACAAGAGGTTACAAATCATGTTCTTTCTTAATATCGATTTTATAGTTGCTTGCTTCATTCTTTAACCAGCCCTTCACTAAAAAAAACACGGCTAAAAAGGTTTTGACTTTCGTCAGCTTAATGTAAAGTGTACAAACCTAGTTTTTGTTTTCTCTTTTAAATCGTTGCTGCGACGTTTTCTTGCTGACATTCTCGCTTTATGTTAGTGAGTGATGATCCAAATAACGGTACTCCCGTGCTGTGGTCTAAAAGGATGTAAAGTTAACGCTATTAAATTATAGTAAACACATTTCTGTCAAAAATCATCTTCACTTCCGTGTTGGAGCATTGTTCCCGCCCTTCGGTCCCGCCTCCTCCACCAATCAAACCGCAGCACAGGAGCTACAGTACACGTGAAGTGTGGTAAAGTGAAATGACTGGTAGGCAAATTCAACGCTTTTGACAATAACACAAACAATTAACGTAATGTTCGTCTTTGCTAAAGTTTTATAATATAGGACTTTGAGTGTACTGGAATAAATCTATAATTGTTCTGTGCTTACTTATAGCCAAATAAGATGCATGAAATGATCCTTAAAAATGTATTTGCCTTTGTGTACATGGTCTCATTATGGGGTTTCAATTATTAATCTGCTTGTTTTCCATGTTTCACTGTCAAAGAAACACCAAGCATACTGTATCAGACATTACACTGACAATATGATCAATCTTTTTTTTTTTTTTATTATTATTAATGTGGCAGTATTGTACAAAATACCACAGTATTACCCAAGAATACTGCTCCACATCCACATAAGTCTTATTAAAATATCCTTATCCGAACGAAACAGTGCATTTATATTTATGTGTGTTATCATGCTTTTTTATTCTAGAGTTGGTTGTATATTTGTTTCTAATTTGACCATATGGATGAGGCATGGATTTCCCTCCAAACCAATTGAATTGTTGCATCATATTGTTTATTATATAGACATTTTTTAAATAACGAATTTCAAAAATGACAGAGTAGTTCTTCAAAAAACTCCATTCAGGTTTCAATACACAGTTGTAATTGTGTTAACTGACCAGAAGATGTCACCATTTTCTACAAATCGCCTAATTGTTGTAGATGTAGACCTATGATGCTGTACAACTTGTTCTGCATCCCTGTGCATCATCTTCCATCAAGTCTTCAAACACATTTTTTGAAGTAAGACAATGATGCACGTAAAAGCAGATATTGGGGCTATTGATTTGTTATTAGTCAAAAACATACTTTTGTAACAAAAATATATTGAGTTAAAATCTACATCATTGTACATTTTTAAACATAGTCTGAGTGGTATCCTCTATCAGTAGGTCAATCTGTGAGACAAACTGCTGTGGACATATACTTGATGCTGCCAAACAGCAGCTAGAAGGAGGAGTTATTTAATGCATCCACACACACACACACACACACACACACACACACACACACACACACACACACACACACACACACACACACACACACACACACACACACACACACACACACACACACACACACACACACGCTGTATTCTCCGGTTCCCGTCAGGTTCGGCTCAGAGACGGACTGAGGGATTAGTCTGTTCTCACTCCTCGCTCGGTTCAACATGGACTCAGTGCATTTTCTGCTCTTCCTCGCAGTCAGCGCCTTCACTGTGAAAGGTAGGCTGTCAATGTGTGTTTCAATTTCAAATTAACTCTTTTTTTGGGACGTGTTGTTGTTGCGTTGCATGTTATTAATTCATCATAATCATAATTACATAGCTTAACTGTTGTGCCAAATACCGAGTTTAAGTGACATTAGAATCAGAAAGAATCAGATATCCTTTATTCGTCTAACAATACATAAAAGCACTACATTTACATCGTTAAAGCCAGTTCAGAGAAAAGGCAAAACTGAGATGATTTACTAATTCAAAAAATAGTCAATTACACGTTAATACAAATATGATCAGATAAGTACACACCCATTATATCAATTAAGTATAAACATTATAAAAAAGTAAGTGATCATATGAAAGTAATGATACAGCCAGTAAAATTATTATATTGTAAAAATAAATGTCGAATTGCATATAGTAGTGTAATTATCGTGATTTAAATTGTATGTTTAAGCCAATTGTAATGTTTAAATAAAACCTGGCAGAAAGTTTAATATAGAACGTTTTTTCAGCATGGACCTGCTGGTCACTGGAAATATCACACTAAGTTCATTTTTCATGGACAGAGTGAAGCTGTTCTTGTTGTGCCTCTCGCATTATGTTGCAAAACTTTTCCATTGCTGTGTATGAACCAGATCCCTGCCTGTGCTGTGAAAAGAAAACGAATCATAAGACTGAATGAAATCACTCTCAGCAAATAAAAAAAAACTATTGGGGAAAAAAAAGAAAATCTTAAGAACCCTGTTACTCAAATGGTTATTATCACACAAATTATTTATGACATGCTGCTTTTCAGAATTTGGAAAATGTTTATTGACTCAGACTCTTCACTCTACACTTTATAGTTAATTGAGGCTTCCCCGAGAGTCTGAAGAGGCATGTGTTGTTTTAGTGTCTGCACGTGACGTGCATATCATTATCTAAATGTCCAGGCATATGTGGTACTTTATCCCCTTGCCCATCTCTTTGATATTATTAAGGCTGTTCAATCTGATATAAAGGTAGAAAGGCTTTACTTTTTTTATGACCACAAATCAGCAACATATGTCAACAATGTCTCAGAAATGTTCCTTTTGTGGTCTGATAGTCAGTAATGTCCTGGATTGTGTGGCAGAAAAATCGTAGGACAAAAACACACATTGATGTCATCTTGCTAGACTTCATGATGAAATTTGATTACCGCTGGTGGGGTTCGGAGGGGGCAGCTACCGGGTTGGATAAAAGGCATAGTGTCATGGACAAAGACAAACTTTCAGCTAATCTTTCAGTCTTTCTTTTATTTTATGAAATAACCGGATGCAACACAAGGCAGAGGAATGGGGAGATGCCTACAGACAACAAGTTCTCTGCCAAATCATTGGGATAATGTGCTTCTCATAGGTAGTTGAGGATAATTGGGTTGTGGCCATTAGTGAAGTGAATAAATGCTGTAATGATGATGCTGATGTAAAATGGGGGTGAAATGTTTCTTTGGCTCAAACTCATTGTTGAACATAAAGTATAATGGGTAACACTTCCTCTTGCCCAACAACGACTTCACCCATGTTATATTCTTTGTTGAGTTTTGTGCTTATATTATCCAAATGTTTCGGATCATTTTTAACCCAAGATAAATCCTCAATTTTAATCAAGTTAACCATCTATTTCATTCCGTTGCATGCATAGACTGCATGTTTTCCTGTGATAGCAACATATTTGCAATGTCCTCGCATGTGTCAGAGTTAGGTGTTCTTACAAGCTTTCCTAAATTACATTTTTATCCACTTTATCTAACTCAACAAAGCATTTTAGTCATTGGACTTTAATCAAACGCTTGTAGCCCCTCCCTCCATTGTATGACAGAGTAACATTGAATCTTTTTGCTTATTGAGTGTTTAACCGGTTTCCATCATCAGGGCTGACTGCAATGAAAACCGCCCATGATCCACTACTTCACTACACCACCAAACTATTTTGTTATTGTTTTGAGTGAGAGGCCCATTGTGGCAAGTGGTAATGATCTAATGTTCAATTTGGGCTACCCTTATCACAACACATGTTACCTGCACAATAGCTGTTAAGTCCCACCCCCTGCTATAACACGTAACCCTCAGCACTCAGATACACTTGGTCTTTTTTTGTTAAGTAATTCTTAAGGTACACTACTGTCCTGGATTCTCTGTCTTTTGTAGTTTCTCTTCAGGGGGCAGAGCAGCACAGACTGTACCATGACCTGATGTCTAACTACAACCCACTAGTGAGACCAGTCGGCAATGACTCTGAGTCTCTCACTGTTCACTTCGGCTTAACCCTCAGGCAGATCATGGATGTGGTATGTTAATAATGACTCTTCACACATATCACTAAGTATACATATGGGCAAGGTGGTCTTATGCTTATATAAAGATTGTTTCCTTTACTTCACAGCTAAAAATCAACTTTCATATGTAATAATGTTCACTTCTCCAATATTGGTAAAGTCAAAACTAGCAGGTATTTGTTTGTTTCCAATGATCTCCCATTCACATGTATTCTTTTTGGATCATTTAAGTCTAATGTGATCATCTTTAGGTCCTAAATTCAAAGTTGAATTGCTTTACAGTTGTTGCAGCTTTACAGTCAATTCCTTCTCTGTACCCAAGGCTCTTAGAAATTATGATTCCTCCGTTGTGAAACTTAAATTGAGAGATACCTACAACGAAATACCTGAACAGTTAATATCACTTCATAATTTGTTAACAGGATGAGAAGAACCAGGTTTTGACAACCAACATTTGGCTACAACTGGTAAGCCTTTTCTCTTACAGCTATAGAAACGTTTAGATTCACAACCTGATGGCCACATAGTGTACTTTTTAAATGATGAATCCATGCATTTTATACTTACCCTGTTTATGTTCACAACATTTTTTTAATCACAAGTACATCCTGCTGTTTTTTGGGGGGTTATGTGACTATTTCTTGGATGTGACTTCTTGAAGTCCTAACAGCTGCAACAGGATTTGTCAAATGAGGCTTGTTATCCCCCCAAAACACCCATTGTGGTTCTTACATGTCCATTCTTGTAAGATTACAGAAAAGGATGTACAATGTTAATCATTCATCTTTAGAGGTGCTGGTAGGTGAATGTCTTTACCTGTGGATGGAGCAATGCTATCTATTTTTTCCTGTTTACAGTTTTTTTTCTAAGCTATAGCTAACCATGCTAGCTGTGGCCACATATTTGCTTTAGAGATTTGAAAGAAACATTGTAAATACACTGTAACTTAAACTTTAGCCTTTTAGCTGGTATTTGTTTGTGCATGTATACATAATGAATGTGCAGTTATTGCAAGATAGTTTTATTTGCAAGTATTTTCCATTTCGCCACCCACAGTTTCCTCACTTTCTCCTCCTTGAGATAGGGTGTATGAACGCAGCACACACATTTCCTCACAGCCGGTCCATTGTGTGACAGTGGCTCCCTGCTGCTGCACTGACTGTCAGTAAGCTGTTTCAAGGCGGCTTGGTCTGCTTTACATCACCCCGTCGAATCAGAGCAGCAGTCTCCCTCAATCTCTCTCACTCTCCACACCTCACACAATCGACTTTGGTACAAACACAAGATTACGCAGACAACATTCAAAGCAGCATCTCTATAGGTGTTAAGATAGCATATGTTGCTTCTTAAAGATGTTTATCTCTGGAAGTCACTTTGTGCCATTAAAGATGGTTCTGTAAGGTAACAGAACCACACAGTACATGATCACATTGACAAATTATATCATTCTTTTAAATGTAATTGGTGTAGGCTAGCTAGTATGTCAAAATTAGAAGCAGATGGTAAACATGTGGTTTGTTATTGAGTTTATTATTTCTGTTAATAAGGGCAAAATGCACTTTATTATGAATCAACCAAATGATCCCTTCATATATTTTGCCCAGCCTTCATTTACGACTGACCTTTATATTTCTCCTTGCAGATAACAGCCTTTATTTGAATTCCATGATGGTTTGAGTAAATTGAAAATAAATTATAAAGGACAAGCCAAAGCCTTTTTATAATAATGCACTTCCTCAAGATGTAAAAAATCTGAGTGAGCTTGCTTAAACAATGGGGTTTTCAGAGGAGGGCTAAAACCCAAATCCAATGAGAAAGAATGTGAGAGTGAAACACACGGCAGATTTCAAAGCTTTCTGTTTTTCAAAGAGTCAGACATGGTGAAAGATTCAGTATTTGACTTGTGTTTTAATGTACACACATTGTACAGTTTCACCTACTAAGGAGATTATGTTCTGTTTGATAATTTCAATGACACATATTAAAACAGTGACATTGCTAATTAGTTTGAGATCCAAGTGTTATGCCTCTTCACTGCATTGATATTCTGTGCACAAACTTAAATTCCACTAATGTGTCTAAATGTCAGCTGATGTTATAACCTGTAGCTCATTTATATGTATTGAAAATCACTCAAAGATGTATAGTATTTCAAATACATTGCTTTGTGCTTCATACAGTTTGAATAGCATGCAATTGTGGAAAATCAAAATTCTCTCGTCAGAAGTTGCTATACCTGACACAGCAATTGAACAAAATTTGCATTATCACTGCATTATGTTACCCGTAGCTGCTGTCACATACATTTATATTACCCATTATAGTAGCTGTCGGTGCTGCTAGTACACACTAGTGGTACAGTGAATCCCAGGTCGAGCTTTCAGGCAAAGCTTTCCTAACGCGGAGCCACATACAGGTCATGTTATAGATATATGTGAAATATTTAAAGTACATTATGTTTTTGCGTCCCGCAGTACTGGGATGATTTTTACCTGCGGTGGAATCCATCAGATTATCCAGGTGTGCCCAATGTGAGATTTCCTGACAATCTCATTTGGAAGCCAGACATCCTGCTGTATAACAGGTATGTATTGTAAGGAGCCATTGGCTTAGAGCTTCCCTGTAATTGGATATGCATGGTGTCGGACTCAGCATGCATGCATTGTCCTCTACACAATATAATGGGGAGGATCCCAGAGGGATTATGCTTTTATGGATTATGCTCTATAATTAATAACAACCATTACAATGGCACTGGCTGTGGTTCTTGCACAGATTACATTATTTTTCCTAAACATAAGGGGAATCAATTGTGTTGGCACTGTTATCTTGTGTTGAAGATGTGTCATTAAGAAACACATTAGGGCCTCATGAGAACAAAATCACAACAAATCAATACTATCCCTTTGAGTGCTTACATTTCACTACCTATAACATGGTTATGTACCTTTTGACTGCTTGATTTGTTATGATTTCTGTCAGTAGGACTTTAAGCTCTGTGAAGTTCCCCCTTTTGCTCTTGACATTTTTGCAGATGAAACTTTCCCACAGATGGAACGAACAGGCTTAGACTCCCTTTTTTTCATTGTTTTAATGATCAAATCCCACAAATGAAGCAGGTGGCAACTCTAAAGTTAAAATGAGCGACTCATGACTGTTTGTAATTTATGCTGTTTAGACGGATCCCTTGTGCAATCAAACCTGAAGATACACATAAGAGAAGCTCTAAGAAATTGAACTTTTTTTTTATGTTGCCATAATTTTATGTTGCATTTCACAACTGTTTTTTTTTCTTTTATAATAAATCAAAAATGAAATACAGTAATACAACTAATCCACACCATATTCTGAAAATGCACCTTTTGTTCTGCATGAAATAAAAAGCCCTCTGAATAAAATAAATACAATCTATTCATGTGGCTAGACATGTCACTAATAAATGGTAAAGCACTTAATTTGTCATTGTCCCTCTGAGGAAAGCCTTCATTTCAGAGTATTTTAATTAGATACTGCTCAAAGTTAGTCTTTTTCACTTTTAACTTCAGCTCAACCATGCTTTAAGCTCTTGGGAGTTTATTTAGGGGAAGTGAATCAGGGGGAGAATCTGAATTCGGAATAACCATCTCCAGGGACATGTTGTTGCATCTCTTCTGACTCCTCGTGTACCTGCTGCTGCTATAATGAGATAGAAAAATATACAAAACCAAATATTTTCTGCTCGCTGTGTGTGGCTCATCCAAATTAGTTTTGCATCTTCATGATTAAAACTGGGTCTCTTAAAGGTTACATCAGTGTTTGAATTTATTAAAATGTTTTCCACTGAAGCTGCACTTTGGTTAACGCCACAGTAAAAACTGATGTAGCTGTATTTTGTCCACAGTGCTGATGAAAGATTTGATGCTACGTTTCACACCAACATTTTGGTCAACTCCTCGGGCACCTGTTCCTACCTACCTCCAGGTAAGAGCTATTAAATCAGTCCTGACAGGTCAGTAAAAACAGATTAGAGAAATATTCCAAATTGTAAGACTTGCTGCTTGTTTTAGGAAACACATCAGACTTATATAATGGCGCTTTTCCACGGCAGGACCTAGCACGGCTTAGTACGGTATGGTTACGCTGGCCTTGGTAGGCCAGGCTCACTTTCAACCCTGTATCACGGCAAGACGTGAACATGTGACAATTTACCATGCTGCGAGACGTGAATATGTCACGATTTCGTCCCTTCAAACGTGACAGTTACACATCGTCACCTTCTTAAACTAATGGCCTAAGTCATATTTGAAAGTAAAAAAAAAAAAAAAAAACTGAACCAAATATAGAATATATGGTATATATGAATTATTTCACACAAAAAGGTTATGGCAATATATGACTATTGACATACAAATAACACTGTCTGTCAATTGTGTAAAATAAGAGGATTAGATGACTTAGGCCAATTTACGAACATGTTGTTGTGACTTAGGCAATTTTAAACCTGACTTAGGCCTTATTACTTCTGGAGTAAGTGACTTAGGCAAAACATTGCACTTCTCTTTTCCGCATTACTGTGACAGACCATGGGGCTGGGTCAGCCACAAACAGTTTGAAATGCTAGAAGAGCATACAGAGACTCAGAGGGCAGAGTGGGTTGGTCATTTAATTCAATATAGCAAGCTCAAAAGGTACAACTTAAATCACTCTTAGCTAAATAAAACAAAAGGCAAGTAAATCAAATGCTGAGGAGGCATGTGTCTCTCCTCACTACTCCCTCCAGTTCTTATTTGCTGTGTTTTTAATTGCAGCTAACCCTTTTCCATTTAAAAGTCCCATGTCATGGCCATTTCTACTGATCATAATTCCATTGTTGAGGTCTACTAGAATAGATTTACATGTTCAATGTTCCAAAATCACATTGGTTTCCCATACAGCATCTCTGTATAGCATGTGTATTCACTCTCTGTCCTACACGCCTTGTTGGAGCTCCTGCCCACCCCTCCCTATGAGCCCACTGTGCTCTGATGTGTGATTATGTGTTACAATGGTGTTTGTTAGCAACCAGAAATGAGAAACAGATGAGAATGCTGCGTGGGGTCTGGGTGCCGTGTTGGCGAGACGTTGCGGGGCTCGCTGCTCCGCCATTTGAGACTTGAGGAGCCGACAGTGTGAGCTGTATTACTGGTGTCGTTTCCTGGTTGCTGCGTGGGGTCTGCGAGACAGCGAGACATGGCGAAACTCAGCCCAAACTCAGCCTGAGCACACACACGTGAGTGTGTTGCAAACTGTGAGTGGAGATCCACACAGCTGCGGCTGAGTGTGTTGGCGAAACTCCGCGGAGTATTGCGGCTGAGAAAAGATAAGGCTTGAGTGAGTGAGTGAGTGTGTGTGTGTGTGTGTGTTTGTGTGTGTGTGAGGAGCTCCACGGATTGGTCCATTTGGACATGGGTAAGATTACATCACTATACTCAGGAAGAAAAAAATGGAAAAAGAAAAATCTCCAACGAGGCGTTCTTGGGCAGCATAGACAGGCACTCGACGGGCATGACGTGTCTAATGGACGGAAGGTCCTGAAACCTCCTCTCCTCGATTGGCAGAGCGTCAACTTCAGCAGTTGCAGCTGCTTGTTGATATTCCTGATGTAGTTGGGAGATGGTTGTCCCTGGGTGAAGGAACTTCTTGTCTTTGTAGGTCGCTGTGCTTCTGCAGTAGTGCGAATCAACAGTGGGCAGATCCTTCAACCAGTCCTTAAGGAAATCTGTGACAGCAGTTTCCAGCTTTGCATTTTTGCCAATCTTAGGTGGAGATGTAGTTGGCGGGTCTGCCACTTGTTCGTCATAGTCGATGGTGTCTTTGTTCAGCCAGTGTAATGGTTCTTTCAGGGATACCAAGTGTAGAAGAAAAAAAGCTTTGCACACTTTAAGATTCGTTCCATCCTGAAGTTTCAGTTGGTAGGAAAATTATGAACAGCGCCTGGATCCCTCACCAACTTTCTTTCTTACATGGCAACCTTTGTGACCAAAGTGGTGACGTATGTTCTTCCCAGTTGTCCATTGACCAAACTTTCTGAAATATTCACTGCCTCTGCTCTTCTGTAATGTATTGACAGTCTCGAGTCGTGAGTCGTTGACAGAACTTTGAATTGCAGGGAAGGCCCATAGCCTTTGCAGCTATTTATTTGCCACCGTTGGCCTTGTATGCCATTCCTTTGAGACGTTTCTTTCTGGGTTTATTTTGCTTCCATGTTTCTGGGCTGAGGTATTTATGTTGTTTCCTTTTGACCGTATTGTTTTCATACACATCCTCTAGATGAGGACCATAATGTTCTGAAGTTGCTGCCAGACTGTCTTCATTTTCACGGACAGAGGACTCATCAGAGGATGGATTATATTTTGGGTCTATGATAACATCATCATCATCATCTGTGTCTTCTTCGTGGTGTGGGCGGGTCTGCTTGGCATCTTCAGCAACACTCTCTTCTTCAATGAGAGTGTTTAAGTTATTGTCTGCTCCATCTGATATAGGGTCTTGGCCTGGTACATGCTGCTCCATCTCTTTAACAACGGTCTCATTTTCATTGGATGATTCTTGATCGGTGTCTGAAAAGTCAAATCCATCTCCTACCAAAAAGGAGTAGGCGTACGGTCACAACTGTGTGATCATTATGAAAAAAAATGTTTTAATTGCACTGTGGTATTAATACATTAAAGCTATTTTGATGAATATTATTTGGCCAAATTCAATTTTAAAAAATGTGTAATCTTTCCTAATAAGATGGAAATGTAATATGGAAAAAGCAGACAATAATACAATATTAACAATTGAAATGTACTTTTCCTAATTCATAATTATGCAGTAATTATATCCGTTACTTCTGAAAGGTTAGATTCGTTTTTAGATTAGTCGGGAAATGTGTGCATGCTTCATGGAGCTACAGTAGCTTCATTAGCTGCAGTAACTATAGTACCTACAGTAGCTTCGGTAGCTACAGGAACCATACATTGAGAAAGTAAAAGACTAAATAACTACACAACATTTATAGCCTAGCCTATAGTATAATATAGTATAACATCACTTGCCAACAGGGGATAAGCCCTGAACCATGAAAATAACTAAATGTATCTGTTAGTTTTTCTTTTTCTTGAAGCAGCTATTTTGTAAAGCTTGTCAAATGGCCTATGTCACAAGACAATGTGACTTAAGCCATTATCTTTTTTAAATATATGGCCTAAGTCATACTCTTGACATAGGCCATTATACTATCAGGGTAGGAACAGCACTATCCTTTCAGGATGTAGGCAGGCCCGGCGCCAGAACAAATCTAAAGGGAGGGCATATGATTTTCATGGGCTGCGGGCCTGCGGCACAATATATATCAAACAGCAAGGCCAACAGCATTGCGCAAAGACGCACACTTATCACAAATACATACACAAATAAAGGGCAACATAGAAACCACTTTTGAAACATTGTGTGCGTGGCAGCACAAACACTGGTAAATCAGGAGCAAGGCACACTGGTTAAGGATGGCAGCTTCCTCATCGTTGCACTCGGAGAGAAATAGTAGAGACGGAGACGATTAACTGTTTAGCCCGCCTTGGGCATGGTTTATTTTCCTATGCACTGCAGGTGCATCCTTCCACTCAGCCGAGCTAACTTAGAACATTATTTTGGCCAACTCTGCATCTTTGTGCAGCGTATACTTAAACAGTGATAGGAAAAGCCCACTGCCTGACTCGGACATGCTGTGGAGTGAATCGTGGTCACCTCTGAGAGGGAGCTGGTTGACAGCTAAAAAAGCTATAATATCAACGACAGCTGATACGTACAGTAATAACGGTTCCGTGCCAGCTGATCCACCAAAGTACTAATTTCCTTATTTGTTTCCTGGCGTCTCTCTCTCCACAAACTCTCACATGAAATGTGTTCTTTTGATGCGGCATGCATTAGCAGTCCTTTATCAGTATGTAATGCGTGTTTCCAGTCGCAAAAACCTTTGACAGTAAAAGCCGCATCAGATGAAGACGTATTTACTTTAAACTGTCTACAGGGGAAACAAAAGGCTGCGTCTGCTTTTAACGAATATTCAAGTCATGGTCTGTTGTAGTACCATGCAGTGGCAAACATGCTCTTCTTTCCTGAAAACAATCTTCCTGGATAACGATCCAGTTTCACCTGGTTGGGTTTATTAACCCCAAGATCATTTGGGGCTGTTGGTCTTTGAGCGGTTGCTGGGCCAATAGTACCTGTTGCAGTGCTGCAAGGTCTGTAGTGGAGGCACCGGCACGGAGGAGGAGAAGGATGAGAAGGAGGAGGAGGAGGAGGAGGAGGAGGAGGAGGAGGAGAAGGAGGAGGATGATGATGATGATGCTGGCGGGTGTGGTACAGGGTGTGTGGCAACGCAGGTGGTGATGGTAGGGGCACAAGGAGCTGTGCCTCTGAGGACAGCGTTGGAGGCGGCCGCCTTGATGAGTCAAGGCTTGGGCTCGCTAACTCAGCCCCGGGGTTTGCCGAGGTCAAGCTTGTGACATGAAGGCGTGCTGCTGCAACGGCAGGTGCAGGGTCGCCAGCAGCACCATCGGCTGCAGTTCTTTCATTGCTATTTCATTTTAATAAATCCTTAGACCTTTTAAGCCAATTTCTGATGTCCATTTTGTAATTCAAACAGAAATGGGAGTCTACAGAATGCACAATTCTGGAGTTGATCCCGCCCCTGCCCCTGACCCTGACCCTGCCCCTGCCCCTGCCCCCGCCTCGACGTAAGCGTGACGTATGTGGTGCTTTTGCTCTGGCCGGACAATTTTTTGGTGCTCGAAATGAACCGGATTCCGGAGCTAAGAGGCTGTGTGAAGAGGAAAACCCGGTGCTTTTCAAGCTCCAGCTCCGAACCGGCCCTGAAACACCACTGGTGTGAATGAGGTATATTTCGGCTGACTTTAATATTTGATCCAATTGGTAGATAGGCTGTATTTACACCATAACGGTGCACAGCCGATAGAAAGGGACACCTAGTGGTTAAAGCACGTTATTGCATTTTATTATTTTATCAATAGCAAAAACAGAATTAACTGAAATTAGTAAACCACTCAAATAAAAAGAACATAAGTGGTTTTGTTTTACATATATTTTAAGGATAATAATAGCAATGTAACACATGACACTTATAACACTTTATTAACCAGTGTCCATGTGAAGTTGTCGTCATCTCTCGGCGTGAAAACAGTATTTCCCGTGTCGGCGTTTTCATAGTAACGTGGTTGCTAGGGACGCAGCTCTCGCTGCCGGAAATTAGTATTCTCGTCACTGTCCCGTCCCAACAAATTCTCACTCCCAACTCGTTCCATATGTCAGGATCCCTTGGTGTCACTATCAACGCAGTGGGGGCTCTTTAGCGTCGATGTTCAACTATCAGGGAGTCCCATTGACTTGCATAGAGCGACACCCCCCCGCCTCTCTCTATCCTATCGGAACCATGGATATCCAGCTATTTGTTTACGGTTTAAAAAACCACCAAAAGCTTATATATAAACATCTAAGTTTTTCGTGCCCTACCACTTTTGTACATATAAAAACGCCACCGTGAATGACTAGCTGTTCCCTTGTTTGTAGTATTAATGCTAGGCTAAGCTAACTTGCATCTGAATATTTTAAAGGTGGGGTATGTCATTTTGGAGAAACCAGCTCGAGTGCGCTAGAATTTGAAAATACACAACCGGAAAAAATCTGCCACTTCCTTACAGAGTCCCTCCTCCAACACACACGAACGCGCACATGACCAGTGAGGGCACGAGATAAGTTTGTGCACAGATGGAAGGCTGACAGGCAGGTAGGCCATCCAGTTATTTTAGCCAGGCCGACCATGATTGGTCGTGCTTTTTACAGCACCACGGCTTCCACAGATTACATTTTTTTATGTAATTATTGTCAAAGCATTTAATATATTCATTGCTATTGGGATGTTAAGAGCATTCCATGGAATATAACAAAAAGTGTTTCTGAAATAAATTACATACCCCACCTTTAAGGACTGTGTTAATTAGGTTAAAATGCAAATGTATTTCCCTAAATTGTTGAACTGTTATGATATGATCCCTTTGTGTTTAAAATGTTCAATAACAGTAAGTTATTGTCATATGCTTCAAACACATGGCTCACACCACCAAGCTAAGTGATGCTTTAATCAGTGATGCACTCCTCTTGAACAAGCCCCTTCTGGCTCACTTCTGGGTGTCTCTGCGGTCTTACAAGACAAATGAACCCATATGTGTACTTTAACACACATACACACACATGCATGCACGGGAACACATTGAATGAGAAGGCCTTCCTGTCACAGCTGGTGATTACTGCTCTCCCTGGCAGGCCTCGCCGCAGCATCTTAATCAATACTCGCGTAAATAGCTCCATCATTTAATTTATTCTGGGTTGATTGCCTCTGTCTCAAGCATACCGTCTCTCAACTGTTCCAAATGAACGTTGTCATATTGTTGCAAAATAGCCAGTCGCCACTTGAGCTCAACTCAACTGCATTAAATGGGTAAGCTTTATGCAGATGGGACCTCGACGGCTGTTCCATATCATTTCCTGATAACATGTCTTGGTTCAGTGCAGTAAAACAGTCATTACATTTTTTCTGCTCCCCTTCTCAATTTATTCCCTGCTGAGGTTTATCATCTTCATGGCTCTGAGAGAGAGGAGAAAGACTTTGTTTACTGCCGACGTCTCATATTTTCTTAAACATGGATGGAAATGAGTTTGGTGCTTGTCTCTCCTAAAGAATTACCGGCCCTTTCATCTCATTGTCGTATTGGATTTGTTACTCTCCTTAGGATGTATGGCACGTGAGCTCCATAACTTGTTGGAGTAAAACCTTTCTTGCTGCCTCTTTAGCTGCTGGCCTCTGTTGTTTCCTTTTCCCTTTTATTTTATTTGTAATCTCCCCCTTTTACCTATTGTAAAAACTAGCTGGTAGTTTTAAGGAGGGTTCCTGAAGTGCCTCTGTGTTGGCATACCATTCAAAGTATGAGGACCACCAGTAAGAGCAGTTTAAGCATTTCTTCACATGCAGTAGACCATCTATGTAGATGGTGAAGGTGATGGAGATGGTTTTAAGGCTAAAAATAATACAAAATAGAAATCAGGAAGGGCTTCAACGCTCTGGTACAACAAATCAAACATTGCTTTTGCAGGATAAGGATAAGCCACCAATAAACATAATCACAACTTACTCAAAATATGCATCAATGTTCAGCATGTGAAGAGAGCCCATGCGGATCAGCAAGCTGCTGCAGAAACTGGAGAGAGTCTGAGCACTGCTGATTACAGGCCTTAAGTTGTATCAGGTGTGGTGGAGGCTAAGCCCTGCCTCCACAAGACCAAAAAAGGCAGAGGGATTTCCCACACTTATGGTCTAGATAAGTTGAATCTCTATCAGAGGTCTGAATATAACTCCATCCATGTCTGTGTCTCTTAAGTAGCAGGGGAAGTGTCCTACATATCAAATAAAGTGTTCCTCCAATGTTTCTCCCCACACCAGGCATCTTCAAGAGCACCTGCTACATTGATGTTCGCTGGTTCCCCTTTGATGTCCAGAGATGTGACCTGAAGTTTGGCTCCTGGACGTACGGGGGCTGGTCTCTGGACCTGAAGATGGTGGAGGCGGATATCACTGGCTACATTGCCAATGGAGAGTGGGATCTTGTCGGTAAGAACAGACTGCTGAGTGTGAAGTGCAGAAATTCAAAGATTCCTCATAGCTGACTGTGTTTTGTCTCGCAGGGGTTCCAGGACGGAAGAACGAGCGTTTCTACGACTGCTGCGAGGAGCCGTACCCGGACGTCACCTTCACCGTGGTGATGCGAAGGCGGACCCTCTACTACGGCCTCAACCTGCTCATCCCCTGCGTCCTCATCTCCACCCTGGCCCTGCTCGTGTTCCTCCTGCCTGCTGACTCTGGGGAGAAGATTTCACTAGGTTCACCCTCACACACAAACACACACACCTTGATTTTTGGCAACATTATGGAAATAGTGCACGTCATTAATTGCAGTACATAACCTTCAGCTGATTTTCTTCATGATGCTTTGACATTTTAAATGTACAGCCCTTTCCTTAATTATTGGCAATAAATACAGTGACGCTTAGACTTTAATGCAATCCAATAATACTCTCCTATGCAATACATTATTTTGTATGAACTTATATTTCTGTAAACGGAGGGGTTGATGCAATTTAGAGGTACATTTTATTTTTGTGAGAAATTGTTCTCATATATTTTTTGTTCCTATATAAAAGAGGTAGAATATGACATTCCTATTACTTGTATGAGGGAATTTAGAGGACCCATGGGCTATGGTGCATACCTCCAAGCAGGCTCTACTAAATTTGCTTGTTTTTGATCTGCAAGTAGTTTTAAAAACGTAGACAAAATATTCAGAGTGTAAGACATTACTGAAAATGTGGGCACAATTTTGTTATTCAAGTACATGCACCAGTTAATGAGAACATTCAGAATTGTTTGAAGTATTTTTAGGCTGCATTAGTTTCTAATTGTTGCATGCCAAAGCAGAAATGTGTTTCTCTCTGTGTCTCCTTGGCTGCTGCTAGAGACCAATGATTCAATAATTCGTAATCCATATGAATGAGAAACATCCCTCTCATCACCCCTCAGCAAGCTGCGGTGCAACACTCACTCAACTCTATCGTCAAAAAATGTACACATAACTAACACATACTATTCCATACTATTGGATTCTGCCATTGCATTGCTAATATAATGTGTAGGTGTTCAGTGTTCTTCAAATATGTGTCCAGCTCTGCCCTACACACAGTGGCCCAGATCCTGAAATCAGAGTTGACACGTTGCTTGTGTTGCATTTTCACATCTGAGCCATTACATAGTTTCTTAAATCATTGATGTTAAGTGCCTGAGCGAGCTGACATATTTTCTTGAAATTCATTGACTTTTTACTGTAACCTAACAACATTACTGCAAAAACGAGGGGTTACGTATGGTAACCCTTGTTATATAAACACAGGCGGGGCCCTCTACTGGACTCTATGGGTACTCCCCTCGATCCTATCATGCAAACATTCATTCACTGAGACTTTATAGTATCAGTTTCCGACCCCTGGGCGGGCCTACCTGAATGTGTGTGCATCTCACCGCATAAAAGGAGGCCTTGCCTCCTCACTGCCATCCTTTACTTCTGTTCAGCAAGCAGCATAGGATAGACAGGGCCCCAGAGGTAGAGGGTTCCGCCTGTGTTTATATAACAAGGGTTACCATACGTAACCCCTCGTTATATCTCTCACAGACTCCGCCCCCTACTGGACTCTATGGGTACAGTGGGCGGAGTCCCAATGTATACACGCGCTGTCGTCCCACAACAACACTGTTCCATCTCACTGTTTCTGACCAGCTTTCTGGTTAGCAACCGCTGCGCCTCACTCACCTCTCCCTCGGTCGTAACCATGGAGAGAAAAGAGGCTGTGGCTGACAGAGCACAACGTGACGCGCTTACCCCGCAGAGGTGTGCTATAACGTGGAGGACTCCCCCCTCCTGCCCTAAAGCAGGGGAGAAAGAGTCCTCCAGCCCCTATGGGCCCATGTGCACGTCAAGTGAAAAACATAAGCGCATTACGTCCGGGGAGGGGGTCAGATGCCCACTGACCCACAGCCCCCCCCTCCCTCCTCACCAGTCCTGCGTTGCCCCAGCAAGCACAGACGATGAAAAGGAGCCAGACATGTCCAAGAGATCAAACTTTATGAAGGGGCCTGGCGTTGACCAAGATGCCGCCGTGCATATGTCTGTTGTGACGATTTAGAACTCACAACAGGAAAGAGTGAAACAGAGAGGAATTAAATTAAACACAGATATAGAACAAGTAGGAAGACCTCTCACAACTGCTGAAAGTCTCTGCAAATAGTAAGCAACTGGTTTAAATTTGTCGCCATGTTTCTGAAGCAGGACAGTATTATAGTACCCTTTTTCTCATCCACTGCTAAGCTAAAATCTTTTGACAGGTCAGGTATGCCTAAGGCAGGAGCAGAAGCTAACGCTTCCTTCAGTTTTTCAAACGAGTCAGTAGCGTCAGAAGTCCAAGTCACAGAGTCGTTTGCAGTCAGTGTCGTCGCATGCGCAATGTCTGACAATGGTTGAGATAACTTTGCGTAATTACAAATCCATTGTCGACAATAGCCTGTGCATCCCAAAAAAGATAGCACTTGCTTTTTTGTCAGTGGTTTAGGTGTTGAAAATACCGCTTTAATTCTGTCTTTGCCAATTGTTCGTCTGTTTTGAGATATCTCATGTCCTATATAGTGCACTTGTTTTTTCACCAATTGGAGTTTTCGTAGGGACGCTTTGTGCCCCTGTGAAGCCAAATAATGTAACAACGCATTTGTGTCAACAGTACAATTCTCCTCAGATGTTGAGCATACCAACAAATCATCAATGTACTGAATTAAGGTACTGTTCCTAGGAAACATAAAACCAGCCAAATTCTCTTGCAAGGAAGCTGAATATACTGTCAGCGATTCTGAATAGCCCAATGGACATCGAGTCCACTTGTACTTTTTGTTTTTGAATGTAAATGCAAACCAATTTTGAGATTCAGGATCAACTGGAACACTGAAAAATGCATTAGCCAAATCTATCACAGTGAACCAATCTGTATTGCCAGGTACTGAAGATAAGATTGTTGCTGGGTTAGGTACAACAGGTGCTCGAGCAAATACAGCTTCATTTACAGCACGCAAATCATGAAACAGGTCGCCAAGTTTCATCATCAGCCTTTTTTACTGGGAAAAGTGGAGTATTACATGGAGATGTTGGCGCTGGAACAATTATTCCATCTTTTAGGAGTGGCTCAATAATGGGAGCCATGCCTTCCTCTGCATCAGGTCTCAGAGGGTACTGCCGTTTATTAAGTCAGTAATCAGATTTAGGAACCACAACCATTGGTGTTGCATCCTTAATTAGACCCACATCATGCTTATGAGTAGACCATAACTGTTCTGGGACCCCGTTCAACGCCGGGTGGTTTTTAATAGACTCAGGAGTGCTTGGGGAGTGGCATGCCATAACATCAAAAAGCCTGTCAACAACCTCAGATTTCCTCAACTCTAAACCATTGTCATTGCATACAATAGTCAGGCCTAGCGCACACAGCAGATGTCTTCCTGCCAGATTTACTGGAAAATCTGGCACAATCACGAATTTGTCACGTATATTTGAAATGTCAAAGTCTTTGCATTCAACTGGACATAGCTTAGTCACTCCACATTTTATAGGTGTGCCTGTAATTCCAATACAGGTCTTTATGTCCTTAGTCATCTCAAAATCCTCTGTTATTGATCTCAATGAAGATTCAGTTGCTCCTGTATCAGCCAACATCTCGTAGGTTTTGCCGTGAATTGTTATTTTGAACATTGGAAGTTCTTCAGAGTTGTAGCGAAGAGAAAGGTAGAACAGATTAGTTATTTCAGAAACATTTGGTTGGGGACTTTCACTATCTTCCTGTAGAATGGCAGTAGAATCTGAGGCTTGCTCGGGAAGTCATGATCTTTGAAATGGGCGGTTCTTGTTGGCAAATGGTCTATTTACTGAGACATCTCCAATTGGTGGGTATGATTTTCCTTGATCATTATCCCATTCCTGTGGTAGTATTTCAGTGCAATCCTGGGCCCAATGGCCTTTTTGATGACACCTGTGACAAGTATCTCTGTCTCCAAAGAAAGGTTTCCTTTCTTGTCCCCTCCCTCTATTTTCACCTCTTCCTCTGCCTCCACCTCTTCCTCTTCCTCTGTTTGCTGCTGTTGAATAATAAGCAAGTTGAACCATCTGAAGTTTCTCAATGTTGACTTAGTCTTCTTTTCATTGTGATTTTTCAGTCAACCTGGCAATACCTGACAAAAAAATCTCTTATCTCTGGTAACAATCCATCCACCAAAGTCTGGACCAATTGTCTTTCCCATACTGAATCATCAACAGTAGTGGGTGGTTGTTCATTTCCACTGTGTGCATTGAACACTTTAAGCTTTCTTGAGAAATAATCATCAAACATTTCCCCTGATTTTTGTGTACATTGGTTCACAGTTGTCATATTTATCATTGGCTTGCATTTCATCTCTAGTGACTGGCGTAAAGCTGCAAGCTGAGTCTGATAAGTGGAGGTATTGTCAGTACTCCATGCAGCAGTTGTATCCCAATTAGCAGGTCGGACTTCGCCCCAACCAAGACCCATCTTAGTTGAGCAGACATGCTCCATTTCACCTGAAGTAGGTCTGCACTGTGTCACAATTGTTTCCAGAGCGTTGGCAAATACTTTCCCATTATTCTTTGGTTCTGGAAGTTTGTCAATAATGGCTTGTAATTCTGCAACTTTCCATGGTCTGTAAACATGCTGTACGCCTCCCGTACCGTTTGGACATTCTATCATTGGTCCAAGCATCAAGTTGTTTACTTCAGATTGTTCTTCAGGCATAGATAAGAAATCTGGCTGTGGTGGTGCTGATAAACAATTCCCGACCTTGTCTTTCCATTGTTTGGAGTAGTACTGGCCCAGAAAGGGAAAGGGGATTTTACTGTGCTTGGAGAAGCAGGCTGCTTCATAGCTTGTTCTAGCAGCCCCCTGTATGGTGGGGGTGACAAAGCCCCAAGGTTATTCGCAGCAGTTTCAGCCTTGTGTACATTATCCCCCCCTTCATTTAGTTTTTGGCCGGCTATGAATCATCTGATTTGTGTGGCTGACCTTTTGACCCATGGGGCTCCAGACCCCAAGGCACTGTGTCATGTACTCAAAAATCCCAATCAGGGGGGGCAAACGGGCGAGGCTGATCAATGAGGTCTTTCAACATTGCTATGTCAGATTTTTCAAAAAAGCCATCTTGAGACAATTCTTTCTCAAAATCTGCAACAACCCTACAAAATGGCGATGTGTAATAAGTTGAGCCTGTCACCTCTTCAATCAGGCCTTGAGGAGTCATTTTTATAATCTTTTCACTTGCACCATCAATTTTAAGCTTCCTTTTCCCACAGTTTCAAACTCTCAAGCTGTTTAGAACATTTCTTGTTAACTTTTTTTGCAGGCCCTTACAATAACAACACAACCCTTTCAACCATGAACGCTGCCATAGTTTTGATTTTCATATTAAATGTTTAAAGGCTGCACTGCTTCATGCCATGTTGACTTGCCTGTGGTTTAATGCAGTTCAAATAATACAGGTTAAAACTTACAAAATCATAAACTAATTCAATCTTTTACAGCCCCATACTGTTCGACACAGAGACAACTTTTCTTTTACCTCAAATTATTCTCCATCTACAATAATTGTTTCTCCTAGCCCATTTGTCTCCTGGGTAATCAGTCTTTCTGTGAAAAACAATGTTTCTTTCATTTATCCACTTCCTCTGTGGCCTTGTTAGGTAATCTGATAATCAGCACTGAGTGACTGAACTGTCAGTGGACCGTGAAAACTGAATAATTGTATCTCAATTGTCACTGTTGACTTGAATGTTTGAGCCCATTTCATGCATACATTACACTAGCTGTGTGTGTGTGTGTGTGTGTGTGTGTGTGTGTGTGTGTGTGTGTGTGTGTGTGTGTGTGTGTGTGTGTGTGTGTGTGTGTGTGTGTGTGTGTGTGTGTGTGTGTGTGTGTGTGTGTGTGTGTGTGTGTGTGTGTGTGTGTGTGTGTGTGTGTGTGTGTGTGCAGATTTACTGATATATGAATTCATTATATTATTTGAGAATGGGTGAACACTTGTTGTGAAATGTGTTTTAATGGCTGCATTTATACCCTGATTTTATTTAGATAACGTTGCGCTGTCGAGAAAATCATGTTTGTGCACATTTGGATCACCAGTAATATTATGTGAATCTTTTCTATCATAGTGTCTGTATCGTGCCTCTGTATTTAGTGTTGTAAACAGTTGCTAATAATCTTACTTTTATCAGCAATACTGTGTTCCTGTGTTATATAATTATCCTTATTTGTTCAAAGGGTTGATTATCTTTTGTTCAAAAGTAATATTTGAAAAATTATCAGCAACCTATTATGTTCTACTTTTAGAAATTATATTTCCAGATTAAGATAGTTTGCTTGTGAGATATTCAGATATAATTCTTAAATGCTTAAAATCTCGCCAATAGAATTACATAATGTACATGGCTAAAAACAACTGAGAACAACAATAATTAGTTTTATTTAGGTTAACTATGGCTAACTGTTATTCTCTTCAGTGTACATAATTCAATATGATAATTACAGTATACCGGTTATACAAATTTAAAAGGATTCACATGCTCCAATTTTTCTTTAAAGATATAAGAATATAATCAAATACAGGCAGTTTTCTTCCCCAGAGATGTCTAATGTACATCGGCATTCCTACAGTTAATTAAGATGTGACTTAATCCTGTTGAAAAGTTCAGGTTTATAGTGAGAGACATCGAAAGAGCCAGTGGCTTAGCGATGTCAGCTCATTAGAGAAAACTCTGCTCACAGTTATTCTAACAGAAAGCCATTTTCTCTCCATGCTTGAACCTTCTCAGGCGATGTAGTCAGCGGCTGTGACACAATATAAGCTTCCCCGTCACATTTGGCTACAGTGCAGTACCCAATTTGTGGAAGAGAAGCATCACAAATACATGGGACATATTGGAGGACTTTACGCAAAATAGGAACAAAATGAAAACACCGAATAGGAACTCTGTATATTACAATTGGAAAATCTGGCAACAGCACACTTAATCTTGTGCATATTTTTACAATATAATTTTACAATATGGAGATGTGCGTTTGACTGACCTTCTACATCTAACTTGTGCAGACATTTAACATCAAAGAATCACTAAGCCCT
Organism: Notothenia rossii; assembly: GCF_949606895.1. Taxonomy (NCBI): domain Eukaryota; kingdom Metazoa; phylum Chordata; class Actinopteri; order Perciformes; family Nototheniidae; genus Notothenia; species Notothenia rossii. The sequence continues at coordinate 27,350,342 of NC_136904.1, forward strand.
GTCATTACTGTGTGATTTTTACACTTCTTTAAGCATTTAATAGTTTTGTTATGAATTTTTACTGAGATTTTGTCTCCTTGCCAGGCATTACCGTCCTGCTCTCCCTGACTGTCTTTATGCTGCTGGTTGCAGAGATTATGCCCGCCACATCGGACTCCGTGCCTTTAATAGGTAAGCCAGGCGCCATGGTTGTCATCTGCTGTCATTGGGAAGACACTGGTAAAAATGTGTGTATTTATTTTTCATCAGAAGTTCTCCCAATGTCACAGTATAAGTACGTTTAAGCAGCCAACCAACACATGGATTTTTTCTATTTAGAGATCAGAGGCACCATATTTAAAACATTGAAATGCAAATTTGTTTAGTTTCTCTGACACATCAAAAAGTGTGCTCGAGGCAAGATGGGAGTTTTTCTCTCTGTGAGCCCTTTAACTCATACTGAAAAATGTTTTTATCCTGCTTATTTTTTCACATAATGTTACCTGCATATGCATGACACAAGTTTCTGTATCAATTCTAACTGTCTCCTCTTTTTCTCTTTCCCCCAGCTCAGTATTTTGCCACCACCATGGTCATTGTTGGTCTATCTGTAATTGCTACAGTTATTGTGTTACAATATCACCACCATGACCCTGATGGAGCCAAAATGCCAAAGTGGGTGAGTGTCGTTTCATATAACACAATTATCTGTCACCTATACTACCCCATTAACAACACTTTAGTCATTTCCATCGAGCCACACCCCAAAACTGTAGAGCGCATTATGATAAACTATCGAGATTAGCTTTGATTATGCTGCTTTAGTTTTTTATTAGGTTAAAGTCCACTTACAGTGGTTCATTAGGAATATTCATTTGCTTGAGTAGGACAGTGTAAACCAAATGGTATTTTTAACATGAAATGTGCTGAGAGGTGTTTAGGTGTTCAAATATGCTAAAGTGTGTTATTATGAAAGTATGAAAACATAAACACAAATCGCGTTTTTAAAAATGGTTTCCTATCAATGAAGGATACAACACAAACATGTGCTATTTAAACTTTATACTACCAGACATTTGAAGTTGTGTACAGTACGTGACACCAATCAAAAAAACTGTTATTTTCTGGGGAAATGATATAATCACTGTTTCATTGTGATTGGACTGATTGGGAAAGGTTTTGGTTTTATCTGAATCACCTCTGTGAAATGAAGAGCTGATTAGGCTTCTGTGATAGTGAACGTGTGTGTTCCCACAAAGAAATATACATGTAGAAGGAAAGATGAAGACAGACTTGTATGTTCTTTGGTGCATGTATCCTTAATTTATCAAAGTTATCAAGAACCATTTTAAATGAATTTTCATTCATTACTGTTTCATCCCAAAGACCCGTGTAATTCTGCTGAACTGGTGTGCCTGGTTCCTACGCATGAAGCGCCCGGGTGAAGAGCGGGTACGTTCAGCCTGTCACAACGAGGCTCCACGTAGCAGCCTGACCAGCATGGAGCTCAATGCTAGCACTTCCCAGTCCAATAATGGCAACTTGCTCTGTGTTGGCGTTCGTGGCCTGGAAAGCCTCCACTACTCTACAGTTGCAACCTCTGCTGAATCTGGAGTCCTCTGCGGGCGGCTGGTTGGCCGAGCTGGTGAGGAGGATATTCTCCTCCCCGCAGGTCGGGGCCCGTCTGCAGGCTGCCTGGAACCAGAGATGGCTAAGATCCTGGATGAAGTGCGCTACATTGCCAAACGCTTCCGTAACCAAGACGAGGACGAGTCTGTGGGCAACGAATGGAAATTTGCTGCGGCTGTTATCGACAGGCTTTGTCTCATGGCGTTCTCTCTGTTCACTATCCTCTGCACCATTGGAATTCTCATGTCAGCACCCAACTTTGTAGAGGCCATTTCCAAAGATTTTTTCAATTAAGGGCTTTATCAAAAAAAGTCTAAACCAATCTCCCTCATCACAGATTGACATTTTTAAACTCATTGAGCAGGATTTGGATAAGTGAAAGCTAATTGGGACTTGAAATTAACCAAATATTAAACTAAAATTAAAGTCAAAATGTCAAAGTTAAAAGTAAAGGTGGGGTAGGTAAGTTTGAGAAACTAGCTCGAGATACACTTTTTGTTATATTCCATGGAATGCTCTTAACATCCCGATAGCAATGAATATCTTAAGTGCTTTGACAACAAATCCATAAAAAATGTCATCTGTGGAAGCCGTAGTACTGTAAAAAGCACGACCAATCATTTTAGCCAGCCCGGCTAAAATAACTGGATGGCCTACCTGTCTGTCAGCCTTCCATCTGTGCACAAACTTATCTCGTGCCCTCATTGGTCATTTCTTCCGGGCTGTGTATTTTCAAATTCTAGCGCACTCAAGCTGGTTTCCCCAAAATTACCTACCCCACCTTTAAGGATTTAAGGCAAAGTGTATGTACTGTATGGCATAAAAACTATTTACGGCTTGACTTTTATATTACACAGTCAAATGGCATATTAAAGGAAAATATCTACATTTAACACCCTTATACTGTTTTAACATGAAGATACTAAGCATTGTTTAACTGGTGTAATTCGCTAATAAACCTACAACGAATGCTATTGTTTTGTGTTATGTAATGTTGCCTGTGTACTATTGTTCTTTACAATGCATCTAATCTCACTAAAATCTACTCTGTGTACTAAACAGAACATCTACAGTCTGTGGGAAACGATATTTCTGGATGTATAACACATGTAGAATTTGACAATAAAGCTGAATTTGACTTTCGCGTGCTTGCATATTTTAACAAAGCTTTTCATTTTAGCCACACTGAATTTAACTAGAAGTCATGGCTGTGTCAATTACCAGTCTGATATCGTTTTACAAAGATGACAAGAAGAGTGTAGATAGAGGAGAGAACCACTACAAGTCAGGACACGTAACTGCAGCCTAGATGAAGGTGTGCTTACCGGTGTTGTCAGGGCTAGCATGACGGACAAGGTTTATAGTGTCAGTGAGTAGTGATAGCAAGAGTACCGTTAACCTAGAGTTAATTTATTCACATTAATTCCCATCAAAAAATCTATTGTATGTGTCACATGAAATCTTTATTAGGCAAGGCAAGGCAAGTTTATTTATATAGCACTTTTCAACACAAGGCAATTCAAAGTGCTTTACAAAAAATAAAAGACATTAAGAAAATGGCATTTAAAATCAGTCATTAAAAAGAAAAGCTAATAAAATAAACATTAAAAGAAAAAATACATGGATAAAAGTTACAGTGCAGTCTAAGATATGAATAGTTCAATTAAAAGCAGCGACAAAAAGAAAAGTCTTCAGCCTGGATTTAAAAGTAGTAAGTTGCAGCGGACCTGCAGGTTTCTGGGAGTTTGTTCCAGATATTTGGAGCATAATAACCAAACGCTGCTTTACCATGTTTAGTTCTGACTCTGGGGACAGAAAGCTGACCAGTCCCTGAAGACCTGAGAGATCTGGATGGTTCATAATTTAGCAGGAGGTCAGAAATCCATTTTGGTCCTAAACCATTCAGTGCTTTATAAACAGCAGCAGTATTTTGAAATCTATTCTTTGACACACAGGAAGCCAGTGTAAAGACTTCAGAACAGGAGTGATGTGATCCACTTTCTTAGTGTTGGTAAGGACTCGAGCAGCGGTGTTCTGAATCAGCTGCAGCTTTCTAATAGATTTTTTAGTGAGACCTGTGAAGACACCATTGCAGTAGTGCAGTCTACTGAAGATAAAAGCATGGACAAGTTTTTCCAAATCCTGCTGTGACATTAGTCTTTTAATCCTAGATATGTTCTTTAGGTGATAGTAGGCTGATTTAGTAACTGTTTTAATGTGACTGTTGAAACCAATAACTAATTTAACCCGCTGACAAGAGAGCCCACCTCCGAAGATCGTGACTGGCTGAGGGACAGACTCGGGGGCAGGTTCTCAGGAATTTCTTGGCTTCTCTCCCCCGAGCCAGAAGAGGAACACTACAGCTTGGAAACACTTACTGTTCCTGAAATTATCCAATCTGTTGGGCATCAGGGACCTGAGGCAATTGTGGCAAGCATGGCATTGTCTGAAGAGCAACAGAGGGCAATTCAGGTGGCTACCACTGGTCAGCGAACCAACCCAAACTGGCATTTGTTCAGGAAAGGAAGGTTGACTGCCAGCAACTTTGGAGCTGTCCTGAGGTCAAAACGTGTGACTGCTTCCTTTATTGCCAGGGTGCTAGGGCAACAACAGGCCCTTGATGGTGTTTTGTCTGTACAGTGAGGGACTATGAATGAATGTGAGGGCGTCAGGGCATTCACCACTGCAACCCAGATGCAGGTCCATGAGTCAGGTTTGTGGCTCTCCCTATCAGGATTGTTGGGGGCATCTCCAGATGGTCTGGTAGGGTCTTCCGCTGTGCTCGAGGTAAAGTGTCCCTACGGAGCCAGGGAAATGACAATTAGTGAAGCATTGCAAATCAAGGGCTTCTGTGTCAGTAAGGAAGGAGAAACATTCAGCCTGCGTGAGGAACATCCTTACTGGCACCAAGTGCAAGGTCAGCTTCACCTCACTGCAAGGAAGAAGAAATAAAAAAATGGTGAATTGTTTTTAATTTACATTTACTCGCCTTTGCAATGTTGTGGTTGTTAGAGTGTTAGGTTTCCTGTCAGCTCGTCTGTTGGGAAGATATAAAATATTAGTTTCATGGAAGTCACACCGTCACATATAAGAGCATTAAGACATACAGTACATAGGCTAAAACAAAACATCTAAAGATATAACCTTGCACTTTGATAAGTCTCGTGAACATTTTCACTATTTTGACATTTTTATAGATGAAAATTGAACTAAAGAAATAAATGGTAGATTAATCCATATTGAAAATAGGTGTCAGCTGCTACAGTAATTATAATAGTTATATTTCTTAATTAATTAAGATAAGATATTACTGTATTGATCCCAATTTGGGAAATGTTTGTGTTGCAGCAGCATAGCAAGAAAAACAAAATATAAGTTATTATATATACAAAAGTATGTGAGGGATGGAATATTAAATTGAATATACATGTAAAATGTACATGTGATTTTACGTCCAAGAGAAGCTATGGAGCAGAGTTCTCTGCCAGCCAGAGGTGATTTGTTATTAGTTCAATATGTCAAACTGATTTCCCTGACTACAATCTTTAGTTACATGGTGAAACGTTATGCTGCTTGTACTAATTAGACTTATCATATAAGCCACGCAGGTTTTAATAGGATGTATTCATTATCTTTACTTATGTTGCGGTCTTTTCAGCAGCGCCATCTCTAAAACGGCGATACAGTCACTACCCATCATTTACATTTCACCGTGACATGGACAAAAATGTAACGTCAGCTTACCTCATGGCACGAATGCAGACTCTCCTTTGGAAAACATCGGCCGGGAAACGATAGAACAAGCACGTTTCATGCGAAGAACTGTGGCTGCAACCCGGAGCAAAGCAACAAACATTGCGTAGCTAACTAGTAGCGCTATCTTTAGCTAACGTTAGCTAATGAAACGAACTGTCGAGTAAAATTGGAAGACACTGGTAATTAATTATTCTATAATTTGTAAAACTACTGTGTTAAAAACGACTATTTCAAAAATACAGATTCTAATGGTCAGATATAGATATACAGATACTAAAGATAGGCAGGTACTTGCTTTCAAGCAGAACACAGGGGAAAACAAACTTAGCGGGAGTGTTTACGTGTTCGGCGTAATGACGTACAACGGCCTCGACAATTTCTGTAGTCCTATTCAGCCATTCGGTAACAACCATCGTTTTTCAGACACGTAAACTCTTAAAAAATCCCCAGTTGTGTCACTTCTGATGTATTTAATGTTGTAGAACAAAACCTGATTTATCTCTTAAATTTGTGTCAACCACAGAACTTATTTCGAGCTATTTTCCAAAACCCTATGGAAAAAATGCATTGCTTTTTGAGGAAGGAACCGGAAGTGCTAAAAATGCTAAATTACTTCCGGGTTTTCCGACGCGTCACTGCGGTTCTCTATTCAGTGTGGACGGATTGAGACAGCGTGGTGCCCAGAAAGCTGCAGAGACTTCAGGGAGAAACCTCCGTGTGATGGACGTCCTGTCTGTTGGTTTGGAGAGGACTGATGGAGGAGCCCATGCTGGGCAAAGCTGATACCAACTGCACAGGCCTAGTCTGTCACTTTATTTGACTAAATGTGTTTACTTTAATAGTTTTACACCTTCTGTCCATATGTGCTTTTTATTTAAAACATGTTTGATTAAGTTTTGGTTCACATTTCAATAAATTGTATTTGTATTTGCACTCCTTTTGTCCATTATTCTTACTGAAGATTGGCCCCATTTATTTGTGACGTTGCAAAGTCTGCGGTACAAGGCACAAGTGATGTGAAGCTCATAAAGCGAGGCAAATAGAAATAATATGCTGATGGAGTGTAGATGTGGAAATAGGTGCATTCGATCAGCTGACTGTTTTTACAATAAAAGTAGTTTCTTAGTGTACTGGTCTTAAAATCTCATAGCATCAGCTTTTAATTTTCCTCTTGGAGGTTCTTCTTGACCCTCAGAGGAGAAAATGTTGTGTCTTTCAGGCATGTCCTTTCCTAACAAAAATGACAGGAAACATATTATTGCAGAACAAGTGTGTTATTTATGAAAGCTGTAAATATAATTATTTTGTAATTGTAATGTTTTTTTTTTTATTTCAACAGTGAGCTACAAAGACAATCAGATTATGAATGAACAGTATGAAGTTCATCATCATTGAAATATATGTTATCAAAATAATATTGAACTGTTATCAAAACGTAGTGCAACTGTAGAAGCTTGCTCTGTTGTCTCACTGAAAGAATAACTTTTACCACGTTTTTTACAGACAATATTGAGAGACAAATAGTAGCAGTTCTCACTATGTGTTAAATATCTTTGCCTTTAATACATTAAATTAGAAAGCTGACAAAATCATATTGCTTGTTAACATCTAAATGTAACTTTTTGCATGGAAAAAACCCTCAACTTCACTGGTGTGTAGGCAGGGGCGGACCTAGCACATTTGGTGCCCTAGGCGAGCTTCACCACTGCGCCCCCCCCAAAAAAAATATCAAAACATCTTAACAGTTATACAGTAAAGTACTGCGGCTTTATTTATTACAAGCAAGAACAAGAGCTAAGAATAAATGTAAAGTGCACACTAAAGAATTAAAACAAATAAACAACTTAGCTAACAAACAATAATAATATCAATAACAAACAATAAAAGAATGTGCAAATTTGCTTTCAAAGAAAATTAAGAAGAAATGTAAAGTGCACACTAAAGAATTAAAACAAACAACTTAGCTAACAAACAATAATAATAATAACAATAACAAACAATAAAATAACGTGCACATTTGCTTTAAAATAAAATTATGTATTGTAAAATATGTTACACATGTCAAATAATCAAAATATAATATGCTAAATAAACAAACAAATACATAAAAATTACAAATTCACTTTGTCTCAAGAACTATTTACATTCCACTCCCTATCATCACACAAGGTTGGCCTACATATTAGCTCCTACTGGTTTCCATTTACAGTGCAATCCTTCTGGCCTTCCTCGCTGCAAAGTCATCAATCACATCATCATATGAAATCTGACCACCATGGTTAATACTGATTACAGCCAGACCACTGAGGCGTTCTTGAGCCATGGTGGACCTCAGGTATGTTTTCAAGAGTTTTAATTTGGAAAAACTCCTCTCGGCTGAAGCTACTGTTACTGGTAGCGTTGCACTGATCCGCAGAGCAATACACAACTTGGGATATATTTCGGTGAGCTGCTTTGTATGTATGAATTTCAACAACTCAAGAGTTGTCATGCTCTTTGATGGCAAGTCAGGTACATTTTCCAACTCCTGAGCCAGCTCCTTCCCATCCAAATCAGATTGCCCTCCATGGCTTAAGGTGTGTGCAAGTGCCTCTGCTTGCTTCATCAGCTCTTAGTGTGGCAGGTCTGGGAAGTTGTACAGAATGCCAAACTTGTCTTGCACATGTTCAAGAGTGGTAAACCTCTCCTTTTGTGCTGACACTGCAGCATCTACCACCACGTTAAAGAACGTTACCTCCAGATTTTGCAAAGCATTCCTCAATGGCTCATCAGGAGACTCATATGAGAAGTGCCTCTTTGTTGACTTCAGCCGCTTTTGCACAAGGACTGCATCCACATTCATGTCTTCACACATGTCCTTGGCTGATGTTTGTGCAGCCACAAAGCCTGTGGCTCTGAAGGATTTGAGAGCTTTTTCAGTCTTTTTCAGTAGACTTACTGCTACATCCACTTGCATTGTTTGGGACTGCAGGACTTTGCTCACCTGCTGAATTTGACTTAACATGTCATACCAGACCACTGTGCACAGTGAAAAGCGGAATGACCCCACTTCTTCTGCCAGAGACTGGGCTTCAATCCTGATGATTGGGTCTTTGGCCTGGTTTCTCACCTCAAGCAGTGCCTCTCTCACAGCTGCGGCTTCATATCGCAGAGGCTCCACAGCTTTCACTCTGCTCTCCCATCTGGTTTCTGACCACATTTTGAGTGAAAGGTTGACGTGTTTCTTGAGGATGGCCCATCTCTGTGTAGAGGCAGAAAACAGGCAGTATAGCTTCTGCACAATGCCAAAAAATGATATGGCATCTTTGGAGCTTTTGGCAGCATCAGCAATGACCAAATTGAGTGTATGTGCCCCACAAGGCACAAACAAAGCTCTTGGGTTCAACTGCAGTAGCCTGGCCTGTACTCCCTTGTTCTTCCCTCTCATATTTGCGCCGTTGTCATATGACTGTCCTCTGCAGTCATCAAAGGCAATCTGCAACTCCTCCAGCCTCTTCAAAATCAGGGCGGACAAACTTTCACCAGTGGACTCCTCTGCTACTAGGAATCCCATGAAGTGCTCTTTAATCTGGGGGTCTTCTTCCAGTGTCACAATTCTGATGACTACTGACAGCTGTTCAGTGTGGCTAACATCCGGGGTGCAATCTAAAATGAGGGAAAAGTACTTGCATTTCTTTATTTCTTGCACTATTGTTGATATAATCTTTCCACTGATGCATTCAATCAACTCATTCTGAATGGTTTTGCCCAAGTAGCTGTGGTGGGATGTTTGACTTTTAATCTTGTGGATGTGGTCTTTCATCACTGGGTCAAACTGCGCCAAAAGCTCAACCTCTTTCAAAAAGTTTCCATTTGAAGGAGAGTATTTCTGTCTTTCCTCTCAATGCCATATTTCGCCCTGCCAGAGACTGTACAATAGCAACCAGTCGTGTCAGCACTGCTCTCCACCGACTCTTCTCTGCCTCAAGGAGGGCCTGCTCTTGTTTGTCTATTGTTGTACCTTGTTTTAATCGAACTGCCAATTCTTTCCATGACGCCAAATTGTTCAGGTGTTCCGGACTATTTTCATGGCTGGTCAAAGCAGCACTTGCATTTTTCCAATCCGACAGTCCTGCATTTGTTAAATTAATTTGTTTTGGAGATAAAAGTTGACAACAAAAACAAAAAAGACTGTTCTTCTTTTTTGAATATGTCACCCAACTTCTTTTGATCCTTTCTCCATTTACTAAGGTCCTGCTGAAGTACTGGTGGTGGCAACTTCTCCCATCATCTCTCCTTGGGAAAATGAAATCAGGTGTTATCTGATATGGTCCTCTCCGAACAAACTCTGTCCTCATTGTGTCTGTGAGATGTGAAGGGCAGTCAGCAGGATCGGTTGGTAGTGGATCGTCTGTCTTTGCTGCATCTGGAGGGCATGTGAAGCACATTTTCTCACCTCATATTCACAATATCTTCACACACACACACACACACACACACACACACACACACACACACACACACACACACACACACACACACACACACACACACACACACACACACACACACACACACACACACACACACACACACACACACACACACACACACACACACACACACACACACACACACACACACACACACACACACACACACACACACACACACACACACACACACACACACACACACACACACACACACACACACACACACACACACACACACACACACACACACACAACCCCAATTCCAAAAAGGTTGGGACAGTGTGTAAAATGTAAATAAAAACAGAAAGCAATTATTTGAAAGCATGAGGACAATTAGGTTTATAGCTAAACATCTTTACATTCATAAGGCACACACCTGAGAAGAGTGTATGGGTGGAATCTGTGGTGCAATCAGGATGAGATGCAGCAGGCTGTTCTGACGTTCCTTGCAGTGGTTCTGGGCCTATACATATATAGAGAACACACAAGAGCAAATATATTGGCTGGATTAGAAATGGCACGACAGTCATTTTTACATTCAATTATTTATCATCACATCAGGAACATCTATTGACATATTGTACTCACCAGAACAAACAGACACAGTGGTCAGTGGCAGGGTGGAATCAGTGGTCATCTCATCAGGATGAGCAGCTTGCTGTTCTGACGTTCCTTCATGTGGTTCTAGGTCTATAAATATAGAAAGAACACACAAGAGCAAATATATTGACTGGATTTCACATTCAATTATTTATCATCAGGAACATCTATTGACACATTGCACTCACCTGAGGAAGCCGGCACAGCTGAGGTGCATGGCGGTTCCTTGTCAACTGATGCAGCAGATGGTCCCAGATATTTTAAAAGTGAATCTAAAATGATATAACAAAATGTGTATTATCAACATTGAATCATTTCCATTTGTTAAATGTAGCTATTATTTAGTTAGTAAGCATTAGGACAGCCTGACAGGTCTGATTCAACTAATCAAGAGCTATGCCTATCTTATTAGAACAGTTGAATCAGGTGTGTTAGTTCTGGGTTGGAACGAAAACATTCAACAGGACTGGAGTTGAGAACCACTGAGCTAGTTAGCTAACGTTAGCGCACATTATGACAGGGTTGAATTTGGCAAATGATTGACTCGGATAGTCAATGTGCTTTCTGAGGTAAACTTAACGTTAGCTAACGTTACCAACTAACTAACATTCCACCACACTGGCTAGCTCGCTACACCAAAACTAACACTGTTTTTATTACTAATATTTCTATTTCATGACACAAAGAAAATAGCCTTATGACAGTTTCGACTGAATGGCAATAACAAACGCTGGCTAGCTAACGTTGGCTTGGCTAACTAGCAAGATTACATGATCCATTCGCTAATGTTGACAATACAATCAAAATTGCATACCTTTCACCTTGGCACTTTTCTCTTCTTCTTCTTTTCTTCTGTTTTTATACTGCGCCCCAGATGGCTTTTGCCTCTTCATAGTTCTCTAACGTTAGTCTTTCTTTCCTCAACGCTCAATTTGATAAACACTTGACCGATACCCATCAATGCACAGCGCTCTAGCATGTTCTGACTGTGAACACCTAAAGCCGAGGCTCTCCGACCGACCGTTTTAGATTTTTGGCTCATTTTCCCTTATGTTAGAATTTTTTTTTTATTTAAGAATAATGGTTGCAGATATAGAGGGGGGGCGCCAAAACTGCGCCAAGCAAAAAAATAAATAAAAAAAAATAAATAAATTGTTGCAATTTTTGGCGCCCCCCTCTGGGTGGCGCTCTAGGCAACCGCCTATATTGCCTGTAGGAAGCTCCGCCCCTGTGTGTAGGTGATCTAGTATTGTTTAATGGAATGTATATCAGTGTATTAAAGTCAATACTTTCTTGATTCTTTGTACAGTATGAAAAAAATAGTATTTGTACCTGTGCTGAAGTTCACTGCTGTGAGGAGTCGAGTTCTGTCTCTCACTCTCTGGTCCAGCCTGTCTGCATCACCTGGACACCTAAACAAACAGATATATATGTAAAGTACCATGTGTACAAACAATATAACTGATTCTCTTCTGATGAAAATGTTGGATTGTGTATTGTCCGAGTCAGGGTCCTTTTTATTTTACTGTAACTTTGGAAGTTGTGTTACCAATGCTTACTTTTTTACCAATTTGGTAATGCAATTCATAAAAACAAGGTTTGGGTTTGTTCTTCAGATGACTGTGATGTTAACGTGTAAGCTCAATAATTAACTCCAGCTCAACCAACCATATTGTAATATCTAAGTAATCATCTTGAAATATGACATTAATAATTGTAATATACACACACATCTTGTTGTGAGGTTGATTTCACATACACTATTTCGACATTAGCTTGTCTACATACTTGAGCATAGCCAATTTAAATTAACCTTAGTGATGCATCCAGTTCCTACCTACATAATAATCATCTCTCTAAGTTACAAGGATGACCTTATTTTATCAACCTCAAACAGAAGCCGTTTGTTGTACAGTATTATCCCACTTAACACTTGTCTATTTCGTTTTAACCTTTATAAATATAGTCTGAGATTTTAACTTGGAGGCTACTATTAGCATCGTTAGCACCGATGTAGCTACCACTCGCTTACACGCTAACCCAAGCCGTAACATTAATTACGTAGCTGATTAAAATCATTAACACATAAATAAGTACTCGAATTTCACTTACCGCAAAACCGCATTCATGCACCGTCTGTTTCAACCGCAGAGCGAGTCACAATAGTCCGATATATAAGTATGAAGAACAAACAAACACGACCGGGGGCAAGTTGTGTTCCCTGGATGAGCTGAACAGGCAGAGTGCCTGTAGCTTCACGGAGCATCTAGCAGAGAGACAAGAAGCTAACAGCAGCAGTAACTTCACAGAGCCGTCACTCAATGTGACCACGCCCTAATTTATGCAAAAACTTTAAGACCTAATATAAATAAAAGGGTCGTGTTAGAAAAAAATTCACTCACAGATCCATAATCATGAAAGTGGAATGTAACTATATTCATAATAATATTTATTGCATCCATGGGTAGAAACATGTTTTTTTCTGCTGTAAAATTGGGCATTTTAACATGGGGGTCTATGGAAATTGCTCCTTTCTGCAGTCAGTCCCTATCGGACAATATATGAACTGCAGTGTGTGCCACTTCCGTATTGGCGTCCCGACTCTTCCACAGAGTTGGCCGCTTGTTTCCAACACAATAAATAAGGATATGGCTATTTAGTAAACACCACCTTATATAATAATATATATATATATTATTATTTACTTTGGTAAATAATGTTTTTTTTAAAGTTATAACTGAAGTTACCTGCATTTATTTACAAGTTACACATTTTTTATTTACAAGTTACAAAACTGCCATCTAGTGTCTGACCTTAACAGGTACACCCAATTATACGTTATCATATATATCCACTTATATATATATATATTATATATATATATATATATATATATATATATATATATATATAATATATAAAAATGTGAAAAGCTGAGTGTAACTTAAAATTAATATATATTTTTTTAATTTCATTTGTATTGATCACATATTAAAGAATTGTGCACAGAATACATTAGGCAAAAAATGAAATCCAATATACACATACAAAATAAATAGGAAAACAATGATATATTATATTTTATTAAAAAAACTAAAACATGTATTTTGTTAATTATTAGGCATACATAATAACAAAAGAAAAACAAAATAAGGAGAACCTAAAAAAATATATTTCAAAGAAAATTCCTCAAGCATTTATTTATAATTCATTTATTTGGGTGATTATTTCATGTAATAGATTCAACACAACAGCTCATTATTGATGTTTGATACATCATACTAGTTGAGAGGAACTTTAACCCAGCACGGGTTTCTTTCCCCGGAAGAAATTAACTGCTGCCACGCACTTACTTTCAATGTGTGCGCCTCTGTTATGTCGTCGACTGGAAACACACAGTCAGTTTGTGTTTGACAAGCCACCGCAACTTTGGTGTGAGCTTTGACTGTAAAGTATTTCAGTTAAAGATGTCGGAGGCATTGTTGCAGTGGTGTGTGAACCAGCTACACCACAAGTTCGGGCTGGAGGCATGTGAAGACATCGTCCAGTAAGTTATGCTGGTTAGAATACTCTGTTAAAGACTGACAGGCAACCAGCTAGCATCTGTCCGGAGTCCGAGATGAAATGCCAGCTAGCTTGCTAGTGCTGTTTTACCTTTGCTTTTTGATAACATACAATGTGTTGTCAGGGGCTTATCCAAAGTTATATGTGTATTAAATACATCTACCGCTTTCCTTTGATACATTTGAGCCTACAGCTGTTACAGTAGCCGGTAAAGAGTTTGACAGGTGTATAAGCTATCTGTTGGCTAGCGGATAACCGGTGCTTACATTCACTACCTTATCTGGCTTTATTTAATATAAATCACATTTTCAAGAGAAGCTTGTTTTAGGTTGGATATCTGACAGACATTCACCAGCGTCTTCTTCCTCAGTTCCAGAGCAGTCATGTGTTTTTTATTTGTATTTTCCTAGTTCATGTTCAAAAGGTATATTGTTTTCCTTGTAAAGAAAACATGAGTCAGAAACAGAATCAGAATATTTGTAACTTTTGCCTTTGTTACAGCAAGTATAGAGCCAAAGACAGCTTCATAATAACCAAAAAACATGCATAAACAATATTAAAGATTACAAAAATTACACAATTCACAAAATACACATTTTGTAACAGGATGTCGTAATTGCATTTGTTTAAAAATGTTTATGAATTGAACATTATAATTATAATGTATATTTATTTATAGATGTCGCAATTGTACAAAGCTTTGACAGTAGCCTACTGTATGTCATCATGGTCATGCTAATAAAGCTATTTGAATTTAATTGAACAGTAAGCTCACATCAGAGCCCTCGCTTTTTAACGTCTATGTTTTTAACAGAGGGTTTCAAGGTTCAAGGTTCTTTATTTGTCAAACGAACATAGCTACAGTGTAGTTTTGTCGATTAAAATCTTGTGTCACAGGCTTCTCCAACACAAAACACAGATAAACAGAAAAATATAGTGATAGTAAATAGTAAATACAAGAAGAAAAATTGTTTAAAAAAGTGAAATAGTGCAATAAGAGTCTTTGCAAGTCATTGAAATATGATATATTAGGTAAATAGATAAATCATTTTAAAGTAGTTTCACTAAGGGAGCAACAATAATAAAATACTATCCCATGTTAGTGAACAATATTGAAAACATTTGTATAATAAATAAGTCTTATGTGACAAACCTCATTTCATGACTGATAATACAAAAATAAATAGTTTTATTTATTTTTAAAATAGCTTTCAAATCATGTCAAATCCCAGTGGCTCCAAATTCATACCAGGTATTATTACTACAGTAGGACACACCTTTTTTATTTGAACTTTAGTTCTACTTTTAAATATCTTTTCTTCAATATTTTAATTTTAAAAAAGGGTTGTATTTGAATACTTGTTGATTTCTAACAATAGCTTGTGCACACATGACTCCAAATCAATGCATCATTGTATTACTACAGTAGACACGGAGCACACAACCATTTTTTTTATTTCTAGCTTTTATACCAGCGAATGAGCTGATGAACCCAAGTCAATGTGGAATTGTATATCAGTACTTTTAAAAAGTAGTGTACACTTACTGAATATCTTCAATAGCTTCCATATAACATGACCTAAATACCCAATAAATGTTATTACATTAAATGGTAATTGTTTTATCCTGCTGTTTAGATATGTTCTATCCATCGAAAACGCTGAGGAGATTAAGGATTATATGGGAGACCTCCTGCAGGGCACAGATGGGAGGAAAGGACTGTTCATAGATGAGTTCGTCAGCAGATGGATGAAGACTCAGAGACAGACCACAGATAGCTCAAGTCTTTTCCATCTCAAGGAACCTTTATCATCTCCAGGTAGGCCCAAAAGTTGGATGTCTTTCATCTATTTTGATGTTTATTGTACATAAATCTTCTCCAATGCTAAACAACCTTCTATGGAACTCTCTAATACTATTTACTCTACTAATCGTTGTAAATAATGAATAATACTTTTACGAATGAAAATATATTAACTGGGATATTACATTTCAAACATGCTATCTGTAATTTGCTCTACTTTCCTAGATTCACAGGACATGAGCAAAGACTCCCTGAAAAAGTCTAAACGCAAGGGCCGTAACAAACAGGAAGTAATGGCTGTGAGCCAATCAGAGCCTGAGCCAGAGGCAGTGAAAACCCCCATTGATCTGATGAGGGTGAGTTCACACAACCCTAAGTATTTGTTATTTGAATCCCTACTTTATGATGTCATTTTCCTAGTTTGAGTTAAAAAACGACATACGACATTTGTAAAGGTTCCATTTCCTTTTTGATGTTGTGTTAATTTGTCCACCCCATCTATTTATTTGATCTAATTTTGTTTCCTCTTCTCATTTCTTTTGACATCAGGCCCAGGGAAACACAAGTTCATCCTCAACAAAGAAGAAGAGTAAGTTTGTCAATCTCTATGCTAAAGAGGGGCAAGACAAGATGTCCATCTTGTTCCCAGGTCGACATGCTTGTGAGTGCCTCGCCCAAAAGCACAATCTTATCAATAACTGCATCAGCTGTGGTCGCATCGTATGTGACCAAGAGGGCTCTGGACCCTGCCTCTTCTGTGGAAGCCTGGTATGTATAGGTCCTTCGATTTATATATATATATATATATATCTTATTCATTTATTTTTTGAGGTACTCGTGTTGCTTAAAGCACTTTTTTCTGATTCAGGTGTGCACAAGAGAGGAGCAGGAGATCCTGCAACGAGACTCCAACAAAAGCCAGAAGCTAAGAAAGAAGCTTATGGGAGGTAAGAGACAAAAATAGTCTGTATTATTAAATAATAAACATCTGTGAAACAATGACGTGGATTAATGCTTTACATTAGTTTTTTTAATTGGTGACAGATGGTGGAGAAAGAGATTATCTTCCAAACAAAGAGGCCAAGATGAAGGCTGGCTTGGAAAAAGCTGTCCAGCACAAGGACAAACTGCTGGAATATGATAAGAACAGGTATTATAAACACTAAATCAAGGAAATAACTTCACAGTAATAGACGTGTTTACTGTTTGTTGTGCAATGTCCACACTTTAAATGGAGATATCAATTACTACAGAATGTAATCAGGAAACTTGCTGATAAAACTAAATTATGTATGTATTGTCCCTTTTAAACTCCAGTGTGAAGAGAACACAGGTTCTGGATGATGAGTCGGATTACTTTGCCACTGAATCCAATCAGTGGTTGTCACCCAATGAGAGAGAAAAGCTGAGGAAGAAGGAAGAGGAGCTGAGAGACCTTCGCCATGCCTCTCGCAAGGATAGGAAGATCACGCTGGACTTTGCTGGTAGAAAAGTGCTTGATGAAGGAAACAACCTCAACGACTACTACGACAAGTAAGAGGATCTCACACCCGTTGAGTCAAGGTTGCAATGATAGATTTTTCATCGCACTAAACTCCTCATCCTTGTGACATGCAAATTAGGTTGGATGAGACCCTCAGGGCTATGAGCGACTCTCCTTCAAAATCCCCAATGTTTTCGAGACAAGGTGGAAGGCAGACCCTCGGAGACCTGGTCAACCCCAACATAATGCAAGCTGCACCTGAGGTAGGTCATTTCTGCCATTTTGACTGGGAACAACAGTGGAAATTGTATACCTCTCCATATCAAAATATCTCTTCGTTCGACAAGTGTGACAATATACAATTTCATTAGAACATGAGATAAATGGATTGAAATCAACAGCTGTTTATCATACATGCGGCCTATGTCAGCATAGTCCTTTATCTACCATTAAAATGGCTCTGAAAATGAATAAACTTTCCAGTGGGTGGATGTCGGAGGCAGTGAAAGCTACAAGAAAAACACAAAGCAGGGAAAGAGCTCGGCGGAGGAAAAGGGAGAAGATCGTCAAAAGCTGAGGCTCCAAGACAAGGACCTGCAGGAGATGGCTGACGGGGGCTGGTGCCTGAGCATGCACCAACCGTGGGCCACACTGCTGGTCAGAGGCATCAAGAGGTAAGCAGCAAAGGAAAGATGAAACAAAACGCAGTGCTAATAGAGTTTAAAACTCTTATGGAGAAGTGTTTTCCTTTAGGCTGAGGTTACATTTCATTTTGTGTGTGTGCAGGGTCGAGGGGCGGACTTGGTACTCATCCCATCGGGGGCGTCTTTGGATTGCTGCTGCAGCCAAGCAGCCGGCTCCACAGGAGATTGCTGAGGTGGAAGCCATGTACCGCCACATCTACAAGCAAGGTAACACATACTGTACACAGTGAATCAAGAACAAGACTGTAAATACTGGAAGTGATTTGCTACAAGATGTACATAACTTTTATTGAAGTGCACACATCTTGGAAATCAACCACTTGGTCGCAGTGTGTTAGGGGATCCTTGATTGCTCTTGTTTTCTGTGCAGATCCAAGGTTTCCTAAAGACTACCCCACCGGCTGCCTGTTGGGATGCGTCAATATGACGGACTGCCTCTCTCAGGAGACGTTCAGAGAACAGGTCAGTGAAACATTACATCATACTAGAATTATAGGTTTAGTTCAGTACTATTTTTTTTTTTAAGGAAGTCAGACACGCATAACTGAATTTAATTGCTGAACAAGGCAGGGATGCGTGTGATAGGAAGTCTTGTTATAACCCATAGAAGGCAGTGATGGACAGAAAGAAAAGCTATACAAAATCGCAAGATGTTTTTGAAAGGTTGAAATGTGACTTGGAAGATTTCATTTTGGCCGACCCTTGACACTGTTGCTGATTTTATTGTTGTTTGCTGTTGACCACTTGAACTCTTTTCATTGTCTTCCTTCTTTTAGTTTGTATCTGTCTCTCTGCCCTAGAGGCTATAAATCACCCCAAGTTTAGTCCCATCATGTAATACTTTTTGATATGTCAGGATTTGCATGAACATAATCATGGACATTTTAACACACAGTTACAAATACAGACCTGTTGGTTTGTGCATTGTAATTCTATAGACATCCAGAGGCCTATTTCATCTAAAATAACAAAATATAGGGCAATATACACATAGACAAACACTTTTTTTTATCCAGGGTGAAGACATGAACTCAACTGTGACTGAGTTTAAATCATTGTAATTTGTGTGGTTAATGCCAGAAAATCGTTTTAGTTTTATGTATTAAATTAATCATAATTTCTCCTACACAGTCTTTGCATATCTTAGAAATGATCCTGAGAAACTGTGTATTTCTCTGAGTTGACCATACATTCTAACTAAAGAATGCTGCAGTAGCCTCTCCTACCAGAAGAGGCCAGGCTGCACCTTTTCACCAGCATCTCTGCCAGATTACAGTATTTCCCACTAGAGGCAGTATTCACCAGAGGAAAATCCACTGAAACACGATCCCTCATTATACCACTTACATCCAACCAAAATGGTTTACTTATACACATCACATTTGCATCAGCCTTTTATGTTGATTCAGCCGCTATTTTTATTAAAAAAAGGCGTGTTTTGAATCACAGTCACAAGAGACATTTATAGCAAAGAGCAGCCTGCCATTACAAATAAAACAAATGGTAGTGGCTCCTCTCAAGCATTTCATTTTATGTCTTCCATGAACACCACCCTTAACCAGATTTTTACGAGGTCTCTGGTTTGACTCTGACTCTGTGATGTGGCAAAGCATGTAGGTGCTTCATAGGCAGTCACTGCTGCTTTTTTTTGGACTCATAAAATGTTTACTTGAGCTTTTAAACCCAAATTGATTTAATTAATTGCAGTTTTACCAAGTATAAACTGGAATAAACATCCCACTTCCCATTAAGTCATCATGTGTATACAGTCACTCCCCTATGTGATGTCAATGGAACAACACCTTTGCTTAATTACATTGCCATCCATGTCTTGCCTGATTTCCCTCTGGCTATGGGAGAGACTTCTCTTTCTGAGGCCCACTGATCCCCTCCTCTTACAGTATAGTTCAGTTAATTATATGTTGTTATTATTACCATAAATACTTATATTGTCAAAATCACAATAGCCAACTATTTATTTATACATATATTTTAGGCAAACATCTCTTAAAAGATACACAATCGTATTTGATAAGGTGTCTGATATTTCTCATAGTGGTCATATCACACAGAAGCATACACGTATACATATCAGAAATTATATATAAACAGGGAAATGAAAAAATACAAAATATACTCTAACCCGTCAAAGCTCCATATTTCCTCTCACATGTACACACACACACACACACACACACACACACACACACACACACACACACACACACACACACACACACACACACACACATTAATATTCAATCATGAGACATTGAGATACTGGAACAAATCACATATGGAAATTGTCTTCCGTCGTGATTAAAAGAAAACGAACCATGAAAAAAGCCTTTTTGGATGTATTTGTGGATCCATGCATCTCTGCACACACATTTTAACATATGTCTTTCTGCATAAAAGACAGTTATGTTATTTCTGTGTTTGGGTAAAAAAAAAATGGCTTGAAAACTGTGTGTTGCTACATGGTTTGCATTCTGACTGCTGGGACCTGTAAATCTAAGGGCTTTCCCCTTTTGTACTCTGTCCTCATTCTCTCCTCCACCACTCATTCCACCCAGGGCTGTAAAATCATGTTTGCAGGCTGTGTGACTGCCCTTTCATCCTGTGAAAGGGTATGTGTGTGCGTTTGTGTGTGTGTCCACTTGCACAGAGCAGCCATAAATAACACCCCCACCCAACACAAGGCCCCTCAGAAAAAAAGAAAGAAAGGCAGATGTAGAAAATAGTGAAGCAACCAGAGACGAACAACAGCACCAAATGCCTGATGATGGTACTGAACAGTTGCTTATTCCAGTCACTGTTTTGAAAAAAAAGAACAGACTATTAGCTGTTTAGAATTGTAAGCTTGCTTCCTTTCATGTAAGCTACATAGTGCACCTAGTGTGAGTGCATAGTAGCGCACAGGGCTGGGTGAGTGGGTGAGGTGTAGGATTTACTGTCCTGTGCTGGCAGTTGTGGGTGGTTAAAAGGGGGGGGGGGGGGGGGGGGGGGGTGAAGGACAGACAGCCATTATTCTTCAAGCTCTTCTAAAGCTGCCCCTAGCGATGTATGAAATATTTAGAGAAAGTGGAATGTGGGTGGATCGGGAGAGCTTGAGAGAAACAGTATTCACGCAGTAAATGCAGTAAATATTTGACTATCACTGATCCAGTGTGATAGAAGTCATTGCCCTGTTGGGGCGCTGTTGTACAAAGCAGCGCCACAAAGCTGCTGAGGGACAGTGTAGAAAGACCACCCCAGGCTGAGCATGATTTCCATCTGCTTGACTTGGACCAATTCTTTCCCTCATTAGAAACTGACTGGTGTATTGATCCATTCTCCTCATAATCTCTCACTCGTCCCAACTCCCCAACCCCCCACTCTCTTGGTAATTGGCCAGCCATTATGATCCGTGTGCTGTCTCTCCAACCCTACCCCCCAGTCTCTGAGCAATGGGTGGAGACGTACGCCTGGCCTGCCGACTGCAGAAGTAAGTAGTGTGGGGGGTTGGGAGAAAGATAGGTATGTAGCAAATTAAAAGATGTGAGGTTTTCCTGAAAGAGGCAGAGTGAGATAATATTAAAAAGGATAAGCAGAGAGCTCTGGTCAAGGGTGGTAGATTTGCTCCGGATAATTTACTTCTCACATACAAATGACACGTCAAATAAAGCATCACTGTGTTTTGAGTGCAGCATTTATCTACACATGCACTGAGCCATTATCCTTCTTTATATTGGTAAATATATATATAATATATATATAGGCAAATGCACATCGTACCCCATACAGAGCTAAAATCGCACCATCAACCTCCTCCTGTGGTGAAAACATTGATTGGATCAATCTACACTCTAAATAAGGGGCTCATTTATTTTTATTTTGCAAAGACCATATGACCAGCAGCAGAGCTACATGTCTTATTGAACATAAGTCAGAAAAGGTCTAGTCTTTGAACAGACATGCTGAGCGCAACACCAGGAACTGTCTAGCGCTGTATTGATTCAAACAAATTGACTTAAAGGGTAAGAAAGCAATGGGAGTGTGTGTGATCCGTACCTACATGGATTTCCTGATGATGAAATGTTGACATAGTAATGCAATCTGGAACATTCAGAGAGGTTTTGGAACAGTAATGCAGCCTAATGTTTGACAGATAAGCATGTTGTATTTACATCCTGTCTTGAAGGCTGACGTATAGCAGTTCCCCTGACACCTACGCACACCAGACAGACATATGTTTGAGACATGGCTTGTTCTGGATGGTTTATACAGTAGCTGTGGTTCCAAGCTGTTCTAGATGTTTGTTTCACATTTTCTGGAACAAAAACACAGATCATATTTTATTTCACAAAAGAAAAATCACAGCTAAGAAATGTGCAAAAGGGCTTTTCTCTTTAGACATTTGCACATCTCGCAGTGAGAGAAGCACATTTGTAAATAATGAAATCAATGATGGCTGGATTTCATTTGATTGTATCACTTTTAGGGTCCTGTTATTGTGCATGCTGGCTCACTGTCCCAGAACTGCGCTATTTCTAACATAAATTATGAAATCAATACAAAACTACTGACATTAAAATAGTATTATAACTACACAAGTTAATACAACTCGCACAATAAGTACAAGAATCTTCCAATAAACTTTTTTGACAGTGAAGGCAAGTTTTTCCGCATTCATTGAGCCTTCAACAACTGTGTCTTCATATGCGTACAGTATATGTATGCAACAGTATCATCTGAATACATTATGCCCGAGTAACATCATCTACATAAAATAAACATATGTAATGGTTTGATCTGCCTACAATATAATATGTAGCAGTATCATCTGCATACAGTATTTGTATATGAGAGTATCATCCTCATACAGTAACAGTATCGTCTTTATACGGTTTATGTTTAGAGCAGTATTATGTGCATATAGTATATGTATTCATATTTGTAGTGAATGAATGCAACAGTATTCTCTTCATACAGTGTAAATGATAACTCTAACATTGTCCAGTCTGGATTGGATATGCCCTTGAACATAACAGGGTTGCTGAGTCATTAAATGTTTCTTTCACATTCCAAACTGCATTGGTTGGAGAGTTGTCGCCCTGTGTCTGCTCTTACTAGTATTTCAGTCTCTCCATCTGCATTGATTCGTGCTCAGACGCCTATGTTTTACTTCTATCTCTTTAACCTTCGGTATTAAACCATTCCTTGATATTGATCTTCATTGTATCATTCAGCTTCTTTATGAGTTTATATTTAACCTCAATAATGCAGTATATAATGTACTTAGACTGCAGCAAAGTTGATGTACACGCACATGTCAGATAACTGAAACCACAGGCCTGTAGCCTATCACATAGCTGCAAGCTTAGCCACTTATCTGTTAAAAGAAGTGCTGGTTTCTGTGGAATTCCATTTGTGCTAGCTCTCCCTCTGACCTCCAGAGTGGAGCTTCCGTGCCTGTTAGGCCGGCTGGAAGCTCGGACTGATGCCTGCGTTTCCTTGTGTGGTAATGTGATATTTATATGCTGAAAGTCTTCCTGCCAGCATGACACACACACACACGCACGCACGCGCATTCTCAAAGTATATATTGGATGCATTCCAAAGGAAGGAGGCTATTTTTCTTCTCTGTAACATTGCGTGAATCCATAGCAGTGGCTGCTTCCCTCTTTTCCTGCTCCCTTCCCCCTCTATCATTCCATCTTCTTATTTCCCCCCACTTTCTCTCTAACAGTATGTTCTACAGTTCAGGGCTGTGAAATGGTATGTGTTCCTGGAGAAGTCCCATTATGCTCAGTGAACAGACATGCACACTTAGATTCAACTATGCATCGTTCTCTCTGCTATCTCCTTCTGCACAACCCTCAGTCACACATTCCTCCCCTTCCTCCCTTTTCCTTGCTGGGCAGTTTGGCATGACAGAGAGGTCAGACATCATGTGATTCTGCAGTGGTGTGTAGGATGCATTCAGCCCAGAGTCCCCAGGCTCTGGATGACAACCAACCAAACCTCAGTCACAGGTTTTTCAACAGCATGAAAAATACATAGAACCATCTGCCAGATTTGAAATGGCCTACTACACTTCCATCCTTTGACCACTTCATCGAATGACACACAGTTCCCGCCGTTTGGGTAACAGTGAAGCCTCTTTTACTATCTGTCCTCCATTTTGATCTGCTCATTAAACAGGACTTGTTTCTCCTGCTGTATGCTGATCACAGGATCTTGTAGCAAAGAAAAAGGCAACACGAGTAATATCTGACAGTTTGCTTTGATGGTCTAAAAAGACAGCAGTGTTGATGAAAATAAGTAAGAATCAAAGGGAGGTGACTGAATACTAATCTGTATGAAGTGTTATCCTGAATGCCAAACGGGTTCAAATCATCTTTCTTTATTCGAAAAATGCAATCGTTATTGGTCTTTTAAATCAGACCTATTAAATGTATGACTTATTTCTAAGCTGTAAAATATTTTTTGTCTCATTGTCAAAGTCATTATGCAATCAATACAGTTCTTTGGAAAATTAACAGGAAAGCCCTCAAAGCACTATTACTATGAGTTTGAATAACACTATTGACTATAACAATAAAGGTACAACAATATATGAATTAACCAATTTGGTTTTTGTTAGTGTTGCATTGAAGAAATTAAATATCAATAATAGGAATCTGATGTACAAGATATACAAACTCATTAGTTTATAGTCATTAGCCTCTCAAGCCCCACGGACCCGCCAAAGGGGCTGAAATCACAACATCTGCAAGCAAATGTGTCTGAGGGCTTCTTAAGATTTAATAAACTATGAATGTTTCATATCTATGTAACAGGAAGAAACTCAGCTAACTTATCTTTTTTTTTTTTAAACCTCAAAGCTAACGCTGAGCCTCTGAATTAGCCACGGGGAAACAAATATTAAGGCAAATATTAAGGCACAGAACTCTAGCTATACCAATCTATATACTTATTGGATCTGCACAAACAATCTTAGATAACATCCTGAGATTCCACAGATTATAGAAATATAAGGATCATCACTGAGCGATCAGAACTCGTGACAGGGGAAACAAATACAGACAACACACGAGTAGCTTTAGGTAGCAAAACACGGAGATATGCTTACCTTATATGTTATTCTGGTCAAAAGTCGTGTTCAATGGCATTAAAACGAGAAAAAATGCGGCTGAAGGTTAATCCATAGGTTATAGCAATGTGTCTGTCACTTTGAAAACATTATTGATAATCCATAACTCAATTTTTATGCAAAAATCGGAGTAGAAAAATTAGATGCTAATGGTAGCCACCAGAGGCTAGCGCAGCTCCCGGTTTTTCTACGCGTCAGTATCACTCCTTAGCTGGTCATCTGTGTGTGTATGTGGAACTTTCGCTCAATTCCATTGGTTCTGACGGTTAGAAAGAGATGTCAATCATCAAAATCGACCAAGGGGGGCCAGAGATATGGAAAACCCACCCAAATGACCCAAGAAGTGTTTTTTTTTTGCTAAATCTCTCTAAAAAGGTCAAATGTCACTTGTTTTGCATCAATCTTGATACAGGGTACTTATTATATGTTGTACTCTGGATTCCTAAAGCTTTTAGTCTACCTTACCATCATCCAAGGGTAGTTTTCACTATAAGTAAAAAATAATCTTTGGACGGACACTATAATTTACAGTTTTTTACTATGTTCAATCTGAATTTTCTTTAAAATAAAAAGATCTATATTGATTCTGACTTTTCTACATCCAACTCACAGGTTTATCATTACTTTGAGAAAAAAGATTATTAATGTTCCCCTTTTAGAAGGGAAGATATGGTCATTTGTTCTGGGAATGTCATTTTCGAGCCTGAGACCTGAAAAACAGGCTTGGGGCCTAACAGGTTAGGATAAATTATGTGTTCTTATTTCTTTTAATTTAATTATGATGCATTCACTTACATCAGTATTTATATAGATGGAATTCCTAAGGCTTTAATTCTACCATCATTTACACCACATATGAAAGAAGAAGAAGTGATTCCCATGAGAAAAAAACTATTTACTATACCAATATTTCCTTTGACATGTGTTAACCTGTGTGAAACGAGCTTCCCCGCTATCGGAATTTCAAAGCAGTAGTTGTTTCCTAAATTGTTAGCTTACTTGAATTGTTGATAAAACACATTTGACCTTCCATATACTACTTAATGTGCTGAGGGAGGATATAAAGAAAATCATAGGATTTAAATCAAGTCAATGAACTGGAACCATTCCTGCCCAACCTTTAAAAGCCTGTGATTTTGTGGTTAAAAATATGTTGAGCTGTAGCTGTTTTTGTATAGGCATGTTAACAATTTGTTGTCCCAGCAGATGTAACAGGAACAGCCTTTTTATCTTGTTTTTAGTTTGTAAAACAGTCATCTGGTTCTTACTTTCTGCTCTTTTTAAAATAATGGCCATTTCTGTATTAAACAATGTTTGGATAAAGCTGGAAAAGAAAAGACCTCCTGTAGATTTTGATGTGGGGATCTATTTAGCGCCTTGCCACAGGCAATCTCCAACCCCCCTCAATAAGCTTTAATGAAGCAAAGAATAAATATGTTTGACATTTATCTCCCATCTCCACATCTGGTGTTTGTTGTTAATGCCCCAACATGGCTCCTCATGAGGCTATAGTGTCTGTGCCAGTTCTCTGCTTGGAATGAGGAAGTGAATGAAGGTTGTGTGCTGCAGTCAGTAAGTACTTTGCTCAATGTCAGTGGGTGACCGTGTTTCCCTGCTATGGTGCTACTCGGTGTTGGCTCTCAATTTGATCATTATTCTTAACGCCTGTTCCATCCAGTTGTGAGAACACGCATTACTTCACTCATTACGTCTAGCTGCTTTTGAGTGTTTCTGCCAGCATTCCTCAGGCATGCCTTAGCAATTGCTTTGTCACACTAGACTGTGTGTGTTCATTTGAGAAGAGATCTTTATCCAGCCAATCCCTAACCCAGCAGCAGTATAACCACAAGTATCTCTCTTAAAGAGGGAGAAGCAGAGAGCGAGAGACTCTCTGCCACTGCAGGGTCAGAGATTACAAACTCAATTGTACTCTGCTGGATGACATGTCTGCTCAGCAACTTCCTGCTTGCGACATCAGAGGAGAGGAAAGTATGGAAAAAGGGTGAGGCGAGGGAGGCAGTCCATGCTTCCAGTGCAGTTAATCTTTTCTCTTTTTGTGAGCAACAAACTAAAAAGAAAAGATTCCCCATCAAGCCAGTGAGTCCGACTTATTCGCAGGATATAATCACAGAAAATAGAAAAGCTAATTCAAAATGAATACCAAATATGAATGAATTTGAAAGGATTTTTTAAATCTTTCTTTTCTTTACTCTTCAAAAGTGCAAGAGCGCATATTCCCTTCTGAAAGTTAATATTTTAAATACATTTTTTATATTCTATTAAAGAGATCGTCTAGAAGCGGTAGAATACAAAGTAGAAACTTTATTGCTAGAAATGTTCTACGTTCATCTGTTCTGTGAACACATTAATGGGATTTTTAAGAGGTTGTGTCCACAAGCTGCCAGCTCGGTGCTGCCAGCTGTTGCTGTGGGTTTGTTGTTGAAGATTGTCAGTGCCTTTTTATAAATGGTTTGATTTGGAAGTCACAGGCATAGAGTACCAGATTGAATTCAAATGAATGATCAAAATAATGTTTTTGTCTCTTATGTTTTTTATTATGTAGTTTAAAGTACTACATGTGCTTATTATATTTATTAGACAATCCTAAAGCCTTGGGCTTAATGTGTCTGACAGATGTTTTCATATACTCTCTCTTGGGTTAGCTTATTTTTCCATTGAAACTGTGACATGGAGTCATACACAACATTGTTGTTGTTTGTCTTTACTACATGATCCCCATTAGTCTCACTCAATAAATGTCCCTAATTCCACAACACAGAGGATTGTGCCTTGGAATGAGCTGCTGTCGATGTAAATGGCAGGAGGAGTGAGATCATTATTTTCAATGAGGCTCTGCCGATACGTGCTTAGGGGATCAGGGAATTCACAGTCTGCCTTGTATACACAAGGTATCTGCTTAGGATCAAGCCGAATAGACATTAAATATGATGTGTTTTTCCTTAGTGTAGTGATGTCTGGCTGAAATGTTTATGCCTTCGATTTCTATGTTTTATTGTGTAAATATCTTTATTCATAATTTAAATGCAAAACAATGCAAGTGTAACATAATATTACAAATATTGGCCTCATTAAAATGTGTACTAAGAATCAATAAGGAATTTTTAGTCATACTCCCTAGCTGCCAGCTTCATCTACCGTATTTATTTCCTTTGGCATATTTAGTGAAATTTCTTGAAGCACATAGTTGAAAGCTCTTTTGCCACGGTCCACTGGGCAATTTGCCATCAAAATGCTTTGGCAGGCTCCGTGTATGAAGTAGAGTATTGATTTACATGCAACATAATTTTCTTTCCCTCTCAAATTTCTGGAGGTCAGTGTAGCGAGAATAGAATTCAGCATAATTACTTGAATAACGCTGACACTTATCTTTGAGCTGTGCATTGCCTGTGATGGGTGTTTAAAAAGATACGCATGCCATTGCAGATTAACTGTATTCTTGGTCATGCCATGGAAGAACACGTCTTTGTGCAATTTAAATTAAAAGCTTCAGCTGTTTGGTCATTCATTTAAGTAGAAATGTTTTTCACCTCCGGCGTTATGCCCACCATTGGTGACTGGCTTACATGCTTGTTGTGCTAACGTGCTAGCCTGGTTTATTACATTACATTACATGTCATTTGCTAGATGCTTTTATCCAAAGCGACTTACATACATTCAGTACTGTCATTCAGTTTATCATGTTACAATGTCTGTATTCTGTGTGCGCTGGACATTATGCCGTATCGCAAAAGTACGATCCGAATAAACAAACCGTAACAGCCCTTATATGTTAGCAATCGTAACTAGGCAAAACGACCTTTTCAAACTAGCTAACTTGCTAGCTGCAACTATACAAGTTTTTGAAATACGCTAGAATATTGTTTTCTATATATCAATGATCCGTTGTTTCCAAAAATTACTTTGAATATCGAGCAATAAATCTGCTTCTGTATCATTGAATAGTTCACAAGATTATAAAATCCTAAGGCATAACAGCGGTAACTAAGGATCAATTGTCAATTTCAATTGAAGCATCTTTTGTTCAGAGCCTATGATAATTCAGGGCTGTTTTAGTGCAATTCTAATGCAATCTCTAGATTCTGTCAGACCTAAAAAGATATTTTCTCAGTATAGCTGAATTTAACAGCTCTTATTCAACACCTTCTGTTTAACAGTTCAACGTGTTCTCAGTTGAAACGTATCAGTCGTATCCTCTTATCTATTGTAAGCTGTAGCACTAACCCATGGGCTTAGAGAAACCTAAAACTTGCCTTTGATAAGAATCAAGGGACAGCCTTCCTTCTGTGCTCCTTTCTCAATCCGGGCTCATTGCCAGCCTCGAGAGAAGGAGGTAAGAGACAGTTATTTCCCACAGAGGCTGAGTGAACACAGATGGGGGGGTTTCTACCCCAGTGTCAGAATATCAAAGCAAATATTCACCTTAATAAACTCCCCGGTCCTTCTCAACTTCCACATTATGAAATCAAATGCCCACTGTGAAGTGGTTTGTTACCTTCCTTAAAATATGAGCCTTTCTGCTGACAGCACCAGGGTTAAGGAGAGCGGGATTTGTGGCACCGATAAAAGGAGATTGTGGTGGAAAATAAGAAGTTTTAATGCCTTAGATTCCCTGGAACTTTTCTTTGAAGTCGAGGTTTGAAAGCAGACATGGTAATTGTCTGCAGGGTTTCTTGCTGTGTGTTGGTGTGTGTGTGTGCCTGTGTCTGTTGTAAAGGAATATACTAAGTGGAGAGGTTTGACTGTGTGGTTTTCTTTGAAAGCTGTGCAGTTGTCTTATACTTCAACTTATAATAACTACTTAAAATGTAATCTACTGGTTTTTTTGTCTTTGGGATTTGTTAAATTAGACCACTTTAATAAACAATGCATACTTTTTTCTCATCCTTTGTTTTAAAAGGTATTTTTTCTTTTTTCAGAAGGTTATTTTCTACTGACATTAAAATTCAGTTCTGTAAGAGTCACTCAGCAAACAGGAACTTAACTGTGAGTACAAGAGAAAGCCTTTCTCCTTGGAAAGTTCCAGCAGTTAGCTTGTTGAGTCTAAAAAATGAATGTTGTGAGGCAGTCTTGTTTTTTTCTAGCCTGAGGGCCACTGCAGGAGGTGAAGTCATAAACATGGCTGGGAGAGTGGAACGTAGCTAAGTGAGGAAGTCTGTGTGAATCTCTCTGTGAAAACACATGACTTCACCACACCTGTCAGCACTGGTGCTAGCTACAGTAAAAGGCCAATGTGGGATTTCACCAACGTCTTTTTTTTTGCAGAGCAATTGTTATGCTTATGAAGCAAGGGAGTCGCAAAAATAAATGGAATACTTCTCCCATGGAATTATTAAAGCGGGATGGTGACAGCTTGAAGTCATTTATATCAAGACAATAATGAAGCCTCAATTGCTGACATGCAGAGATGATTCTTGAACTGAAAAGCATATGTGTTCATATTAGTGATTCCTGCTGAGATTCCTCTCTTGGTAGTTTAATGTCACATTGGAGTGATAGTTTGATTAGAAAAGACACAGGAGTTTGCTGTAAGTACAAACAACATTTAAATGTGTACTTTGATATACAAATGACATAAGTAGGTTTGTACTTTGACATTAATTATACACGTACATATGTTTTTCAGTGCAAAATGTGTAAGGTGACCTTTTAATTGTAATGAAACTGCATTTTCACAGCAAAGGAAATGTGTGTTTGCAGTAGAGCAGACTGACTCTGTGGCAGTAATTTGAAAATCATGGCTCTGGTGCGGAGCTTCCAATAATGAAACATCTCTCTCGGTTATTAATAATGTAAAATATCAGGAGCCAGTGTTGGACACTCCTAGATAATGAATGTTCACTCTTCAACTTGACACCAGTTGATTTTGTAGGTGAAAGAGTATGTTAGATTTGTAATCATCTCCATGCAGCGCAGTGTGCCTGCACTCTAATGAAAAGGACAAAGTGAGCTCCACTAGCTGCCTGTTTAGAAGGTGAAGTTATTGCTGCTTTGTGTTCATGTCACATGACACCAGTCTGATCCAAAGCCTTTGTCCTTGTAGGCTAAAGGTACAGTGTTGTCCAAGGTGGAATAACATATGTTTTACCTCTTCTCATGAAATGATTGTGATGTGATTCATTATTGATAGATAAAGTGTATATCTTCTCAACACATTATTGATCAATCTCAATCTCAACATTTAAAAGTAACAATTACATAGGAATAAAAAGAGGAGTGTGTCTGAAAACAAAATTCTTCCAACTTTATAGGCAACAGTGTACATATGTTTGCACCTCTTGCTTCCACATTTTAAAGGGGTTGTAAAAGGTGTCTGAGAATGCGTTGGGCAGGTCCCTGTAGCTAAAGATAAAAGTGTGCAGACGGACATGAATTGCAGTTAAGTTATTTTAGATTGCAATTACATTATTCTGCCAAAATGTTCCTGATTAGTCAACTAATTATTGGTCGATAAATGTCAGATTATAGTACATTTCGCGATCCCTATTACTATAAATCTCACAGATATCATAGCCCTTCAAATAAGACAAGGAAAATCAGCAAATCATCACTGTTGAAAAGCTTAACCTAGGGAGTAAATCACATTTTTGCTTTAAAAAATTATTTTACAGTTAACCGATTATCGAAATAGTTGCTTATCAATGTTCTGACCCTAGACCAGTGGTTCTCAAAGTGGGGAGCGAGGCACACGTTTATATGATCATTATAGTTATAAAAAAATAAGGGAATAAATGAAAAACAGGTATGAAATACTATATAACAGTAAAAAAAGAATAACGTTTAAAAGGGGAGTGATTTGTAAAATATCCATAAAGAAATAGTAGATCTGTTTACAGTTCTGTTTCAAATGGGTGTTGAGAGATGTATCCATAGATCTCTTCATTTTGCTCTCAAAGTGCACCAGATTGATGCTTTTAACTTCAATATTTAAAAATAAATCTTCCCGGGGGAGCTTGCCCCCGGACCCCCGTATGTGAGGTCCACACACCACCTATAAAAATAGCACTTTACCCCTGCTTACACCTACCGTGAGCTGATTATCGAGCCTTCATTGTAACAGTTGCGGGTACACTTTATTTGCGTGGGGAGTGTTGCAGTAGAAAATTCCTCTGTAGCGCCCGGTAAATTAATGGGAAACCCTAAATGTTTGAGCACCCTCTATGAAACGTCAAGCTACCCCACAGCGCCCCCAAAATAGATCTCTGGCGCCGCCACTGAGCCTGACTATTTGTGTTGGTGGGGGCCTGACTTTTTTTTTTTCTCCAAAGGGGGGGCCTGACAGAAAAAGTTTGAGAACCACTGCCCTAGACTAATTGATTCATGACTAATGATTTCAGCTATAGTTAAGATTGATTTTTAATTCATCAGCTGAAGATAGTATGCTCTAATTAAAGGTATTTTAGGCGTGAACTCCGCAGTTATTACTAATGATCATATAAATGACTTGTCACTAGGCTTGGACTTGTTTTTGAATTCTATGAATCATTATGCAAATATTATAGTATGTATATTACCACAAAAAGAGTGTCCAGTTAATGAAAAAGCAATTTAAATAAAGATTAAGATAATTGCATGCGGGATGATTTGGCCTTGTTTTCCAGGAAAGGCAGCGTGTGGCTGAGAAACAGAACACAATGTTCAACTGAAGTCTAAACGCAAAATGAAATCAATTGTGCTTCTGGCTACATTTAAATGCATGGTGTAATTTGGCTCTTTGCCATATTCCAGTAGAGATCCTGTTTGTGTTAAGCTGTTTACATGATCCGTTGATACCCTGTAGTTGAGTCTCTTTGTTACCATGAATAAACCAGTCAACACATTATTTCTATCCACCTGAGCTGTTCTATATTCATTGATGCAGTTACCATAGGCAACTATATTTTGACATGGCTAAACAATGATAAGAATAATTTCATTAGTAATTATTGGACCAATAAACCTTAAAATATATCAACATATTTTACCAATACCTTTATACAACGTACTGAGATTTTTACGGAAATGGTACAACAAGAAAAGACCAAAGGGAAGACCAAAGGGAAGACATTTTAAGCATAACACAAGTGCTTTATTTACTATAATTGGTGCCGTGATCAATTCAGCCCGGATTTCCTCTTTACACCAAAATTATATATATATTATACCTAAAATATAAAGCGGTTAAGCGATACTGTTGTTGCTCTTTTTTAAATTTAAAACCAAAAATGCTGTTCTCACTCACCGTTTCATTCATTCTGGTCAACTTTATGTTGCCGCCTTTTATGATGTGAAGCTGCTCTTAATGAAACGCAACACTTCCTGCAGATGTTTCACAGTAAATGTGACGTGAAAAGATTATTCCTGCTGAAGTGCTGGAAGGCTTTTAATGTGAAACAGATGGAGGAATGAGTTTGCATTAACAGCAAACGGCAGATGGGAGGAAATCAGAAAACAGGGAGATTCTTACTAAAATACGATCAAACAAAGACGTAAAACAGGGAATTAGAATAAAAGACCCGTCTGTCAAACAGCCTGTCTCGAAAAAATGCCTCTTCGATCGAGGTAAACAAAAGCCTTGTCCATTATTTGGCAATTAACAGTGCAACATTGACCCTTGCTGACGCAAATAGAGGCTTTATTATCTGACTTGAACCAGATAACAACTTTCCAATCAACTGCAAAATAAATATGTATTAAAATGCACACACCTAAAAGTAACGTATGGTAACACTTTTTTAAATAATGTACACAATTATGATTATAAACTAGTACATTTTCTTAAGCTGGTTATTCTTAGTGAACAACACATATTGACTAACTAAAATCCCTTTTTTGTGGAGGATATGATGTGTAGATGCATGTGCGGACAGTGTTATGGATAGTGATACATGTTACACACATGAACCGTATACATGTTTGCATGTCTTTTGTTGTCTGCGTCTGCTCTGGTCCTGTGCTGTGCAGGGATGGAAAAACAAATAACACGCTCGGTGCGTGCGAAAAGCTGAAAGGCAGTTTCAGTACAGTTTCCTGAGGGCAGCTGCATTTGTTTGAGCGTTAATGAATGCCAGAAACAGGCTTGTGTTGTTTGGTGAACACGATAGATTAAAGAACGATTGGCGAACGATTGCTGTTGCATACAGTTCCCAACAACACCCTTTCACCTCCCACATGTAACCCATAGCTCAGAGAAACCCCATCGGTTTCTCCATTCCCAGGGTGAGAGCAGCCCTGACAGAAGTGGCTAAGCAGTATTTCAACAGTGTCCTTTCTGCGAAGACACAGTCGGCTTTGTGTAGTTCCCCATCCATCAAACATCTCTGTGTTTTCTCCCTCACCTTACCCTCTTCTCCTCCTATTATCCTTCTTTCTTACTGAATCATATTCCTCATTTTGACTCTCTGGCTCTCCCCCCTCTCATTGCCTGCCTGCCTCCCTCCCCCTTATTCCACCTTCCTCATTTTTAAAAGCCACATGCTCCCAGCCCGTCTGGCTCAGTTGCACCCTGCCAATGAAGGGCTTTTTATTGGGCTGAGATTGAGTGCAGCCAAGCAGGGCCTGGCTGGGGCTGAAGCTGGGGCCAGCCTCGCAGTCCCCCAACCCCCCCGACTGCACAGCCCACTCCACATGCCTGTTCTGGTCTGGCCCTGTCGCCCAGAAGGAGATTACTTGTCTCTGCTGCCCTTAATTGCCGGCAGCAGCTGAAAGGAGCCTGAGAGAGAGACATTGTAGAGAGAGGAGAGGGAACAGTGTTGGCTTGTTGAGCTGTTACTTGACAAGCTTGGACTCAAAGGTTTGTGTTCCTGCTGTCAAACCCTGGCTCTGTTTTAGTTGGTTTTATCAAGATGGATGTCGATGTCGTCAAATGTTGGTAGGAACTCATGGTATTTTGGACTGTGGTGAATAGTATATCATATAGAAGGGAGATGGTGTGTTGAGGAAGGACAGCTGATGAAAGACTCATCAAGACTAGACCTCAGTGTGTTGCTTTATTAAAATATTGTATGATAAGAGCAATACGACCGCTGTGCCCTCTCGCTGCCCTCTAAGCCACTGTTATTTTTCAGAGCCAAAGGCTTGCTTCCAGCAGCCTCTGCCCTGCCAACCCATTTTACTTTTTCCAATGAACTTGTTAATTTCATGTTATTACAGTTGGTTTTATGTTGAATCCCCTCTGGCTTGATCCCAGCAAATTAAATTGTGGGCAGTTTATTGAAGTGACGGTCTCTGAAGAAGCTATGAGGTTGAATGAAATGTTCGTCTCCTTCATTTTCATGCTTAGTATTTTGTGTGCAGGTTTTCTTTCAGCTGCGCTGCTATTGTAATGTTTTGAATCCTTATTTACAGCATGCTGACGCCATAACTCTCAGTTTTAGCACATATTATCAAAGCGTTGCTGCAAACAAAATGTTTCTTTAGATGAAATGATTTGTGTAAACACTTATTTTCAAGATCTAATCAAATACAAAACATTTGTACTGTCTATGCACAGAAAATGAACTACGGAAATACATATCATATAGCTTTAAGATTTCAAAATAAAAGCTCCACATCTTTATAAATAAGCGTATTCACTTTATGCCGATCGTTAGACGCTTCGATGTCTGTGTGGTTAATCTATAGCTATACCGGGGCAGCAGCTGGTTAGCTTGGCTCTAAGATAAGGACGACAAATGACTGCTCAACACATAACTGTCAATTAAAACCACAACATATTGTTTGCACACTCATTGTTTTTTTATTGTAAAGATTAAAAACAAGATACAGTATCCCATGTTAATTATCAAGATGTAGTCCAGAGATGGTGTTTTTTGTACGTTCTGCAATGGTTGAGCAAGTTGTCAGAAATGCGTAAACGCATTACACAAAGTAAACAAAGGGTTAAAAAAGCAATTATTTCTTTTTGTTGGATGTCGGGGCTGTCTGTTTCCCCTTGATTTTAGTCTTGATGATTATTTAAATGTAATGGCTTCTAGCAGTAGCTTCAAACTTTAGGCAGATGGCACATTTCCAAAAAATGTCAACTTATTCCTTGAATTCAGCAAAGTACATGACTGAATTATGCAAATGAAAAGTGACTGGCGTACCAAACTAAAATGATAAATGCCCTTGTTAAAACACATGAATATCAAGGTGGAGGTGTGTTTGTCTTTATTTCCTGAACACAGTCTGGAAGCCAGCCATGCAGAGGAGGCATTTTTGTGTTGAACATGAGCCAATTGTCAGCAATGTTTATGAGCAGTAGAAAGTGCATAGTCCTTGTCTCACAATCGTCTGACTCCTAACTCAAAGTAAATTGGCCTGAAGCACTGAGGCATTAATGCACCTGTCACACTATACAGCCTCAGATCTCTCTCATGTCAAACACATTGGTCCCTCTACCCAGATTGCCTTGGGGCTTTTACCCAGACCTTTCATGCCACTAAAGACTCGGATCACCTTTAACTGAAATCAGTGTGACGGTCATAGTCACCAGTAGAGTTTTCACATAATTCCTCTCAACACATTTCTTAATTCCGCGCATGTGTTTCTCAACAAGCGCACCCTTAATTTCATTTGTAAGCAGGTCCACTCTGACTACATTAGATCCTTCCTGATGAATATGGAGGGCTTAAGCAAACCTGCTTGTCACACAACTACAATGTTTCATGCCCTTTTGATTAACATGGAATGGAAACAATTAGGTGGGGGAGCTGGTGAGGCAAAGCAGTACATTCAACTGCTTTAAATGCTAATTAGCTAATAGAGGATGAAAGAGGAAGGCAACTGGTCAGGTCTCACATGAACACACTCGAACTCCGGCTACAGCTACGCTCGTTTAATCAGAATTTAGCAAGACCACCACCATTTTGTTTCCTTGAGTACCTCAGAAGATACAGCCATCTTGTGTAATTACATTTTTTGGTAATGATCTTAAATTAGGCTTAACTCATTATGTTTCCATCTCTTATTCTGATGTTTAATCACTTCTGTCTTCTCTTTTTAGTTATTATAGATTTTCTAATCCAGGCGCTTTTAATATGATTTCTCTTAGGTCATAGAGTTATTCTCATGGTATTTGAGGAAATATGTTGGGCTTCATCGAGCTGTTTAAGTGATTCTTTCCGTCATTCAGACGCAGGGGTCTTTTGCGTTAATGCCCCTTACAACTACATTAAGACAATAACAAAAGAAAGCTGCATTCTCGCAAGATATTTGTCCTTTAACAAGCTACATAACTGTTAGGGAAAAATTGTTTTTTAAATCCATCAGTGTTAGTTAACGGGTCTCCTCACAGTGAATCCACAAGATTTCGTGTCAGCTTCAACATTTAACTTATAACAGCAAATTCAGCTGCCTTCTTTTATATTCATTTATTCGAAATTTAGCATTAATGAAATTAAAAGTGTATGGAGGATGTGCTGGTATGATAATAACTGTGGTTGCAATAGGATTGTTTTAACACCCTTTCTCTCTCTTTCTCTGTCTCTGCTTATTAAACTGGTTCAGATTTGTAACGTGTTTAAAATGATATGGAAAGTGTAACAAGGTCCTACTTGC
This sequence comes from Notothenia rossii, assembly GCF_949606895.1. NCBI lineage: Eukaryota > Metazoa > Chordata > Actinopteri > Perciformes > Nototheniidae > Notothenia > Notothenia rossii. The sequence continues at coordinate 27,388,011 of NC_136904.1, forward strand.
TACTCCTTGAAAGGGGTGATTAACACATGCCTTGCCTTGCCTCACATCCCATGTCACTGCCATTCACACAAGATCTGGGTCTACAATTGTAGGTCCAATCGAATCACTGGTAAACTAAAGCGTTAAATCCAACTTTGTATAAATCCAACAAATGACCGATGGTGCTTTAAAAGTAATCACTTTGCTCAATGTTAAATCCCTCTGGATTAATGTTTCATTCTAAGTGTCTTACATGGACATTTAAGTGAAGAAGCAATTAGGCTGTTTACCTTAGTATGCTATTTGAGAATACATTCATGGTCTTAACAGTTCCTTTCATTTCCTCTCTGACTAGGTATTAAAATAAGCTATTCCTTCTTTCTAATCTGATTGGAGCCGATGGCTACAGTGGGATATGAGTTCCTCAGTTGTTGTGAACTGAATTGGGTTGTATGTATTGGGGAAGACAGTGATTGTCTGGAAGTATTTTAGTTTTTTCTTTCCGTCAACAACAAAACCAACTCAGCCCGAGGCCATTGCTTTCCACGAAAGAGGCTCATCTATTGAATTGCTCACATTGTATATAGATTATTTATTGACAAAAAGCTAAATGTGTGCTAAAAGTGTTTAGCGCACATTATGTAAAAAGTAGTAATTAGTGCAGTTTCCATTGCAAACGAATAGATATTTAGTGCACTACGCACCACAACAGGCAACACAAATTGAAGTGCTAATGTTCGTCACAATAAAAGTCACCCTTGTAAATCGGACAATTATTTTTACGATTAACATCCGAGTTAAAAATCTGAAATGAGTAAACTATGCCCATCATATGTTCGAAAGTCATGTCTTCAAAACACTCGTCAAAAACACTTTGTCTGGCCTATAATCCATAACAAATATATTGATATATATGCATTTTCAAATGATATTTAACTACAGAGAAGTTACCTTGATGAATGGGTCAAACCGTTAATCGATATCATTTTCACTTGATTACATTACACTACATGTCACTTGTTAGACGCTTTTATACAAAGCGACTTACATACTCAATACTGTGGACAATCACCACAGGAGCAATTTGGGGTGAAGTGTCTTGCCCAGGGACACAACGACATGCTGACTGCAGTGGGGTTTGAACCTGTGCCCCCCTGATCTGAACCACAACGCACAACCCACTGCGTCACACGCCCCCCCACTTGATGAGACTATATCATGCTTAAGCTACATGGTCAACAGAACGAAAATAAGATGATTCCATTGTTGGTTTCAAAGGTATCTTGTCCAGATTGTTTTACCAGTATCATCTCTATAAAGATATGTTTAGTTTTTTCCAATGTGGTTATCTGTTTTAGTTGTTCTTGTGCTAAAAGAAGCACATTAGCATGTGGCAGTCGTGAAGTACATCGCTGCCAATGATTTCACACTTCACACAAAACACTAAATGTAAACAGTAACTTTGTTTGTATACAAGAAAACTCCACATGGTACCTCTTACTCTTTTCGTGGGATTTTATGACACATAGAAAAATATAGAACATTGCCAGCCATATCCCATTACACTACATTTGTGGACTCACAAGCTTCATCTTGTTCAACCCATACTAAATCACACATCATTTGGTTCAAGGGTTGTCAGGGGAATTTCTATATTGGAAACAGGATACTAGACTGCAAGACATCATTTAATTGGAATCTCTGCATCATTTGGAAGGAAGAATCAAGGGGCTCTTTTAGGGTCGTCACAAATATCTACCCACTCTGAGTGTCTGACATATTTTATCACTCACCGGTGTATTACACTCCAGGCAACACGGACAGTCGTCTGAAATAAACATCTCTATCATCTCTCCCCAGTCTGTCAGAGACCATACAGATGGGTTGCAGATTTTCTTGATTTCCCTTAAAAGCCCCAAATTGGTCACAACCTTCAGTGCTCCTTTGAGAGAGACTATGAATAAGACCGGGGGGAGGAGAGGAGAGGAAAAACCTTGCTGTCATGAAAAGAGCCGCTTCCTGGCTGGCTAGATGCAATCATGGCCACTATCTGATAGCGCCGGAGGAAATTGGATGAGCTGAGAGCCTTTGGCTGCCAGTGATGGGAAAGATGACTCTTTTGTCACTGTGTCAGTCAATTCCATACTCTCACCTGAGAGACCAATCAATAACAGCGGGGAAGAGAGGTTTTCTCTAGTCTATAGCCCTCTGCTGTGGGCGGCTGTCAATGATGTGCTGTAAAACATCCTCTGCGTCATAGGGATGAGGAATGGCTTATGTTTTATGGTCCGCATAAATATGTCATGGATGTGGTTAAATGCGATGTTTTTGCAGATTTAGAAGTATGCTTTTAATAAATTATGAAATGTTGGAAGGTAACGATGCTCTCTGTAATTACAAGAAGAAACCATTAATATTTCACACATGGTTTTAACAATTTTATTTGTGGGATTATTTTCTGTGTGTATGTCTACATCTAAAAAAGACTTGGATTTTGGCACTGGTTGTAATGAATGTTGTCTCATCTTTGCTGCTCGCAAGTGGTGCAACTGCTCTCATTAGCAACTGCATCATTAGCTGTGCAATTATAGTGCATAAAACCCAGAGAGACCAATAACTATCAGTTGCTCTCAGGGCATGTAGTATTACATCAGGCATGGAGGACAATTCGCTTGATGTAGGAACCCAGACTCTCACTGAATGATTCATGACCGTGATAGCGGGCAGGCATCGTGAGATTAACATTATTCTTTGCTCAATATGGCTGGGCTTTGTAAGGTGATGCTAAACTGTTCTTTCCTTTCTTCCCCCACCTGCAGTTCCCTAATACCTGTGAGGAGTCTGCTTCCCCATTCGTCTTCATCTGCACCAATGCCCAGGAGATGCTGGTGAAATTCCCCATGAAAGGGAAGCACAAGATCTGTAAGTCCTACTCATTTAATGTAAAATGAAGTGGATACCATTAGCATATTCAAAATAAGGGATTTTCTTTTCTCATTTATTATCAGCTATCTAATCTGCATGCATGTGCACCCACACATACACAAATGAGCCTGCAAAAGTGAAGGACTGATCACTAGGCGCAGGGTCTGATTACGATGTGTTCATTAATAAAACAAAATCACAAACACATAGAGTGTACTCCCACATACTCGTGTACAGATCCTCTCTGAGAGCCATCTATAAAGACAGGGTTTTTCTGTCAGGTTGCCTGGGGGACAAGCTAGGCCTGGATGTGCAATGTTGTAGCTGTATTGTGTGATTTATAATAGGACTCAAATGCATTTTCCCTTTGCTGCCAGTGCTGCTGCTGCAAAATGATGTACCAACAAGCTCTTTTGTTGATATTTCAAAAGCATCTGGAGACTATAGAGGATTTTTTAATGCAGTCGACCTACAGAGATCTCTTTCAGATCTTACTCGTCGATTCAGAAAGGCTTTTAAATAAATGGAGATTCTGACCTTTTGCAATTGTTTTGAAAATATAGAATATATAAAAAGGTTTGAGAAGTTTAGGACTGACTTGCCAGGGAAAACTGTTTCAGATGTTTAGCAGTGAAGTTAAGTTTGATTAGTGATATACGATGTCTAAGAAGTTTGTAAATACTGTAAAAGTCTTTGTCTCGGGTTTGGAGGATATCAATATGTTCCACTTTCCTTCTAATCTAGATTTGTTGTGAAAAAACAGGCCACTCATGACGCCTCTCATTTTATTTTGAAGTATTTTGTGTTTATACATTTCAATCTAACTGGCAGTACCATTGTCTTGAATAAAAAGCTGTACTTGATGAAACCTGCTGACACATTGTTACAGGCTGGCGTAGGCACAGATTGCTGTATGGAATCTTTACTCGCAACATTTAAACCTACAGCAGCCTGTGCACCCGGTGGTTTAGTAAATATGGCTTTGTTTGAACTTGTTTTTAGTAAATGTAATACCATGAATAAGGGATACCTTCCGCCTGTTACTTTTACTTATCTCAGAATTTCCCCATGGGGACAAATAATAAGCTCTCCATTTTTGTTCTTTAAAAGAAGATGATGCACTATCAAATACATTGCATTTATACTATCTATATATAAATTAAACCGGCAATACCTTCAAATAGGTCATCTTAATTCTTCTGTAATTTCCTTCAAAATGGTATTGGCTCAAACAGCCTTCCAGCGTTGTAACAGTGCTGGCTTTATGTCGTGTAATCTGATACTTATTCTTAGCCAGACATAAACACACATACGATCCCACAACTGTTCAGCGTGCAGCCTGGAGACAGCTGTTCTTATTTTAGTTGTACTAAGATTAAAATAAGAAGCCTTAAATAATGTAACACATTCACATTTACAAACATGGACAAACCCCTGCAAACGGAGACCGGAGCCAGTTGATGATTCTGTACATACTACACTGCGTGAAACACAATATGTAATTCAAAAACCAGACTGATTTTTAGCATTGGTGTCCCAAGTCAAATTACCTAAAAAGTATTTCAGATTATAACAAATTTGCAAAAAAAATGTGGGCTAGGATGTTTTCACTTAAAAAGCTATTTTTTTATTATAGCTATTGTTTTTACGTCTCATCGCATCCTGCATGTGTGCAACATTGCATGCTTCTGTCATGTAGTGTGCATTGATTGGTTTTGTAACAGTGCTGGCTCTGTCATGTAATTTGATACTTATTCTCTGACACACACACACACACACACACACACACACACACACACACACACACACACACACACACACACACACACACACACACACACACACACACACACACACACACACACACACACACACACACACACACACACACACACACACACACACACACACACTGCTGCTCATATTTGAGTTAAACTCACAGTAAACATCCTGACATAAGCAACCCAACAACCCTTACATAATGTAACAAATTCACATTTAAAAGCATTGATAAACCAATACAAATGCGCAGAGACATTTGATAGTTCTTTACATTCTAGACTGGGTGATGGAAAACATGTAATTCAAGAAGCAGGGATATCTTCAGAATTGGGGTCCATTTAAAAATGTCGAATCGAATAATAAGAATGAAGATTATAACAAATTTGCTAAATGGGTGAGGGTTATTTCAATGAATGAGATATCTGTTTATAATACACATCATCCTTCCCTCACTCACCATGTCTCGTGTGCATTGATCCCGCCTTTCCCCCTGTGGTCCACATTAGTCCGGTCTTTGGATCAGATATCCTGACCCACTGGACTTACACAGTCCAGCCTGTCTGATTCCTCTGTCACCAGCTAGCTTTTCACTATCTCACTCTCTTGCTCTCTCGTCCCCTCTTCCACCTCAATTCCCACTGCATCTCACGGGTCAAGGCATTGCCGCTCATCTTACTCAGGGGGGCTTAGCACAAGTATTTTTTGCTCCCCCGGCAGCTTACATCGACAAGTTCCTCTTGTCGCTGGCGTTGCCAACCATCTCATGCCTCGTCAGAATGAGCAAAGGCTAGTTCCCTGGATTGTTACCCTTACTTTCCGCTTCAATACAAACCATGCTCAATTGTTGTTTCATTTTATTAGCGTTGAACATTCATGTGTTAGAAAGTGCCTATAGATTAATGTGTACAAATGGAAATGTGTGGCTGCTTTGATTGTTTCATCAAGCAAGTTCTGCAAACGTGTTGTGTTGTCTGTGATAGCTGTGATTACTCTCTAAATATTAGGTTGTCAAATGCTAGCTGGAGTTTTTAGTCCAAGCTTTCCTTATTTATTATTCATTTAAATCCCCATTAGCTGTTACCTTGGCAACAACCACTCTTCCTGCGGTCAATTTAGGAAATGCATACAGTTAAAATGCTTACACAGAACTGCTTTTATCTCCACATATTACATCTCTCTATTATTGTTAAGTAACATTTACACGAAACACAATGTAAAAAAACACTCAAGTGAACATTAATTTGTTACTCTGGTGATGAAACATATTTTGGTCTAATTGCCTCGCAAGTTATTGCTGTTGTTGTTCTGAGGCTCTCCTGCATTTGTGCTTGATTTGAAGCTGCTTATGTTTTTATGTGAATAGGGATGAGGACGAATGAGCTGAGAGCGGACTGATTCTGCAGTCTTGTGTTTTTGCTCTTTTCTGTGGGATCTGCAGTACTAGCAGACCCTTTTCCTTACTGCTAGTGTCAGAATATTGCATCTTACAGCAATGGAAGCCTGAAAGGAAAGGGAGAACACCCACAAATGGAGGAACATTATTGGATGCATTTAGCAGTTATCAAATGATGCTGCTTCTCTCTCCAGACCGTTTTACCGTTGGCTTTGTAGACTATATGCTAGGCTGTGCTCGATACAGTTTGATCATTCATTTCCCTGTGGAGGAGCCTGTGACATTTAAAATGGCATAAAGCCAAGGCTCACTCCCTGTAATAAGGGAGGTGCATTATGGTTTATGGTCACATCCTGTAATAATTTGTATCTGTGTGTGTGCGCGTGCTTCTGTGTAAGCTGAAGGTCAGTCTGGGTGTTGAAAGCTATTTGGCTCCTGATATAAAGCCACATTTCCTTTTTCTCTTCTTTATAGCTATCCTTCCCTTGCAGCATGTTTTTTATGGACCGACACCCCCAGTATGATGTGGCTATGTAGACACAGCTAGTTTGTACATACCCACATAGTAAAAATGAAGCACAAATCATATACCGCTATATTTAAAGCTCTAGTAGAAGTGCCAAACTGACTGGACCATTTTTCAAAAACAATTACATAACCTCAGCTGATTCTGAAGATGCTGTCAAATTAAATGCTAAAATTGATAATTATAACAGCAAGTTCAAATGACCTAATTAACTGATTTTGAAGATTATTGAGAGGTTGGTGTTCTTTGGTCGCAGTGGACAGTGTGTTATCTTGAAGCATGAGATTTATGACCTCTTGGCCCCAAACCAGTTGGAAGCCTCACAATTAGCCACCGAACATGTTTCATTTTATGACTAGAATCTGAACCTGATCCTCAAGTCTGGCAAAGATCTGAGACTGGTGTCGTCTATTTAACAAGTTTAAATCTTTGTCACGTTAAACTTTAATCAGTTAGGCTTAACTTGGATTCTTTGTTGAATTTTTGTAGAACTTTGAATCAGTGGTAAAATGCTGTGGCTGCTGTTCCCGAATGAGCTTCAAGCTACCGTACTTTCTGTTCTGCAGAACAAAGCATGAGGTAACCTGAGAATTATGTCTGACCTTCCTATTATGACGCCTCCCATTAACTAAAATCCTATTGCTTCCGAGCATGAAGGGTGGATACCCAGAGTAATGTTCCGTGAGTGAATCAAATGGCTTTAAGCATTGTTGAGAGATTGCTCGACCAGTAAGAAAAAAACAGTACAAAACTCTTCAACAGCCACTCTCATTTCAACTGACTAAGCTCTGAATCAGAAAAAAGAAGTTCAGCAGTTCAAGTATTCACAACGGTTGATAAGCTTAAGGCATCTAATGCCTTTTGTTCTGTCTTGCGATCATTTGACAGGCTTCTAAGAAATGTAATCGCACTTCATAAAATACAGCTCTCGAGAGTGCATTTGTTCTACAAAGATTCATCCATTATAGAAACAAAAACAGAATGTCCTTAAGCAGTGGTAGAAGAAAAAAGGTTATATCCAGCTCTTCACTTATTTTAGCGCTGAATGTATAACTCTTGTGATATGACATATGAATTCAGTGAGGGCTTTGTGAGTACTGGCTTATCTTTTCTACAAAGATTAGTCACTGTGATGGCTCTCCAGCAGCTACAAAAGAACTCTCTTTCTGAGGTTGGATCCAACTGCAGGAAAGGAAGCCATGGATATAATTGCTTAGATGAAAAATTCCGCTGCAGCTGCAGGTCATGATGAGATCTTTTTTATCTCTCCCAAGTCATTGACATATATAATCTCCAAATCACCGGAGACTGGAGTCATTTCAAAGGACCTCAAGGTCGACAAAGTAGTTGTCCTGTCTTAAGCCCAAGGCGCCAACATCATTTTTTCTTCCATTTCTTCAGATAATCTATTTCTCATGTTCATCAGAATTCCTCTTCGTTACACATTGCATTTCATATAATAGAGTTTTATTATTCAAACAAATATCTGGAATTTTTGTAAACTGTGTAAAGATTTAGAAAATGTATGGAAATGAATACTCTTGATATGTTACATGGTATTAGATATAATCTGAGTTCTCTTTACCATCCCTGCCAACTCTTTCTTATTCGAGTTTCATTATGCATTCATTCAAACAATATAAAGAGGCTCTCCAGGTTGGTTCCTTGGATATGTTGTAAATCTCAAAGAAGACAATGAGGTAGGATACCGTAGATTAAACAGAACCAATTTACCAGCAGCAAACTAGAGGACGTTGTTTGTTCATTATTTCGTATGTTATCTCTTCTATATTGTACTAAATGAACCCTTTCATTCTCAAGTCTTATAACAACCATGTAAAAAACAGCAACCACTCCTTGAGTAGCCAGAAATACAACTGTAACTGTTTCTAATGCAGCCAAACAAACTCATGTTGTTTTAATGGAGCAGTCAATAATTGCCCATTTTTCCGTTTAGTTCAAAAGCAACCATGATTGAATTTCCACACAATAGCCATTAGCCTTGATGACACTTACATAGCCTTCTTTCACCAGTTAAATGCTTGTAATATGAAGCAGCAGCTGCAGTAGGAACTGTTGAGCTAGCACGCTGTAACTCAACCCAGCTCTGAAACAGCAGAGTCAGCAGAACGCAGTGAGACCTACAATGAGATAGAATAAATGCAATAAAACTATTTTCCCTCATGCATATGAAGGCAATTTGGTCTTACTGCAGGAATGCTTTACTCCACCACTAACAATTAAAAATGCTATATAGAGCGGTAATTGGGTATGGCTGCTTTAAAAAGAATCAAACATTAAATCAATGTGCCTTTTAAATACTATTATTCTTCTCAAATGTAATGTGTTTAATTGACTCCTCACACTGATGATTAGTGCACGACACTGGGACTGTAATTTATATTATGTCACATTAATCCACACAAACACATAATACGGCAACACATAGAGTATTTTTTCACTAATAGCTATTCTATGTCTAATGATTTGTCTTCATATGCTCTGTTAAAGAAATCGAGGTCACTGAAATACAGTACAATACATATTAAGCACCATTACGGGTATAGCTTGGAGCAAATAATCTATATTTACTTGTTCCTGTGTAACAGCTTCATACCCAGGGACTAGTGAGTATATAATCATATAACGATTCTCTTTATTTGTTTGGTATGCATCCAACATCATATCCCTTTTACACATCGCACTTCCAGCTCTCTTTTAAATATCATTTGCATTTTCCACGCATACATTATCGAGCTGTTTGCAATATGTATTGCTTTTATCCCTCAGGTTGCGCCACATATGGAAATAAAACAATATATTTAGAGTGACAATATTGCAGTTGAATGTTGCTCCACTAACCATGGGCTGCACTGTAACCTTGTGATTACCTCTGTGTTTTATGTGTGAAATTGCAGCACCATGGGATTGCAAATAGAGAAAGCCAATTACCTAACAAATGCCCACCTTCTCTCCTGAGGTGGTCGCGATTTATTTTCTCTCCTCTATTTCTCCCCTGCGCTCTTCCACTGTCATCCAGTGCTGGGAGACAGAAAGAGGTTAGAGCGACGGAAGTCCTTTTTTGATTATTTATTCATGGTTTTTCCATTTAATATTCATGCCTTCTTCAGGAGTATCTGGGTGCAGAGGAGAATTTTCTTCTTCCAAGGCGGCCGGGGCCAAAAATCAGGTTTCAGCTCCAATGAGCTGAAGGGAAGAGAGAGAGAGAGAGATGGAGAGGGAACAAGAGAGCGGGGTTTCATATGTTCTCTAGTAAATGAGAGGCAGGCCTTGAAGGTGACAGGCTGTGTTTATTACGGATCTGTCAGCCGGTTAATGGGGAGAGGAGAAGAGAGAGGAGAAGGCTGAGCTGTTGAGCAGAGACCAGAGCACACAGGCAAGAGAACGAGAGGGAGCCCCGAGCAATAAACTCTGCTGTACTCGATGTGCCTGTCCTCACAGATACACTGACAACACTCCTGCATGCTGAATTGCATTCACTGGAAACTAAATTAGTCCGTCACAGAGTATTTTTCTGTATTGTAATAAAATCATTATGTTTCAATGAACACATAGAAAATACCTACTGCAGCCTATTCTGAACATGTTATTCTTTCTCAAGCCCAATTTATAAATTCTTTATCCATGTGGCTGGGTATGTGTCGTCTGAGTCTGCACAGTACAACATGTGGACTGTTCATTGAATAATGGGAAAGCACATCCATCCACAGACAGGCAGAGAAGTGGTTCTTTCTTGGATTGTTTTGTTACACTTGTACGTATGTGCAATCATGTTGCTTGACCCGCAGGGCGCTGTTGAGATTTGAGAGACGTGAACATCGGCTTTGCTTCAGACCTTTGCGACCTCTATAACACCTTTCTATGTGTGGCTTTACGCCAATCATCAGAATATTCTAATTTTGACAGACATGTCCACTAAAAATCCAATACTCCCAACAGGCTACCACTTTCACCTCCACAGCTTTGGTAGAAAAAAACATACACTTGGTTATGCTTCCAATATGAAAAGAAAAGCACAGTATGGCTATTATCAATTAATTGATTGTTACCTATGACATGGTGGTCATGCTGTCATCTCAACAGAACAGATAAAACATAATTTGGTGATCGAGCAAGTGGTTAGTTTTCAGGGCAGATAAGGATCCGGGCGTTTCTGTATTTTGTTCAAGGATCTCTTAACATTGCAAGATATAATAGATTAAACATGTTTATCTATATCCTGATGATATCTGACTGCTATTAATTGAATAAGAGCAATCAGGCATGGATACTGTATCCTATGCTTATTATTGTGTGTGTTGATGTAGATCTAGAAGCTGTTTGAAGACATATCCATGAAATATTTTCTTTTTTCAATACTGTGTAGCCTTGACATAGCCATGCTTTGCCCGTGAGCTTTGTGTAATATTTGATTGCTCTCGAGCCCAGAGGTTTTATCAGCTGCGCTCGGTAATGAAAGCTCTCGCTCTTCCGTCTCGGCAAAGGGTGAAAAGCCTGTGTAAAGAAATTGCTCTTTGGTGTAGCAATAGATTTGTCTTCCCTTATCTGAACGGAGCATTGTTGCCTTTATCAGTCACCATTACAAAATCCATATCAATCAGCATTTGACGTGCCAGTGCTTTTGTCAGTGTCACGTTTACTGCATGAATGACATGCTTTCTGTTGAGTTTGTATTCAATGTAATGCAATTATTATTTGTTACAGAGCTGTATATGCACATGTCTGCATGCTGCCCTGGTTTGAACCTCGATCTGTCTCTGTGTGATGAATGCCTTTTAGATATACTATAGTTGTGTGAGAAGCTGACTGTGTCCTTTGTTGAGATATGGATGTTATGGATTGTTGCACAACCCACTTTTTCTGATGATGCCTGAGAGGGTTATACTCCAGAGGTTAAAATTGATTTGGTCCTCAGGAATATACCATGGATGAAAGGAGAGAAATGCCTGTGTCATGCACTCGGCACAGTGGATTTAAAAAACATAAGCTTTGAAACCAAATAATTTCCATGGTACAAGTGATCTTTACTTCTTTTTCTTTTACAGGGAGCTCAAAACAATCTAAACCTTTTAGTTTTTTATACAGGTATACAGTTTTAATAGTTTATTTTTTTTCTTACTTCAGGCCTTACAAATCTTCTCATGCATAATCAGTCCATCTTGATTCAGTGTTTGTACAGCTCATCTCCTCTTAAAGCAGCAAACACAAATCAATGTTTTTCTAAGCTGTCACATTCAGTATGTATATGGGTCACTGTACATGAATGGAGACACACATGGTACATACACTTCCCCTGCTTTTCTTCATTTTGTCACCGTAAATAGACTTTCAGTGTTATTCAGTTTTTCCGCTTCTATTCTCCTAATTTGTTTATGTGCATTGCAGAGATGAAGATCTCCATCACAGATTTATAAGTCCAAGCTCAAAATGAGATTGTACACATATGGCTTTGGACCTTTTCTGACTGAACCTTCAGTTTTCAGTTTTCATTCTGTCATTCCCTTTTGTTTTCTCTATTTTGTAAATTTTGTTTCCCCCCCTCCGTCTTTGTCTCTGTCCCAAACCTGTCAGAGTAATCAATCTGGGTCGGCACTGTGAAGGGGGATGCACACAGATGTGCTTTTCAATGTGATCGATGTCCCTGATTTATTTGTGTGTGTGTGTGTGTGTGTGTGTGTGTGTGTGTGTGTGTGTGTGTGTGTGTGTGTGTGTGTGTGTGTGTGTGTGTGTGTGTGTGTGTGTGTGTGTGTGTGTGTGTGTGTGTGTGTGTGTGTGTGTGTGTGTGTGTGTGTGTGTGTGTGTGTGTGTGTGTGTGTGTGTGTGTGTGTGTGTGTGTGTGTGTGTGTGTGTGTGTGTGTGTGTGTGTGTGTGTGGGTCTGCTGATTACCATGAATGCTGCCTTGATTTTGTTAATTTGTCTGGTTAGGCATTGAGGATCAATAAGAGGATTATTTGCACAGTTCAAGAAGCTGATGGAGGTGAGCATGTTAAACAGACATGGCCAATAAGTCTCTTGATGTGGTTAAAAGTGGCTGTGCATGTTTTTCCGCCAAGGTGCAAACATAATTTTAGAGCAAATTCTGAAATGCAACAAGAATGTTACTTCCTTGTATACCTTGAAGAAAACCAACATTTGAGGAATAGCTTGTCTATTAAAGAACTAAGAATTAAACAACTATAACCATAAAATACTTCAAAGGGAAAATAACGTTAAAAAAATGTACTTTTCTGTGCTTTCTGGTGGAAAAACGATGAAACTTAACCCCTGACTTATAACCGATACAAATAAGATCTTACACAATTCAAAGATAAGTCAAGCAACAGAAAAAATGAATCAAAGTATACTTTATTAATAATGCATTCATACATTCCTTTCCAGCAGAAGTACTAGAGTTTCAGTTTTGTCAGCTGCTGACATATTAGGATTTGGTTTTGATTGATAGCCCTGGAAATTGAAAGAAAAGGATTTCACTAGTATGTGTCTCTTTATAGAGTAAATAATAAATATGTGAATTCAAAAATAAATAGTTAGCTAATAGCTACAGCCATAATACGACTTATTTGTCAAAATCTGCTTTTTGCACCAACAAATAAATGAATACAAAGATGGATGCAAACACTTTTAAACACACTTGCCAGTTAATTATGTTTTATACTAATAAATTGTATATGTTACAGATTTCACGTTATTTATATCTAAAGTGTTCTGCAGCTGTTCATAGCTGTGGAGCGTAATATATAGTTGAAAATTATGTTTACGTTGGGCACACGTCAGAAAAATATGACATTACGTAATAATGTAAAGTGACCTGTGAAAAGTGTAAACATTGACACACCGCTACCACAAGGCCATAAACATTTCTTTCCAAGCACATCTTACCCAATGTAATCACCTTACAGCACTCGTGAGAAAGATCAACAGCTGTAATTCCTCTCAAAGGAAGTGGTCAGCTTTCCATCAGCGCTGTCAGTGTTTTCACTTTGCCTGTTCTCAAAAGAGCATTGGATTCTTGTAGTTTTCCTCTGCCTCTGAAAAGAAGCAGACAGATGTAATAGCCATTAGCCTCGGGGAGAGACAGCACAGATGTGTCAACAAGGCTTGACTTTTACAGTCCAAGTGAAGTCTGAGCAAACAGTGGCTGTGTAGAGGCCTGTGTGGTTGAGCAGTGATCCAGGGACACGGCGCTCGGCGTTGCCCCGGGACTCCAAACAGACCGTGACTCTGGTTCTCATTACAAGAGCGGGTTAGACCACCCCAATACGGAAAATAAATAATGCAGGGGAACACCTGAGAGCTGCCACCTCACTGACAACATCCACATAACCATGTCCTTCATGAATAAGTGGTTTAACATTTCATCTACTACAGTTAGCAGTATTTCTTACACTCAAAGTATTTTGGTGGCTTTGAGAAATACGATGTGTCCATGGGGCTCCAACTAACAATGATTTTACTTATTCATTTGCTCATAAATCTCACACTTGATTGCTTTGTTGGTCTAATGTTATGAAATAGTGACGTTTTTGTTCTGAAATGGCTTCTTTTTACACCATAAAACCTCAAATATATCATCAGATCTTCCATCAGTCTATATCTTTCATTTTACCTACCTAATACAAATCAGTTTATTTTCCAGTTCTTACAGTCTCAAGGCCTCCAAAAACCCTTGAAAACAAATGAATTCTTAATCTTAATATGATCTCAATCGCATTTGCAATGGAGAACCCAAGATTGGAGAGTTGAAATTGTAATCAAGCTTTAATGGCAGTAGATATTTTTCGTCCCTAGTCAGCCGTCTCCCCTCCCTGTATGTTTAGCTTGATCTCTTCAAATGTATTTCCTACTTTGTAACCAGAGGCAAGAGACCTTGACTTGCTGCCCCCACAGCCGCGGCCAAGGCAGCCATTTAAGTTGTGATTAAAAATTAATGGTTGAGTGAGAGCCAGCAGAGAGGAAACAGGGGAGGGAATGAAGAGAAGGAGACAATGCCTGAGCAGAGGAAAAGGCAGTGGAGAGGGGAGCTGGCCCAAGCAGCAGCTGCTCCCTGATAGAGGGTGGGAAGGTCTTCTCCACAACTCTGCTGTGTTTAACTGCCCTGCTCACACCCCACCATGAATATTGCATTACCGCACTATAGGGCGCCTTGTGTTACCCCCACTGAGTGTTGAACAGACCTGCAGCCACTTTGCCAAATCATCCAAGTCGAGCCTACCCCCACTGTGGGGGGGGGGCGCGGTTTGGGCGTCCACATTTAAGCACACACCACACAAACCACAGCAACTTACACACCACATATTTGCCAGACTGACTCAGATAGGAACCCTGCCTCATTGCATGTCACAAACAATTAAATCCAACAACGTCAAATGGGTTTGCTGGCATTTAAAACTATCGTCACTCATTTATTTTGGCTTATGATCTCTGATGGAGCTGTTTAAAGGACACTGTTATGAAATGATTTCCAGTTACTGAGCAAAAGAAGGACATGATGGTTACACACATGCTGTAGTCGTTGTAAGCGGTTCTGTTTTAATACTTTTTAGCTCTGCGTTAACCCAAAGTTTTACAAAGAAGGTCAGTAGAATTAAGGGCAATCAGTTTGAGTGTTGCCCCGCTTGGTCTAGCTCTCTGGCCATTTATTTCAAAGCGGAACAGAAATGCCATGAGACCACACAAGGTCCTGACCTTGACTTTACCAGATGATGAGTGGTGGCACTTACATCACGGCCTGCCCTTTTCTTCCCTCTGGCCTCTTTTTCTATAGCATTTCATTACAGCACTTCTCAGAGTCCATCACCCTCTTATACGTGCACTCTCTCAGTTCTGATAACGTTGTTCCCATGTAGTATAGCTCTTCAGGATCTCCGCTTGTAGTGTTTTGATTCGAGTTGGCTAGCTAACAAAAAGACTCTTTTAGTTGTTCTATTCTATTCTATTCTGTTTATTCTATTGTTATTTCTCTCTAGATATTGTAATACTTTTGCTTAAATTCAGGGACATAATGCCAAAAGCCCCATAAAGCATGCCCTCATGAAGTCAGGAGATGGTAAAAACAGTTTTCCAATTTAACTGAATGATCTCTCAGTATTTTGACATTTCAGGAAATGATGTTACTCGCTCTGCTTCCATTCTCATGCCTGTATGCTAACCATGAAACTAGCGCAATAATTCAATTAGCTTAGCACAAAACTGTATGTAGGGTGAAACAGCCGGACTAGCCGTTCTAGTTAAAAAATAAAAGTTGCCTTATTCATCAATTCACTCCAGTGAAAGCTGCCTGTGTAATGAAATGAAAAAAGATAGCCCTCGTTAAAGTAGCTGAAAAGAAGTCTGTAGAGAGAAGTTTACAGTGAAATGTCCTTCGGTATTAAACAAATTTGTGCTTTAAGTAATGAAGCTGAACAACACTGTGGAGAGCTGTTAGATGGACTTTAATGACTGCACCAGTTTAGATTAAAAACATTAGTTGAGGTAGCAGTACCACTACTTAATGACCGTTTTTCAGTTCAAAGTTTTCCAAAACACATTATACTTGAATTCTGCTTGACATGAGAACGAGTAATTAATCAAATGATTTGTGGTCTGATCGTTGCTTACTTAAGAAGTTTGGGACTACTATAACTGCCTAAATGATGCATCATATTGGAATTTCATATGTTTTTGTAAAATATATTATATTTAAATTATTATACAGTTTGTGTTTTATTTTCCTTTGATAAAAAATATTTGTTAACCTTCAGAAGAAGCTACAACTAACCAATTTCACTGTAGGTTGTTAAATTAAATTATTAACACCTAGCTTTTTGCCAACGACTTTTATATACTTGACATTTTGCATTACTTGCTGCAGCAGTTAAGAAAACAATGCAATTATATGAGTTTGTAACATCAAGACTCTTAGTTCTATGAATTATAATGTCAAAATGATATACACATTTAAATAGTGTTAAAAAAATATAGAAACTGTCAGTACCGGGGTACAGCTAGATCAGATTTTTGAAACAATGCTTGAGAGTTATTTTTGCTAATATTCCTTCGTAATGACATAGACAACTGTAAACACTAGCTTGTTAGATACAGGGAAGTGTAGAGACATTTCCTTAAGGGTAAGGTATGGCGCCAATAGAAACTAATCCCATCGTGGTATAGCAAGTTTAAGAAATTACTAATATTGAATGCGTTTGATACATCCTCTTCATCAGCCACCTCCCTTTTGCTACACTCTGTTCCTTTCCTACTTACATCATTTGTTAATTCTGTCCTATTTCCTCTGCTGCTGCTGCTGCTGCCATCACTGTTCTTGGTGTAGGTCTTATTTGCAATGCTAATGAGGCGAGGCAGCAAGTAATGGTTTGTGGGGGGAGAGAGAAGCTGCCTGGAAAGATGGTGATATGGTAATATGGCTCACTGTGGAATATGGACGATTCTCTTCGAGAGCGGCCACATCATTACACACACAGTGTAAATGTTACCAGATCTCATGAGTTAAAAAGACATCACCAAAATAGAACCATCTAGTTACAATATTAAAACGAGATGTGTTTATTCATACCAAACCAAAAAAAAAAAAATCATTATTGATATTGTCAACAGTATATCCTCTCCACTTTTGAATTAAAAGCTTAACACATAAATCTATACTTTCAAATCTAAGTCATTGTATCTCTTAAATATAGAAATTGGTCATGACGGATATATATTGTCTCCCTATCTATGGGAGAGAATAGTAACTGAGTCAAAGGTTAAATCAGTACAAAGCTGAGTGTAGGCACTTTCTATTTGATTTTTAAAGGAAGAGATGTGAAGTGCAAGCTGTTACCTTGAGACTGCCCTTACCTTTCCTTTTCCATAACTTAAGTGGACCAGATGATTCTTGATTAACGCAACAAGTACAGAACCATTACTGGATTTCAACCCATGTCACCATCAGGCAGCTTTCATTATGCATTTCCCCACTTATCTCCCTACCGCCCTTGTGATTAAAATTACAGTCACGGCAATAGCTCAGGCGAGTAAATGGATTATTGAGCAACTGTAAGCAGCTCGCTCTACAGAGCTGGCTCTATACTTGCTGGCCAGACACAAACAAAATCTAACATAAGAAATACTGCACATTCCAGCTCCAGAGAACAAGAGCGGTATTTCTCTCATTGTTTTACAGATGTTTTTTTGTTTCTTGGAAGGATTTGAAACCACTGTTGTTTCTATGCCAGCCTCTCTCTTTAAAAGGTCCACTCACACATATGAGCATAACTATATTCTTTGAACCATTGTTCCTGATTTAAAAAATGTTTCAGTTGTAGATCTTTTAATCCCTCTAATCGACCACGTTAACATTTTGTGGGAAAAAAGTAAAAGCACACATAATGAATCAATGACGCTCTTGACATTTTAGATTTTTGATGTGGCTTTTACCAAGCTGCTCTGGTTAAGTTAACAAATGCCATGTTTATGGTTGGTGTCTCTCTTCTCCAATGTACCACGCTTCATTTGCAATATATTTTATGGTCATCTTGACTCAATCAATTTGTCAAATAGTCATGTGTTATGAGCCGGGCTCACTTAGACAATATGGATAAAAGCATCACAAATGCTTTGAAGTTTAAATGGCTTAATCACAGTCATTTTCTAAACGTACTATACTGTTAGAGACACATTATAACATCAACAGCATACTGTTGCTTTAAATGTGTGTAATCAATTATAGTTACCACCATTTATTTTCCTATTTTGCCTATAGTGCTTGAATGTAAAAAAGGGGTTTTGGTAAAAGTGCAAATACTGAAATACTAATTTATTTTAATACTCGCAGGAAGGGCTGAGTGTTTTCCTTTGATGCTTTTCTTTTCATTCAAAATCAGATATTCACAATACAGTCAAAAGCATAAAGTGTCAAAACTGGTGAATGGAGCATTTCATTTATTATTCCTTAATATGAAACGAAAGAAAGGGAATTGAGTCCTAGTGTAACTGTATTTATTTTATATTAGATATATTATTTCAATGGATATTATTACTTCCCGCCAATACATTTGAAGAAACGTTTTCTCAAGTGTCCAATTAAAGGAATTGAAGAGTAGCCATTTCATATCATCTCTGAAGTCCTTATTGCGCTGAGCGGATAGACCGTCCCTGGTGTTTTATTATTTTGTAATTTATTCAATGCAACTTCTAGTTTGTCTTTTGTTACTTTCTAATGTCTATTTTGAATTGAACAATTTAGATCAATCAGTGGAGAAACTGATTAATCTAAAACTGAGAAACCAGATATACCTAAATCTGGTATGGGCTCCCTCCAGGCTGATTGAAAAGTCTTCTTCTTTCTCATTCTGTTGATATGACATTGGAGGGGAAGGGCGAAATAATATGTTAGCTTCAGTGATAGCCTGTGAATTCTGAGTGTACTTGAAAGAAGTATAGTATGTGTATGAAAGGAATAATGGCCATAATTTTGTCAAAGTATAACAGCTGGTTCAACTTTCATATTGTTATACTTTTCCCCTCATGTGCTGCCCGTACTGCAGCATCAGAGCCAACGTGGTTACAGACTTTCAAGTTTTGATCACATTACTAGAGGGAAAATATTTTATATTTTGCATGATACTTCACATACCCAGCACACAGCTGCCTAAAGCGAAGGACACAGCTAATAACTAGTTGACATCTGCTATAATTTTCCCATTGTGTGATGTAGCTTTAGCTTAGTTTAAAACGCCTATTGAAGGGATAAGGATAATACATCTGTTTTCATTAATTCTTTATTGTAAAACATGTATTGATGAAATGAAGACAAATTAATTACACAGCCCTCATTGTTGGAGAAAAAAAAGTACCGTACCAGTTACCTGTGGTGAACTAGCATGGATCATGTCTCAATGTATATATTTGACAAAGTATTGAACATATAAGTCAAATATTTGAATAATGTCTGCTTATTATATGGTTGAAGTTTTAATCTGCATATGAAGTGGTTGATACAGCCTGAGCAAACAACCCCTATATTTCCATATTATATCTATTAGTTCCTGACTCTCCCATACATTCCTATGGGAAATTTTCACCTTGAATATTCTGGTCTGTTGGAACACTTGGTGTTTATACAACCTTAATTTCTCCTCTATGGAGTGAAAGCAGGGTTTCTTTTAGTTTATCTTTAACTGTCACACACTTGTTGAAATAGCGGTTTGAAATGATAGGTTTCAGTGATTTGAAAGTGCAGTAATGCTTTAAGAGCCTTACATGAAGATGATGTAGAGGCGATGGGGCCTGTGGTTGTCTTGTGCTCCAGGGATGGTGTGTTCATGAGGGCTGCAAGCTTTAAGTGCTGAGGTTACCCTTGGGTGCCGTATGCTATGTCTGAGTAAACAACACACAAACCTGTCAGATGTGAAATGTGGATTATCAGAGGATATTTACTCTGTGTGGTTGCTGCATAAATATCAAAGAATGCACAACAATGTGTGCGGAAAATATTTATTTTCATGGTTCAAGACATAACTCGTCTTGGATGATGCTCAATAACATTACAAAGGATGAGCAACAGCTGGTATAATGCAGGAACATGTAAAGAGATGAGAGGATCTTGAAAAACACCTTTTTTCCTGTTCACATCCTTGAGTTTTTTGGTGTATAGAAATGGATGCAATAATATGTTACTGTTTTTCAGGTGGTTGTGAATACGAATGTGTTTTCTTAAGCATATTTGGCCTTAATTTAGTTTTATTTCTTTTGCATTTTTAAATATTCTTCCTTCATCATTGAGACCTTTTTCATATGGTTTACCTTTTAGTATTATAAGAAAGTGAACACTATAGGCCCTGTGCAACCATCATTGTGTCGCTTCAACAATTACCTCATTAATTGATTAGTCAATCTGGATCGTTCCAGGTTGTCAAATCTGATAATTAATTTGGATGGTTTTACTTTATAAACTGTATAATCAAACATTTTACAGTTTTGGCTTTTACTTTGGACAAAACAAGACACTTGGTGATGCTACCTTGGGGGTAATGAATATGTTTTTAGCATTTTCACAGTTTTTAGATTGTTTTATAAAGCAAAAGATAAACTAATATGTGTTGATTTATTGTTTATCCAGCATTCTATTTATTTCAGTTTAAAAATGCTTCCAGAACTATAATGTAGTGTTTTCTTCTGCCTGTTTTCTTTTCTCGCTAGTGTGACACCACAGTTTTATCCACATCACTGCCAAAAGCACATTAGGCAATTGGTGCAAAGGTTAAAGGCAGTTTGGCTCGCAGTGTTTGAAACCCTAACCGATCCAAAACAGCTGATCAGACTCTGAAAATCTGTCTGACCCTCAGGTCTGGTTCATTAAACAGGCTTACTGATATAGAGCCAGCTGTCAAACATATTCGCAATATTCAAAACACAGCGTCAAGACAGAAACAAGAGAAGTGATAATTCAAGTATAATAAAGGCTCTTGCTAGCAGCCTCTTCTACTTAATGTTAGTCCTTTTTTTTCGACAGCACTGATTGTGAAATCTGTGTGTTTGAGACCCCATTTACACGCAAATGCATACGAAACGCAAACGAACCGAATACGATATAAAAAAAGTATTCCGTTCACACGAGACCGCTCGGGAGCGCTGGAGACGCTGTAGTACATATGTCGGGCCTCTAAGTGGCGCTGTACTTTCGCCACAAAATACACCAAAAGCAGCGAAGAAGACCCCGCAGTAGATACTGGCCATGCTACAGCAGTGAGCAGCAGAGGTGCGGCTATTGCTTCATCGTTATCAGGAAATGATCGTATAGAGGCGTACACACGGAGCCGTTTACCCCCCCCCAGAGCGTTCCGTTTGCCGATCTATCCACCTTAGGACCCGTTATCGTTTGCGGGGTACGTTTCCGCGTTTTCGTTACGGCATCATGTGAACAGGCTATACGAAAGAGAAAAGTAGCAGATGCAACCGTTTGCGTTCTCGTGTAAACAGCACATGAGTTGCACACCACTTGAAAAGGCCTTTCAAGTGAGATTGCCTGCTCCCCATGGGGTTGGGTACTCCACAACCATCTCAGAAAAGAGAAAATTAAAAGATAGAATAGCATCTATTTCAGTCTTTAGATCAATGTTTCCAATGTGATGAAACACTTACATACATAAAACAATGATATATGTGCTTGTACATTAATTAAATGAGTTATATTACATAGTGTACTTTCCTTAATTGCACTTGACAATTATTTCTAGGGATGAATCTGATTACTTTTTTCTTGATGGATTATTTAAAACATTAGAAAACATTAAAAGATCACAATATCCTAGAGATACACACAAAACACACAAGTATTACATTTGCATTAATGTCTTAAATTAAATAATCTGGATGCATTAATGTTTTGGCATTTGACTTGAGCAATTATGAGATTATTAAAAAAGTAGCACCAAGCATCAACTAATAGTTTCAGAATCGTTTTAGAAGCTTTATTGAACAAATGCTGGATGGTTGATTCCAATCTGTAGCTCAGTAGCAAACCAATAATCTATATATTGCTCGAGGATTGTGAAGACAAATAAGCCTCTCACCGGAAAGATGGAGTATGTGACACTTGAATTGACTCTCAGCAGAAAGAGAGTCGGTGTGGTCTCTTAAGCTCATTCCAGGGAGGATGGAACAGTAGCAGTGACTTCTTCCTCTGCCTTCAGCTCGCTCTGCAGCTATTCACTGTATGAGCTCTTAAGTCTTTATCTCAATCTTTCTCTCTCTGCCTCACATAGACCTCTTCACACTTCGCCTGAGAGCACCTGAGCTTTGAGGCAAGGACATGTACACACACACACACACACACACACACACACACACACACACACACACACACACACACACACACACACACACACACACACACACACACACACACACACACACACACACACACACACACACACACACACACAGGCACACACACACACAGGCACACACACACACAGGCACAAACCCACACAAAAGACACACGCATCAACTGCAGCTGAGCCCCCCTGCCTACAGTGGTGTTAGGACTCCATCTTTTTCCCTCAGCTGTGGAAATAGCCAGATTACTAATGGCTGGGAACGGATATACCCTAACACCATGAGATCTTTCAACAGTATCAAAATCACTCCATGTACTTTTTGTAAACTAGACTTTTATGTATAATTTTTCATATGTATCTAGAGAATAGTCTTTAACTCCTATGGTGTGTCTTAATATGAGTGGTTTCCTTTTTCTTTTTTTTTATGCTTAATATGATAATTAGCACGATCCAATGGGCCAAACAGATCCCTCATTTGAATTTGCCAATCAAATGACTTGATTCAATGGGCCAATCAATTGCTCCGATCCAATGGTGTAATCAGAACTCAAGATGCCATAAGCCAATCAAATTACAGGATTCCATTGGGCCAATCAACAGCTGATTTTCTGTTAACATTACATTACATTGCATTTAGCTGATGCTTTTAGCTGATGCTTTTATCCAAAGCGACTTACAATAAGTGCATTCGACCAAGAAGATACAAACTTGAAGAAAACAGAATCATATAAGGTTTCATAGAGCCAAAACATTTCAAGTGCTCCTCAACTGGCTTTAGATAAGCCAGTCCTTTATAAGTATATAAGTGCTTTGTTACTAATTATTTGTTAGTAATTCTATCGATCAAAGTGGATTCGAAAGAGATGTGTTTTCAGTATGTACCAGAAGATTTGTAGGCTTTCTGCTGTCCTGATGTCAATGGGAAGCTCATTCCACCATTTTGGAGCCAGGATAGTAAACCCACGAGTTTTTGCTGATGGGAACTTGGGTCCCCCTCGCAGAGCGGAGTGCACGTGCTGGGGTGTACGGTTTAACCATCTCATGGATGTAGGAAGGGCCAGATCCATTCGCAGCATGGTACGCAAGTACCAGTGTCTTGAAGTGGATTCTAGCAGTTACTGGAAGCTAGTGAAGTGGGAACATTTTGGAAGGTTGAAGACCAGACAAGCCGCTGCATTCTGGATGAGCTGCAGAGGTAGAATGGCACATGCAGGTAGACCAGCCAGGGGGGAGTTGCAGTAGTCTAGGCGTGAGATGACGAGAGCCTGGACCAGAAGTGGTGTCGCTTTCTGGGTCAGGAGAGGACGTATCCTCCTGATGTTGTAAAGAGTGTATCTGCAGCAGCGGGTTGTAGCAGCGATGTTTACAGTGAAGGACAGTTTGTTATCTAGGGTCACATCCAGATTCCTTGCAGTCTGAGTCGGGGAAACAACGTAACTGACGATGTTGATTGTTAGGTCGAGAGTGGGACAATCTTTTCCCGGAAGGAAAAGCAGTTCAGTCTTGTCAAGGTTGAGCTTGAGGTGGTGAGCAGTCATCCACTGAGAGATGTCAGCTAGACAAGCAGAGATGCGTGCGACGACCTGGGTCTCTGAGCGGGGAAAGGACAGAATTAATTGGGTGTAGTCAGCGTAGCAGTGGTATGAAAAACCATGCGGGCTAATGACTGATCCGAGCGAGTTTGTGTACAAAGAGAAGAGGAGGGGACCAAGAACAGAGGGTAACACAACAAAGACGGACTAAAGTCCCAGTCCCATTGACAGGAGGTATCAATAGCCGCTTTCACACCAAGTACTTTGCCGTACTTAGTTCCCAGCACTTAGTTCCCAGCACTTAGTTCCCCTATGGAACTAAGAGCCGATCGCGTTCACACTGGAATACGTTCCCTGAGGGAAGATTATGCGGGTGTTGCATAATAAATATATTTAAATAATAATAATTTAGTTTAATGTGTAAATCCTCAGACTTCTCCCCCGCGGGACCGCGCATAATCATATCCTCTGCAGAAAGAGCGAAATCCAATGTCTGGGAGGTTTTTGGTGTCATCCTAGATGGAGAAAAGTACCAACATCCCACGACAAATATGCAACTGGGTGTGTTAATAATTGCATGTTTTCACTACTCATATAGAGTGGGGCAAAAAAGTATTTAGTCAGCCACCAATTGTGTAAGTTCTCCCACTTAAAAAGATGAGAGAGGCCTGTAATTTTCATCCTAGGTATACCTCAACAGATTCTCTGATTTTTAAAGAATTTATTTGCAAATTATGGTGGAAAATAAGTATTTGGTCAATAACAAAAGTTCATCTCAATACTTTGTTATATACCCTTAGTTGGCAATGACAGAGGTCAAACGTTTTCTGTAAGTCTTCACAAGGTTTTCACACACTGTTGCTGGTATTTTGGCCAATTCCTCCATGCAGATCTCCTCTAGAGCAGTAATGTTTTGGGGCTGTCGCTGGGCAACACAGACTTTCAACTCCCTCCAAAGATTTTCGATGGGGTTGAGATCTGGAGACTGGCTAGGCCACTCCAGGACCTTGAAACCCCTCATACGAAGCCATTCCTTCGTTGCCCGGGCGGTGTGTTTGGGATCATTGTCATGCTGAAAGACCCAGCCACATTTCATCTTCAATGCCCTTGCTGATGGAAGGAGGTTGTCACTCAAAATCTCACGATACATGGCCCCATTCATTCTTTCCTTTACACGGATCAGTCGTCCTGGTCCCTTTGCAGAAAAACAGCCCCAAAGCATGTTTTTTCCACCCCCATGTTTCACAGTAGGTATGGTGTTCTTTGGATGCAACTCAGCATTCTTTCTCCTCCAAACACGTCTAGTTGAGTTTTTACCAAAAAGTTGTATTTTGGTTTCATCTGACCATATGACATTCTCCCAATCCTCTTCTGGATCATCTAAATCAGTGGTCGCCAACCAGTCGATCGCGAGTGTGGTGCTGGTAGATCGCGGACCGTTAAAAAAAAAAGTAACAAAAGAAAGAAAAATCAAATTAAAATAATAATGTTTGAAAAATACGTTTTTAGATGTAAACCTATCATCTACCACCCCGTTAGCAGGTGCCACTTGATTGACGTATATTTGAGACACCTCAATAATATAATACATTAACCGTGCTTTACGTGAACCTCATCATGACACAAGAGAGGACGGCAGGACTGCAATTTCCCGTGTTCAGTGAATGCAACAGAGGCAAGTCACCAGACCAATCAGAGAGTTGAATGGAAATACACGTGTGCTTGTGTCATTCAAGCTCGGCTCTGTGTGTGTGTGACAATAGCGCATTTAGTGTGATATAGAGGGAGAGAGCGAGAGAGCGAGAGAGAGGGACCGGTGCTAGCGGGGACCGTGATGTTAGCATCTGGTTAGCTAGCTGCACTAACGGACATAAGGAGCTGTTTCCACAACAAGCTGGAGGAGAGTCCTCCCTGAGGGGCTCAGGTGAGCTAAAGGACTCTTGAGTGTTTAGAACGGTTTTGTCACAAATTATTTAAAAGATTACTTCCGCGGCACACCTTCATACGATCATTATAGTTATACAAACAATAAGAGAATACATGAAAAACAGGTATGAAATACTATATGGCAGTAAAACAAGAATACAGTTTAAAAAGGGAGTGATTTGTAAAATATCCATAAAGAAAAAAAAAAATCTGTTTACAGTTCTGTTTCATATGGGTGCTGAGAGAGGTATCCATAGATCTCTTCATGTTGCTCTCAAAGTGCACCAGATTGATGCTTTCAACTTCAATATTTAAAAAAAAATCTTCCCGGGGGAGCATCCCCCCAGACCCCCCTAGAGGAGGTGAGGACCTAGAGGAGGTGAGGACCCCCCTAGAGGAGGTGAGGTCCGCCCCCCACTCATAAACAAATAGCACTTTACCCCTACCTATATGCTGTGAGCTAGTCATGGAGCCTTCATTGTAACAGTCATTCAGATGCAATTAGCCTATATAAAAGGCCTTAAATTGGAAGCACTGTCTGGGCCGTCTTTTTCACTAAATTCTGCAATAGGTAGATCTCGCCTTTAACCTAGACCGAGGTCGGTGATCTTGGGCTTAAAAAGGTTGGTGACCACTGATCTAAATGCTCTCTAGCAAACTTCAGACGGGCCTGGACATGTACTGGCTTAAGCAGGGGGACACGTCTGGCACTGCAGGATTTGAGTCCCTGGCGGCGTAGTGTGTTACTGATGGTAGCCTTTGTTACTTTGGTCCCAGCTCTCTGCAGGTCATTGACTAGGTCCCCCCGTGTGGTTCTGGGATTTTTGCTCACCGTTCTTGTGATCATTTTGACCCCACGGTGTCATTAATACAGTTAACAAGTGGAGGACAGAGGAGGCTCTTAAAGAAGAAGTTACAGGTCTGTGAGAGCCAGAAATGTTGTTTGTTTGTCGGTGACCAAATACTTATTTTCCACCATAATTTGCAAATAAATTCTTTAAAAATCAGACAATGTGATTTTCTGGATTTTTTTCCCCCCCCTCATTTTGTCTCTCATAGTTGAGGTATACCTAGGATGAAATTACAGGCCTCTCTCATCTTTTTAAGTGGGAGAACTTGCACAATTGGTGGCTGACTAAATACTTTTTTGCCCCACTGTATATGCGGGTTCGGGTCGGGTTGCGGATTTTGTGCCGACGGGTCGGGTCGGGTTGCTAAACTAATTGGCAATATGTGCGGGTAGCGGGGCGGGTTCGGTTTTGCACGTTGCGGGTGCGGAGCGGGAGCTGGTCTTGAAAATCAGACCCGTGCAGGACTCTGCTTCACGGCGTATACCCGAATTCCCCGGCCGGAAGTCCAGCAGCTTCTACTGAAGCCTTCCGAGTAAATCGCCAGAATGCCGACACCTCCTCATCACTCCACCGCTCCAATGTTCTTTTTTGTGTTGCCATAAGTT
Organism: Notothenia rossii; assembly: GCF_949606895.1. Classification (NCBI taxonomy): domain Eukaryota; kingdom Metazoa; phylum Chordata; class Actinopteri; order Perciformes; family Nototheniidae; genus Notothenia; species Notothenia rossii. The sequence continues at coordinate 27,415,370 of NC_136904.1, forward strand.
ATTCTCTCTCCGTTGGTGCGCGGGGCTAATGCTAATGCTAATAATGCTAATGCCAGCAAATACAATGGCGGCTTCAAAACACTTTCCCAAGTTTTACGGGGCGTGGTTTGCAATTCGCCCAGCCAATCAGAAATTGGAACTTTTTTCTCCCCAGGATAGTACCACCTCTCTAGCAGGCACTAAAAAGGTGGTACAAGTTCTCATGAACTAAGTTCTCTTTTTGGTGTGAACGCAAAATCCCAGGAACTATCGGCGCTAAACGGGAACAGTACAGGGAAAAATACTCCGGTGTGAAAGCGCCTATTGCTCTCAGCTTAGGGCTCCTGTGTAACTGTATATGGCTCACCACCATCAACTAAATGCACATGAATGTGCCAGGACCCGCTCAACACTGACTGATGCTTAAATCCTTTCTACAATTCCAACAAGAATCGATTTTCTTTTTCTAAGTCTTTCACGTTCATTTCATGGCCTTGCTGTTTCAAAGCAAACGTGAAACTATTCCTTACATTCACCTCACAGTACAGCTACAGTGAAGGGCAACAGGGAAATGTTGAGAATGTGAGTTTTACAATTCTGGATAGATGAGCCCAAGAACTGAACCGTGACGGAAAAGGACATACAATCTAATGGAGGGAGATTTTTATGCAAGGAACAAAAACTAACATGGAAGTATAAAGTAGTATATTAATGACAATCAAATAAATGCTTTGAAATAGTATAAGCAAGGGGTAAGTGGAGAGAGCAAAACTGAAATGGTCTGGTTGAATCTTGCTAGTATACGACCGCTTCACACCCACACATTTTCTCAATTGTACTCCACCTCTTCCTGAAACCCCCCTCTCCCTCAAACATGTCTTCCTCTTCCTGCTAATTATCAAGTGTGCTGCCTTATTCCTCCAACAGCTTGTTAAGCTCTCCAGGAGCATAGTTAACCCACTTTACAAGCAGATATGTGGGCCAGAACCCTGCTGATGGCTCCTTAGACTATATAGATCTATATTAAAGACATTTAACGTGCGCTAGAGATACAGCCACATAGAAAAACAGCAGTGGCTTCAATCCGAGAAGATCAATCACAGTGAGGCTGCCACAATGAGGGATTTAATAGTTTGTAAATTATCTTTTTATTGATCTAGATTGAGAACCAATTGGATGTCTGGCCTTTTAAAACATTTATTTGTATAAAATATTTAACAAACTCTGCCAAAAGTGTTTCACAATAGAGGGGGAGTTTCAATGTTCTTATTTATTAATAATCAAGCTTTTAATTGACAGAGGAGGGGGGGGGGTCCTGGTATGGTACTTACTGTATTTGCAAAGAAACGGAAATAAATACACTCTTAACTTGTTGCAGGATGTTAACTCATAACAAACATTGATGGATGGATTAATGGTTTGCATTTTATCATCAACAGTGATATTAAAGTATAACTGAGGCAGATTGGCACTTTGACAGGAGTTTTATAGGAATCCTGTAATGAACAAATGTGTAGCAATAAGTTGAAACCTTGTTCAATTGGTGGATGCGGAATGAAGTCGGGGGATCAAAAAGTCATTTTTAATTATCCTCTTAGGAGCATAAACGTCTGTAACTAATTTCATGCCTAAACAAACTAAGATGGCCCGCAGCTTGCTGCTTCAGTGTTTTGGTGCGCTTTGTTTTGTCTTGTTTTGTGCGTTAATTCAGTGTTTACATACAGTACACCGAACTTTCACCAGGGAAGAGCTCCTAAACATTAGAGAAACAACTTCAGCGGAATATCTTCCCACTTTTCTCTGCTTTTCCGTGGAATTATTGGACATTCTTGTCATTGGTACCCTCACGGGTATTCAAGCACTGAAACGCCACAGGAGAGGGAGATGGGCCGGGACACTCATGCGCCTCCAGAGCCGCGGACTTTGCACGCCGCTACCCGGAATATTCCTCTCCAACGTGCGTTCCATAAGCAATCAACTGGACGAGCTTCAGCTACTGGTTAGTAGTGTGGATCGATTCCGGACTTGGCGCTGCAGCTCGGAGGCTTCCAGCTGTTCAGAGCGGATCGTGACATGGAGCTCTCTGGCAACTGAAATGAAACAAATGAACAAAATGAAAAAGAACAAATGAAAAAGGTGGAGAAATATGTCTTTACACAAACAGTGGCTGGTGCAACGATGTGAAAGTGATTCTGCAGCACTGTTCTCCAACTCTGGAAACTTTTATCATCAACTGCAAACCCTTTTATTCCCCACACGAGTTTTCTTCATTCATACTGGTCGGTGTTAACATCCGACCGCATGCGAACATGCAGGAGGCGCAGTGCACACTCGCCGACCAGATACTGTGTGTTGAGAGGACTTATCCGGACTGCCTAGTTATTCTTCTTTGTGACTTTAACAAAGGTAACCTCAGCCACGAACTCCCAAAATACAACAGTTTATTACATTTCCCACCAGAGAGGGGAATATGTTTGGATCACTGTTACACCACCATCAAGGGAGCCTATCACGCCATCCCACGCGCTGCACTGGGCCACTCTAACCACACCGTGGTCCACCTGATTCCTGCATACAGGCAGAAATTCAAACTGTGTAAACCTGTAGTGAGGACATTCAGGCAGTGGAGCAGTAAAGCTATGGAGGAACTTCAGGCGTGTTTGGACTGTACTGACTGGGACATGTTTAGGACTGCTACTCAAAGTCTGGATGAATATACAGAGGCTGTGACGTCATACATCAGCTTCTGTGAGGACAGCTGTGTACCAACACGCACCAGGGTGAGTTTCAACAACAACAAGACCTGGTTCACACCAAAACTGAAACAGCTAAGATTGCAAAAGGAAAGCGTTTAGGAGTGGCGATAAGGCACGTTTTAGAGAGTCGAAGTACGTCTTTGGCAAGGCGGTGAGAGATGGTAAACAACAATACTCTGAGAAACTCCAAAATCAGCTCTCAGCAAACGACTCTGTTTCTGTCTGGCGTGGTCTAAACACCAAACGGTCCCTCACTTCCGTTTCGCTTCTCATGCACTGATTCGCTAAGCTGAACAGCCAATCAGAGTGATTTCTTTGGCCGACAGCCTACCGATTCAACATGTCGAATCGGCGGCGGAAGGTGTCGGCACGGCCGAAAAGATACAACGTTGCAGTACACACCAATCTGAGTAGGGCGACACGACGCTCATCGACAGCCCGATATCTATCGACGCCGAAAAATCGGCTCGGTGTGTGAGGACCTTTAGACAGATCACAAACTACAAGCCAAAAAAAAGCCTCCCTCTCCATAAACGACCGACGCCTTGCAAACGATCTGAATCCGTTCTACTGTAGATTTGATGACATTAGGCGTGTTCACACCGGAGCACTTTTCCCCGTACTTTTCCCGTTTGGTTCCGTTATTACCCCTTATGTTGCGTTCACACCAAAAAGAGTACTTAGTGCCGGGAACTTTTACCCCCATTTTTAGTGCCTGCTAGAGAGGTGGTACTATCCTGGGGAGAAAAAAGTTCAAATTTCTGATTGGCTGGGCGAATTGCAAACCACGCTGAAAAACTCTGAAAAGTTTTGTGAAGCCGCCACTGTATTTGTGGCATTAGCATTATTAGCATTAGCCCCGCGCACCAACGGAGAGAGAATAACTTATGGCAACACACAAAAAAACATTGGAGCGGTGGAGTGATCGCGATCTGTACTTAGTGCCCTGGGGTACTAAGTGCCGGGGCACTAATGGCGCGTTTCCACTGCAGCGCGGAGCTCACTTTAAGCACCTACAGGTGGGAGATGGACCATCTGGTGACCTGGTGTGGGGAAAACTAGCTGGAGCTTAACGCCCTGAAGACAATGGAGATGGTTGTGGACTTCAGGAAGAACGCAGCTCTACCCGCCCCCATCACTCTGTGTGACTCCCCAGTAACTGCTGTGGAGTCTTTCCGCTTCCTGGGCAGCATTATCGCCCAGGACCTCAAATGGGAGCAGAACATCGGCTCCCTCATCAAAAAAGCACAGCAGAGGATGTTCTTCCTGAGGCAGCTGAAGAAATTCAACCTGCCAAAGACGATTATGGTGAACTTCTACACCTCCATCATCGAGTCCATCCTCACCCCCTCCATCACCATCTGGTATGCCACAGCCAAGGATAAGGGCAGGCTGCAGCGTGTCATCCGCTCTGCAGAGAAGGTGATCGGCTGCAATCTGCCATCCCTCCACAACCTGCACACCTCCAGAACCCTGAGGCGGGCAGGGAAGATAGTGGCCGACCCCTCCCGCCCAGGACACAAACTGTTCCCCTCCCTCCCCTCTGGCAGGAGGCTGCGCTCCATCAGGACCAAAACCTCTCGCCACCTGAGCAGTTTATTCCCCTCCACTACCGGCCTCTTAAACAAGGCCCGGCCACCCCACTGACACTTACCTCAGCCACAACGTAGTTTCTATATGCATTACATTAATGCGCACAATGTTCATACTGCTTACTGCACATATTTATTGTTTCATATTTCATATTTTATATCCTATAATTCATTCATAGCATTTCTATTTCCATGTAAATTACTGCTTTATTTAACTAGATTTTATTACGGTGTCCTAGTTTTATATTAGATTTCTTGTTTTATATTTTATGTCTGCACCATGACATCAAGTCAAATTCCTCGTATATGATTTCTGATTCTGATGCCAATTCAACTAATAGATGTCCAATGGTTGTTGGTTAAATATTGGATTGGAGCCACGTTTGCTATTGTGCGTAAAAAGGAACATTAATTCTATTTTCAAAGCCATTAAATAAACAAATGTGACATTTTTATGATCACAGCCACACCTCTAAGTTGCTTGAAAGGCGTGTGTTGAAGCTAAGCCAACAATGTTTGGGTTTTGTCTATTTTTTACGACAACATCATCGATGTTAAAGGATCTCTGGGAGTTTCTCTGTTATCAAACTTTATTAAAGAACAATATAGAACGACATTTAAAAAAAACAAAAACGTTTTGTCAAGTAGAGCTGATCTTTTGTATTACCGTCTCTTGTCAAAAACGACATCAATATTTACACATTCAAGCTACCACAGACAGCAGTGCATCCTATTAGCACTGTGAAGTAAATATCAGTGCCCCCGTCATGCTCAGTTTAGACACAGACAAGATTGGAATATGCAGCACCAATTATAAACCTGCATGTATATCCAACCCATCACCGCTGAAACTGCATGAAGCCCTGTCTCAATGCCTCTCTTTTCTGAAGGTTACACCGTGTCCAAGTCGACACGCTGAAGCCGCCATTAACACAGCTCCCTGTAAAAGCATGGAGTCATCCTGCACATTTCCATCATTAGCCGTACCTCCTCTGTGCCTCCCCGCCCCCACTCTTCAACAAAAATCAATAGCATCTGCTGCTGCACAGCTAAGCCTGCTTCACTGCTGATGGAGACAAACAGTGGGTGAGCTAAATTGATTAAGCATCCAGCTATTTTTAAAGATGATGATTTTCAAGTTTGTCATCATTGATGAAACAGTAAAATACGAGCCTTGACTTCTTTCATGTCCTGATGGTTCATACAAAGGAACAAAGAAATCATCTGCTATAATAATGTGATAAAATAAACATGAACATGTTATCCATGCCTACCAAAGCTTTTGAGATAATGATGAAAGGGCTTCGACACACTCTGTGTCTGTGCAGAGATCATTCTGTCACATGCCTACAGTAACTTGTGGGTAATTAACCTGTGACACAGAATGCTGCTAAGCTAACAAATACTGCACAAGAGAGCTATTTGCTTGTCTTGGTATATTTACAGTAATTATCAACCCCACCCATCTTCATAGCCACCCATGCACTTTTGAAATGTTAGCCTCTTTAAGTATTATCATAACTCACATGACAGCAACCAGTTAATCAGGAAAGGGCTTCACTTCCTTCACCCTGGGCTCCCTTCCCCCAGCTGCCTCAGTTTATTTGCACTGCATCTGTTTAAAGTGTGTCTTTGCCTGAACAACAGAGGGTTGCACTGGGGGAGGAAGTGTTTGTTTATCCACATTTGTCTTCAAATAACTACTATAGATTTCCTTGAATTGTTGTAGGTTGCCTTAATGTTAATGACTGAATATATATATATATATATATATATATATATATATATACACAAGCTTCTTTGCCAGGGATGCATACCTTATTCCTGCACACTCATGCATGGTTACATTTATTTTTGAATTAATTCATCTGTGGGCCTGCGCGCATGAGAATAACACAGCTCAATTTCCATTTTTATGAACAATCCAGTTACCTCTGTCAGGGAGACTGATGGAGAGAGGTCTGCTGGATCAATGTTATTGTGCCTCTGGCATGCCAAGGAGCTTGTCCACAGTTACTGCTTCTTTTACATCCCCTCCCCCTCCCCAACACACTCAGACACACATACAATGTAACGTACATACACTTTGTCACACATATCATTTCTCACATATTCACATTTTCCCTCAATTCACACCCATCAGTAGCCTGGATATTTTCTGACATTTGACAGGCCCATCAGCCTTTTCCCTGCTCTCACTCCACAGACATCTTTTGCCTGAAGAGACCCAAACATAACCTTGAGCTAAGTTAACCTTGAGCTTAATGAGCTACTTAACCAGACCCAAGAGGTTCCTCGGATATTTGCTGGTCATAATGTTAGCCATGGGCGCTCAAGCATCTAAGCGAGAACCTGAAAAGGAGAACAAACATGCTGAAGAAAAGCATTTAAACATTTGTTAGTAAGAATCATAGAGGTAAGATTCAAAATCGGCCACTTTTAAAGCCCCAGCTGTTATTATTTTTGTCTGAAATACTTCTCTCTCCCACACAGAAAGACACACACACACTATTTGGCGCATGCTTTCATCCAAAGTAGTAAGAATTATGTGCAGTGGGGGTGGAAGCACTAACCCTGGCGGTGTGTGTACTCTCTCTCCCCTTTGAGACGCACAGCACCACATGGAGCAAACAGATAGATAAATCCTTTAGCTGTGTACGATTAATCAGAAATGATGGTGGCTATTAGACAATGTCAGGCAAATGAAATGTGTTCCCCAGTTTCTTGTTGATGTCAGTGTAAGAACACAACAAGCCAAATTAAACCCCCCTCTGGGCTTTTATGATAAACAGCATGAAGATAGTCTGGCAAACTGTAACGTCTTTGCATTTGACTGTCAAAAAGAAGAATTCATCCCATCAAGTGCTTGTCTAAGACATGAGGCAGAGGTTTTTGTTCTACTCCCCCACTGAGGATCCCTATATTTGAAAGATGTGAAGCATACGGCAAAGACTTCATGCAAGCTTTGTGCGGCTGTCATATAATCCATAATATATATGATATGGATTATGAAAGGACCCTGGCCTACAGAAACAAGCTCGTATTGAAATACACATATATATTGAGCCTAGGTACTGTATGTTTTCAGTATCATTGTTTACTAAATTATTTAGTATAGCGCATTAACATATTTGTTATTTCCATGAGAGTGCCACACAATCAATAATTGCAGTGTGCTTGAGTTGCTCTCTTTGTTTGTTGCTGCTGTTCTCTGTTGCTGAGTTAGTCGTATAAATCACAGTCGGAGAAGAAAATGGAAGATCCAAGTTTCAACAGATGACAAATTAGTTTAGAAAAATCATTACTACTCTGGTTTCTGACAGCTATCTTAGCTTAGCATAAAGACTGGCAGGTACATTCTGCAAGTCTTTCACCTTCCAAAGTTAACAAAATCTGCCTGCTAGCACCCCAAAGGCTTTTGCTTTAATTAAAAGACATACGGAGTGAAAATGGCAATTTGTATATTTACAGACAGTTGCGTGCTTGCACTGTTTGTCTTTGTTTGTCGAGACATCACAAAACAACTGTAATTTCAATGATATGTCCACAATAAACAATAACATTTTGAATAGTGATCTTTAAAGGTGCCGGTTGAGATTTTGTTAACTTGCTTTTGTCCTAGCTATATTTGTGATTGGTGTCGATTTTCACTTGAAACTATTCTGAAGAGAGAAGATGGCAAAAAGCAAAACATAAATTGTCTGAATATCAAGACTCTGGTGACTTAATTAGTGTATTCTGTTTCAACAAATGTAGTTTATTCAACATTTGAATGATCATCTTGTTTGTTTTTAGTTTCAAGTAAAGAAACATCCCCAGTGCATATTGTTGCATTCGTAGATTAGTTTTAAGGTGTCACATTCACACCGAATATTCAAAGTTACAATAGAGAATTGCCTTAAGTTTTAAATGTGTTAAATGTTTAAATGTGTTTAAATGTGTTAAATGTGTTTTGCCAATTGTTTCCACATATTTCTGAAAGCAAAAATGTTGTTGGGCTAAATTAGTTTGAGTGGACTTACCTCCTGCCAGTGGAACAAAGTCTGGGTTTCAGATGGCTCGGTGCCCAGTGTTTGAGGAGTAAATATGCATGTAGCTGTTCGTACCAAAAGCGATGTTATACAGTATTAATTAATCAAGCTAATACATGATCTTAAGTACACATTTTGATATTATGTGCATATGCAGCATATACACATGAAATGAATATTTACGTTATTGTGAGCCAACTGGTAAACAACAAACACTACTGTACTGTACATCACTATGCAGGAACAAAGCAATGCACAAAGCTTCTCATCTCCTGACCTTAAGTCGTGTGTGTGTGTGTGTGTGTGTGTGTGTGTGTGTGTGTGTGTGTGTGTGTGTGTGTGTGTGTGTGTGTGTGTGTGTGTGTGTGTGTGTGTGTGTGTGTGTGTGTGTGTGTGTGTGTGTGTGTGTGTGTGTGTGTGTGTGTGTGTGTGTGTGTGTGTGTGTGTGTGTGTGTGTATAGAGTGCCTGCAGGGGTGTCAGTGGAGGTTTAAGATATTCAGCTTGCTGTCAGCACCGACACATTTCTCCCTCTGCACCGCTGCACAGATATGCAAATCCAGCCTCCTCAGAATGCAGAGCACCAGATCAGCTTCAATTTATTCCATTCTGCTCTCTCTCTCTCCCTTTCTGCACTCACCCTCCCTCTCTGTTCTTCACTGTCTCTCTCCCCCTCTCTGCTGCCTCCATTCTGCCTTTGGTTTTCTGTTTGGTGTGAGCTGCTCTGTGCAAGGCATATGCCCCCAATGAGGAATTGTATAGAGGTGAGAGGATTTCTACCAAGTGTGGGCTTAGTGCAAAGAAGCGCTTCAGACTTTCAATCTAGTACAAGGTACAAGAGGTGCGAGATTGCCTGAATGTATGCGCGTTTCAGCACATATACTCTCCTGTGTGTGTGTTTTATTCCTGGCGTTGTTGAGGATTGTTTGTATTGTACACACGCAACAATGCGCCTCTCCCTTTCCTCTTGTTAATTACCAGCAATAGAGGTCTACATTGCTAGTGGTAAAACACAATTAGTCAGTTGCCAAGCTGCTCTCAAAAAGGCTATCTCACCAACACACAGTGTCATCAGTAATCTAGTCTCAGCATAATCTAAATGCCAATGTCTATCCTCTGTGATCCATCCCCAGCCCACACTACATTTACATTCTAATTAGATGTGGCCGTGGCGGCTTTATAAGGACCCTTTTTAATAACAAGGCTGTATTCACCTTTTCAGAGTCCCATCGCGGCTGTAAAAAAGTGGGCTACACTTTATATTTTGTCCCTTTGACATTGTGGCTGCTGAGGATTTAAGTAGCTTTTTAAAGCCCTCGGCACCCGGGTGTGTGTAGCCTTACAAGAGGTTTGCTTGTCTCTAGAGGATGTAGTATCAAGACTATACACATCACGACCAATTTGTCCGTAATACAGCATAAAGGATGTGTAATTGTAGTCCTAGTAGGATTGTTTTCAACATTTGTTTGAATAAAGGAATTAGTTTTGCTGGGATCAGTGGTGCTAAACAATGACTTCTGATAATGTGTTTTATTTGTCATTAGAGCTGCAACTACTTATTATTTTTCATTAACACTTTATCTACTGATTATTTTCTGGATAACTGACAAATTATTCCATTAAAGTTAATGTTTTTTTCAGTATATTTGTTTTGTCTTACAAACTGTTTGCATAAGAATGTATGTTATTCAGCCTTAAAAAATAAGTAATCCAAACAATTTCAGATAGCCCTGAACCGTTAACCCAGTTGGCTTCGATTATTTCTACAGAGCCGGTCCACATTTGATTCTGTAGGATCAAAATGGTTTTCTGGGTATTATTACCACCTATTTTTATAATTATGTTATACGAAAAACTCTCCTTGTCCTATTTGCTTAGATGTGTCCGATGTTTAAACAACATGAAGGCATTTGGATTTCAGAGTTTTTGGATAATTGTAACTCTGTGGACAACATGTTGTTCCATCAAGAATATATTAGAGAAGCTGAGGTGGCAGGAATAATACATTTTTGGGTGACTACCCTTATTTTCATTCTTCTGAATGCTGCCTTGAGTGTGGTGCGAAATCTGATTGGGCTAATAGATTTTCTCATCACCAATTTGCTAACTGACATTGGTAGAGAAGATTACAGAGAAGAGAAGATTGTTAATTTTTCTTTTTAAACATCCTAATTAGATATTTAACTTGTTTGTTCTTTTGTGCTTTAGATAAAAAAACAAAATCCTGAAGATTAAAAAAACAAAATGCATGGTTTGTAACGGCCCTATGAAAATACATGTGTGTATTTGTCACCACGATGGTTAAAGTTTCACTGCTCCAGAAAACATTGCTACACAATATCTTCACATACACAATAGTCATTTTCTGCTATGTTGATGCTCTGAATTTGGAAATTAGCATCTTTAATACAGTAGTCTATTGTTAAAATATGGTTTAATTGACGATTGTGTCTTAAAAGAAATGTATATTTGCACTTGACACCTTAGCTTTGGAACAATTGACTTTAGGCATGTTTCTGTACAAAACGGAAAATAAAAATTGCTTTTTGAGAGTCTATGGCTTATTCTGTGTGGTCTAATAAACGTTGAGCCCCCATAGATAATACATTATGGGAGTATTGTGACATTCAATGTATTATGACCCCTGGTCACTTGCAAAGACTTTATGTTTTAGCATATCATGAATTATTGGTTAAATTCTGTTCAGGTTTTACCAGTCCAATGAAAGCAAATGTACCAAAGTTAAATGGTAAAAACAAAATATAGCTACTTTGACACTCTTCTTTAGAAATGTTGCTTCCTGCGATCAGAGTGCTTTTAACTCTACTGTGCCGTAAGCTTTGTCTGCAGTTCACTGACACTGCACTAACTGTGTTCTTTGGTGGAGCTTAAAGCTGGAGTAGTGGATTCAAGAACAGTCTGTACTTGGATGTAGTAAGTGAATTAGAAATTGAATTTGTTAATGCAGAGTCTTTACATTCTCTTGGATCTTAGTCAAGACAAAGCAAACATGAATGCTCAGACACAGTTATGTGGGGAAATGCTAAATATATATCCATAACACCCTGAGAGTTCCCTACAATGTATTCATACATAAAACAAGAAGTGACACAGTGCATGGAATTGATTTTATTTTCATCTGTAACTCTCATGTGGCCTACAGCTGACATCCCTGCTTTTCCTGTTAGGTGAAGAATGAACATCAGAACCCTGTGGCCATGACAATAAAATCTAGTTGAAGGGAAATTCTAAGTAAATTGCCCTGAAATCTCGCCAAAAACCTGTATAATTACAAATGTGTTGCAATATGTAAAGTAGTTCCTTAACAACACTGCTGAGCTCCAGTACTCTCAATAACTGTTCTGCAGCAGCAGCTCTTTGTAGGAGCGTCGAAGGGAAGTGATTGATTAGCTGTGAAGCTCTGGTCCTATTTTCGAGTATCGCTCCTGGCTGCAGGGGAACATCAGCACAGGCAACTCCCAGTAACTGATGGACCTTCATGCTCTGTCATTACAGGTTTCCCAGTAATTGCGCTTGTAAATCCTGAGCCAGTGATTCTTTTAAACTGGCGAAGTTTAACTAACGGCACTCTTCAAAAGAAAGGGTAAAGCATCAATGGTGCTATGAAGGAGTAGGACATGTAACACATGGCTTCCAGAAGGAAAGTCCAGCTGCTCTCTCGTTTGTGTGCAACAAGAACTGGTTGTGAGCAGAACAAATCTCTGAATCTCCTCTTATGCTTCGTTATATGTTCAAAATAATTAGTCATTTGGTGTATCTTGCCAAGAGTGACTTAAATTAAAAACAGATGACATCATCGTTAGTAATCTGCTGTTGTAACAAATGTTAAGATTTGGTTATGCAACATTTTCAAACTTACGTTTTTTTTAAACGCAGATGTCTGTACACTTTATAGGTTTAAATATTAACATTAAATTACACTTTTAAACAGCCAACGTGGTGTCCATAAATTGCAAATATAGGATAATTTAAGGATTAAACCTCAGAGGGAACTGCATAGAACAAGGATCAGTTTTATGGCTTGTTTCTTTCCTTTAGAAAGAAAAGCGTCTATGATCATTGGAAAAATACCTTATTCAAATGGCCACAAAGGTGCAAACATTTGGATAATGCATTTTTGTTCTGCTTTAATATCCTGTTTCAAGGGAGGTTAGGGCAGAAACCGCTGTGAAGTATTTTAAAGCACTCATGAACAAAAGAAAAAACTGTCAGCTCCAAGCTGCTTTGGAAACCTTTATTCCGTATTTCCAGATGACTGAAAAGATGCAATAAACGTTCTCTCTGCACAAACCAGGATCTGATAGCCTGTTGACAGACAATGACTTGAAAAAGTCGTGTCCAACATTGTTTGGCTGACAGACTTTAAACTGTTCACACGTAAGCTGAGCTCTCCTTTGTTTTTCAGCTGTACAGGAAATCAAGCTTTAGGACGGTTGTTTATCATGTATGTTTGCAGTGTGAATGTTTTGTAAGAGGCGAAGAAAAGGCAATTGCTTTGGCCAAGTGACTCCAGATGGGAGCCATGACACCATGTCTGAGAGGAGAAGCTTTAAGTTTGTGTTTTGGCCTGTAAATATCAAGTGACTCTAATTAGACATTATGTTTAAGGAAGGAAGTTTTAAAACTGTAACAATGTCAACAGAAGGGCAAGTAATGAGCATCGACCAAGCCCTCAAACGTTTTAGAACCACATACCCATTTACTGTAGGCTGATGTTTATTTTTACACCAGCATAGCCTCCAGCACGTAATCAATACGTATACTGTGTGACACCATTGTCTAGCTCTCGGTCAAGCTTCGATGGATTACCGCCAACAGGCTTCTTTCCCATTAAATAATAACAATCGGTGTATTGTTCAGCTCCGTGTTGCATGGACTCATCCATTATACTAAACATGTTGCTCAGGCTCTTCTTCTCTCTGCAGCAACTTACGTTTGAGGTTGGCTCCTGTTTACTGAGGCATTTGGATAGCAACCAAAACATCTAAACTAAAGTATTGACTGTCAATGAGCAGTTGTAGTTTGTTCCCTGATCTGGAAGCTCTTAACACTGAAGTTGTTAAGGATATACCACTCAGATTGTAACTGCTTGTCAAAGTGTTCGAGGCCTCTAACTATAAGCTTCACTCTGTAACCTGCAGTGTCAAACATAAAGTGGGGTTCCGACAGACTGAATTGAGGGAAATACTGTTTTAGTCAGCTGGCGGTTGCCTTCGTCACTCAATTTTGTAACTCTCTGAATCTGACAGACATGCTCACTTTCTGCAGCAGCCAGCCAAGTGCATGTTGGAAAAGAAAATTGGCACGGCTCCAAACTATTTTTTCTTCTTCTCCGAATTCCTCACATTATTACTTGTTCCTATGTGCTGGTAGTGATTGAGTCGTGCGCTCAGCCAAGAGGCGAATGAAGTAAGACTGAAATAAGTATTGAATTCCAAACAAAAGGTCCAGTCTTAGACTGTGACCTAATTTAAGATCCTGGTGGCCTGGAGGAAGAAGCTAGTTGGGTCGATTCCGGTTTAGCCAGTCCACTTTGGTCTCTGATCGTCTCAGTTTAATTTAATGTAAACTATCTGAACCGGCAGAAGGTGATATGCCACGTTATAGCGAGATCCTTGCAGATTCTGTTGTAAATATAATTTTCTTTTTAAGTAGAGCACTGCCTATTGTGTATCCAACCCCCTTTGTAGGGCCTTTCAGTCCTGTTTGGTGCTGTTTCTGTACCAGGCAGTCAGTCTTGTATTTCTTCAAGCGTCTGAGGGAAAGCAGGCTTGTCCTTGCTTTCAACCGAATCACTATCAGCGCCCAGGTCTCTCCAAGGAGGATCCGTTGATATTAACAGTGACGCACTTCCTTCAATGCTTCTTTCCTAAGTCAGCTCCTTAGTCTTGCTGACATTTAGAAATAGATTGTTATACTGACACCAGCAGTTCAGGCTTTTAGGAAATAGCCTCTACTTTGGCACAGGATGAGTAACAGTTATTGGAAAATACATGAACAAAGATCTCTATCAGCTAACCTTCACTATATAACATTTATATTCTTATGAATTCTTATCTTGAACAACATCTGGATTCTCACATAATCATGCAATAATAAGATCCCTCGAAAATCCATCTTGTCTGTGTCTAAGTAATGCTTTTGGTTCTGACCGAGCAGCGTCCAGTGAGGAACTGAGGATGGGTTTATGCAGCAAAGAATGTGAATCTGATGCTGCTGCAGACTTAAAGGTCCCATGTCATGCTTTTCCGGTTATTACCCGTCCCCTTGTGTGTTATCTAGCTTTTTATGTAAACGGTCTGCAAAGTCACAAACCCTCGAAGTACACCCTGTAGCGAGTAAAACTCTAACACAGAAAATACCTGTCTATGCTGCCCCAGAATGCCTCGTTGGAGATTTTTATTTTTCAATTTTTTTTTCTTTAGCATCGATTTTCAACTATCAGGGAGTCCCATTGACTTGCGTAGAGCTCCCTGAACGTTGGTAATAGACGACTTGGGATCGCGGAGAAACACTCACTCAGCCTTATCTTTTCTCAAGCTGTGAGTGTGTGGCAAACTGTGTGGCAAACAGCCTGGCTTTGAGTGTGTGTGTGTGTGTGTGTCTGCTCAGGCTGAGTTCCGCGATGTCTCGCTTTTTCGCAGACCCCACGCAGCAACCCTGAAACGACACCATGTAATACAGCTCACCCTGTCCACTCCTCGATCCTCAAAGGGCGGAGCAGCGAGCCCCGCATTGTCCCGCCAACATGGCACCCAGACCCCACGCAGCATTCTCATCTGTTTGTCATTACTGGTGTCATTTTCTGGTTGCTAACAAACGCCATTGTAACACATAATCACTGATGTTCTGCTGTAACGGTGGTGGACTCATCCGAACATAGTGGGCGAGCTGACCAATCAGAGCACAGTGGGCTCACAGGGAGGGGGGGGCAGAAGCTCCAACGAGCCGTGTAGGACAGAGAGTGAATACACATACTATACAGAGATGCTGTATGAGAAACCAATGTGAGTTTGGAACATTGCACAATGTAAATCTATTCTAGTAGACTTCAACAATGGAATTATGATCAGTAAAAATGGCCATGCCATGGGACCTTTAAGCTGTCATAGAAAGATGTTTCATCTAATCACCTGCCAAGTCATTTTTCATATATGCCTGCCCTTTTTCTAAACCGTTGTCAATGACAGCTTCTCAGATGGCTCTGTGTAAGAAACCATCTGGCTCGTCAGGTTATATGAATGCTAATAGGGAGACTTAAAGTGTTGCTTATAAACTGAACAATGTTTTTTTGTAAATCTGTTCAAATGTAAATCCTCATGCTGTTGTGTGGGCGGAATATAATAAAGCACTTAAAATCACAGAGAGTAAAAGCATTTCTCAAATTGTAAATTGCTATTAATTATCAAACATTGACTTAATTCAAAACCACAAGCTCATTTTAACTGTTACTCTTAAAACCTACTATATGAAACAAAGCTGAAAAAGAGCATAATGCTATCGAAAAAGACGACTAATGGCCTCATAACAGTCTGTTTTATAGTCTGCATTGGATCTCTTTGGGAGGACTAATATAAAGCAGCTATCATCATTTCCTCACTGCTCCACTTCCGCCCACCAACCAGGACCACCTTTGCTGTCCCCGACTTGTCAGACACTGGTTCTCTAGCGAGTTGTGACGAACTGTCATGTGCGTGACTAAACCGGCTCAACACTGTGCTGTGGGTTGGAGAAATCACTCAGCCATTACAGCCCCTCAGTGTCTGTGAAAACAGCTTCAGGCAGGGAGGTTTGGACCAAGAGATGGAGAGAGACTGTTTTCTCTACAGTGGGAGCATGGTTCATGCCTCTCCCTAACCCCTTGCAAACAGCATGCCAGCGCAAGTCTCAAACAGCACCTTCTCTATCCACTTGTAAATTCACCAGCTCGGCAGCACAGGAAGGGAATGTAAATTAGGTGTGACTAACAGCAAGATGGGAATCCAGGCAGTTTTCCCCCCACCTCTCTCGCTGTTCTCCCCTGGATACCGATGGTTTTGTACACATCCACTTTCCTGCAGTGCTCCAGGCTGTCGGCTTGGTTTCACATACAGAATGACTTGGAGGTGTACTAAGCTGAGGCTTGATAAGGAAAAGAAGATAGAAGGGCAGTGTTGCCGAGCTGGAGTCAGAATGAAACGTTTTTAAAAAACCTATTAGATTCATCATGAACTGGGAGCCCTTTCACTTCATCTTCAAAACCATTGGACCAGTCATGCCTTCTGATATACGGGAGATACTGCCATGTGATTTATCCGAAGCATTGTAGCTGTATTGACTAACACTAGCTTTGTAGACATCGGTAGAATAAAACATTTTTTATGTTGAAGGATAAGGCTGCAGATTCAAACTAATCCCATGAAAAGACTAGAATGAACGATGAATTTATCGTATTAACAGCAAGTACAGCCTGTGTATCCAAAGGCTTATGCAGACTAGGCCATAAAGCTCCATTGTTGAACCAAACTATTACAAAAATAGTGCCTCAAATTGTATACCTAACAATAAACTTTCCCACGGCACCTTGTGCACATAACACCCACCACTGCACCAATGTATTTTGATCCTAAGCAGAAAATAGCACCAATAGCATGCATAGCAAATCTACTAAAAACAGTGGTAACAAGCACATTATTGGTTGGATTGCTATGAAATTAAGTATACTGTAGACATTAGTTCATTACTTTGGTGATTTTCTCATTTTGCAAGGCAAGGGAAGTAAACTATTGTACATTTTAACAACAAGGCGCATGCTTTGCAAAAAACTTTAAAAGCTCTAAGACAAAGTGCAGGTTTAATTGTTTTCTTATCCTTTAAAATAGCTCGACATCCACCAAAAGGATTGGCACAAAATCTATTACAGACATGAATCCTGTTTTGGTGTATCCTACTGACATTTCCTCTAGCACCTGAAAAACTAAAGACATCCCATCAGCTTCTGCTGTCCTTTACGGATTATCAATTGTTAGCATGCTAACAAGCTAAATGTAGATGCAAGCCTGGTAAACATTCAACCTTCACATCAGAATCTTAGCATTTTCATTGTAAGCATGTCTGTATGCAAATCACCATACAACCTCTGGGAGAGGCTTGCATTGCCCTAGACTTATAGAGCTTTGTTTTAAAGTGAACCTCTACACTGTGGACCATTTTAATAAATGTGTTTATGAATAATTGGGCTTGGGGCTGAGTATCATGGAGAGGGTATGGAAGTTGGAAAGTGTACACGGAAAAAACTGAAATGTTGACTTTAATTAAATGTGGAAAGCAATAATATTAAGTTCAAAGTTTAAATATTAGGTTCCACTTAATACTATTGCTTTCAACTAACCTTATCAAATTATGTGGAACCTGTTGACATAATGCATTTAATTAAGTCAACGTTTCAGTTTTTTCAGTGTAGATAGACTATTTTGGTTAATTTGTGGGATTTATTTGCAAGAATTTGAGTAACACCGGCTTTATCTATTAATCCAGACCACCGACATCAGTGTGTGACCTGAATATTCACTAGTTCATATGAGCTTTTCTATAAACCACAGCTTTGTAAAATGCGCTGGTAGAATATATGCCTTCCCATCTGTTCTTTGACACCTTGTTTGAATTCCACCCATTAAATCCTGCCATTTAGTTTCAGATTGTTAAAGCCTTTTCACTCTCAACTTCGTTTTACTCTCCAGGCAGTATACTTGTAATAGACTCTGACTTGGTTATTGTGGGAGCCTAGTGGGAATCAATGTAACAGATACTGTTAAAGGTGTTACATTCGATCACAGAGCGGGTGGTGCTCCACTTTTAACTTTCCCCCTTTCTGTATCATCATCTGTCGGCATGCAATCATTTACTCATGTCGAAAGTGTGTCATCAAAACATGTGGTTAAAGTGTATATGCATAGCTCTTCTAGGTTTATTATCCAGGTGCATTGGGAGTGCTATGTAATAAAAGATACAAAATTCAGCCTTTTTATTCTTCAGTGCGTAGGCAGTTACTCTCCCTGAAAGAGAAACAGCCACCAGCCAATTATTCTCATGATTATTACTGCAAGGAAGCGGACGGGCCTGCATG
Organism: Notothenia rossii; assembly: GCF_949606895.1. NCBI lineage: Eukaryota > Metazoa > Chordata > Actinopteri > Perciformes > Nototheniidae > Notothenia > Notothenia rossii. The sequence goes on from NC_136904.1 coordinate 27,433,852, forward strand.
TTATTGATGTCAGGCAGGATGTCAATGGACCTCTATTTCAGTCTAATAAATGCTCTTTGCTCTACTGCCCCTGGCTTTTCAAGGGATTGTGAGAGTGCGCTTTCCATCAGCGATGAGCTGTTTTCTCCATTTATGTGTAACGGGAATAGTATGCATGCAGTCATATTTGTGAATATGTGAGAAGGCTATCCAAGTGAAGTGCAAGTATAAGCGTCTGTGTTGCTCAGCGTGTGTTCAGGAGTGTGTTTTACAGTCTTGATGATGGAGCGCCAGCCTCTGCAGACAACCTGTGCTTATTTTATGGCCTCCTCCCCAGCTGCAGCATGTGGGCAATAAACCTTTCTCTAGCAATCTCCAAACAGTGCAGCAATCAATGGGAAATTATCTCAGCCAATCGATTGGTCAGCCTTTCTATTTCTCCCTCTCTCTACCTCTCCTATCTGTATCCCCTTCTCCCACCACCCCCTCCCTCTCCTCATCCCTTCTGTCTCATTTTTGCTGTCTCCCTGTTTTTTCCACCCACTCCTCCTTTTACTTGTGTTCCCTCCAGCTCTCTTCGCTCTACTCTGAAATGCGACAGCTCAGCAGCTCCAGAGCCATTAACAAAAGTCGCCTTCAACCAAGGAATATGTAACATTGCTGGGTTGACTTTCTTGGCAAATATAATGAGTCTGACTTGTTCATACAACCAGAAAATACCCTCTCTGACAGAAGTGACAACAAGCCCCACTTACTCTCTGTTGTTATTTCGCCATTCTTCATGCAAGGATTTATTTTTAATAAGTTGAAAAGATTGCCTAAAGAACCCTCAGTGTACCTTTCACACATGTAGCGCACAACAGGAGAGCATCTGTGTAGGAGGTATTCCCACTTTTTGGAAATACTGTGTTTCGTTTCATTGAGGGGTGGTGGCTATGTACAGAATGCAGGGGGCAAATCGTGTAGTGTGTTATTCCAAGGTCACGAAGCCGGCAAGTCAAGTCTTTTTGCAGTTCCTTGAGTTTGTCTTACTATTTTGGACCTTTCAACAACTCCAACATCTAGTTGTCTCTCCAGTTTGACATTTTTGTTGACATGTATGTTTAAATCTTCTTCCCGATATTTGTTATCTTCTGGTTATAGGCCACTCACTTGGGATAAATCTCCCAGACGATGAGACACTTTATTCACACATGGGCTCAATCAGACATCATACAGGCTTGGAAAACATCCCTTCCAATATTCAGATACGCTCAAAATGCCCCCCCCCCCCCCCCAATATATAGCCTAAAAATATAATTGCTATTCTATGATTTTTTAATTTTTTTAAATTTTTGGTCCCCCCCCAATGTTGACTCCATGGTTACGGCCTTGGCGTGTTCACATGAAGCTCCTCTGGGTAATGTCTGGATCATTTTAGGGTTGAACTGCATGTGTAACCGAGGCTTGAGTCCAATATTAGAATCAGCTTTATTGGCTAAGTCTGTGGCTAAGTCATACAAGGAAATTGACTTTCGATGTATGCTACATTCACAGAAATAGACAGAACTGCTAAGAAGAAACAACATAAAGCTGCACAGGGAAAACAGAACATTTGGCTCTTTGGTGACCACATTTATATCAAAGGGCTAGTTCCCAACTCCAGTTTCCTGCTGCTCAAAGAAGCTTTTTTGCTTGTTTTGTTTTTCTAGTACAAACAGTTTTGGTTCTTTCTCCCTTCTCACAGCCAGTTTTTGCCACACTAGATAGTTTTTTTGAGTGAAAAGGCCAATAACTTAGTAGCAAATAGACAGCGTTAGCAACTCGCTGGTAAACACAGTGGAGTATTTAGCAGCTAAAGACCCAAATATTTCCCTCAGGAGTTGGAGACCCGTGAATATTGAACATACATGTGCCAGGTGGTAATGACTTTGAATAAATGCTAATGTTGCTCCATTTCTCCTGGAAGTGCAAATAGGTAACTAGTTAACACATGTAAAAGGTATTTACTGTATATGTCAGTGTGTGTTTTACAGCTTGTACCTAGCTCCTAGGTGGCCCGAAGAATAATGAATGGATGATACCATAGTTGTACCACAGGATATGTATGCAACTAAAAATGTTGGTAAATCTGCACATGGAGCTAACCGTGCAGTACGTTTGATTAAAAAAATTCCGGAGTGTTTGTTTTGACCTATCCCTTATAAGTTTGTTTTCATATTTGCTCTTCCACATTCGTAAAAACATAAACTACAAGCGCCAATTTTCTGTATAATAACTGACACACTCTCACGCCCAACACAAACAATGAATCAAGAATGAAGCATTTCTGCCATGGTGGATTTATTAAAAACTATCTTGGATAACCATTTGGCAGCTTTCTGCTAAATTCCAGAGGTGTCCACGCCTCAGCAGCACTCGCTCCTGGCGTAGCACACTGACACTGACAGGCATTCAGACAGGCTTGGAAATGGTGAGCAAACAGCACTTCTCCTAAACAACTTGTTTATGCTGCTACTACCCACAGTCAGCCATAAACGTGACAACATGAAAATAAAGGACAAGTGACAACCACTGCCCCTGCCTGTGCCTTTTGTTTCACCCCAGCCCCTCCAAGCTACTGTCATGGTTTACCAAGCAGGAGGCACTCTTATTATTTGCCTTGCCGTTAAAGACAGGCAATTGTTATTAAAACCAACCAAGGTTGTTCTGCAAAGAGAATCAGTGGAAACAGAGGAATGTGATTGTATTAAAGGTGAAAGGTGTCAGATAAAGTCTGTTAGGGGGTCAGCTCCGGTCAGTATCTGCAGGGGGTTTGTTTACACACCATGGCTACAAGCATTTATATAAATAGCAACTTGATCAAATCCCTCTTTAAGATTCCCAGCTGTTATCATCTTTGTAAGCATTCTCATCTGTGCTTCACATTGAATCCATGAGCAATAAATTATAACCGTGGAGATTCTCACAACAATGGAGGCTTCTGTTTTACAGCCTGTAAATGACAGTCGGCTAATCAGCAAGTTCCTGCAGGACAGGTGCTGATAACAGGCTGAGCTGCAAAATCCAAACAAAGTGATTAATGAAAGAATCCTTGACTGTTACATTCTTGGTAAACCAAGAAACATGCACAGACATTTACATTCCCTGGATGCATCAGTGGAGCACACTGAGAAACGATTTCATTGTTACTACTGAAAGGGCTTTTTATATGCTGCTTTTCTTTGGTTTGTCTTTTTGCTCGAGTTCTGGCTGTTTTTGCAGATCATTTTGATAAAGGTGTCCCACAAGGATCAATAATAGGCCCCCTTGTATTTTTTGCAAAATGAATAATAATGATTTTCAAACTGAATAATGCATTATCCGTTTAATGCCGACCATACCATTTTGTATATTTGAACAATGCCAGACAAGGTTTATTCTTGCGAGGCTTGTTTATGATTTTCACAAGTGCACATAGTTTTGATGTTACTCCAATCCATACTCTATGACTAGATACATTACATAAGTATAGGAACTTGGTTAGATTACAAAACCCACAAAAACTCAGATTGAAAACATTGTCCAAAATTTCAAATCTAAATTTAATTTAAACAATGTGTTATCTTTTTAAACCAAACAAAAACACAACACAATACAGTTAACTATAAAGAGATTCCATTTACCACAGTTGCATTCAATTGATTAATCAAGACAGCTATCACACACACAACACTGTCACATATGAGATGGCCATCACAGACTGTGTTTTTATTTGAACAGCTGTGCTATCTGCTGAGATGCATAATGTAATAGATGGGCTCAAGGTGAACAACTAAGGCCCCGGCCCCACGAGGACGATAACGGTCGTTTCCGTTACCGTTTTGTGTCATATAGACCATTTGTAAACTTCACACTGAATTCAGATTATTTATCTTTCTCTCGATATGGACATAAACGCGAGTGAAGTCTAATCTGACAGGACGGAGACACGCAGCTCTGCTCACCTGCAGCTCCTCCCGCTGTGATGCAGCGGTGAACGGAGCAAAACACACACTTCAAGTCAGATCATCACCCTTAGCTATTTTAATTACCTCTCAAACTACCTAAACTAGTTATAAATATGTTTATTTTTACTGTCGGCCGGGTCACTCATTACTGGATCAGCTGCTGCTTGAGACAGACACTGACGCTGAAAGAAAAGAGGGAGGAAAAAGAGAGGCTCCGTGTATTTTATTATTATATTATATAGAGTCGTTATTCATTTGTTTTAAAGCTCAATAAATAACAAAGACCTTTGACCGGCACTTTTATAATTTTGTCCGGAAGATTTCAACTTCAATACACGTTGACTGACGAAAAACTCTGCCCGGTTCTCTGTCTATTGCGTGTGGACGGAAGCCTTTTTTGCGTTTGCGTTTGCGTTTTACCGTTATCGTCCTCGTGTGGCCGGGGCCTAAGATACCAGATAGCACAAGTGATCAGCAGTAAAAGCTCCATCAAACAATCAACAGCAAAAATAGGTAGGGACAATATTTCCCTCAGTGACTTCAAAGTTCTTACTTTGAAATTCTGCGTATTGATATTTTTAAATATGGAATATGTGACTGTTTAAATAGTTAATTCTGTTTATAAAATGTATTTTTGTTGATTGTAGAAGACTTAAAAACATTCTTTGTAGCTGAGTATTCTCTTTTTGCTCACTAACAGTATATATTACAGTACATCTACAGTATATAAATGAATAAAGACACCTTATTTCACTGCTAACCAAAGTTATGTTCTAATTGCTTTTAGAAGTGGAGTAAAAGGTCAGATACGCCTTTTACTACCTCATCATAGCCTCTCTCTCCTCTGTCTATCCGAGGCCGCCTCTAATCAGCTGGCCTTGAGCTCTCAGAAAGGTCACTGTCCCTTTGATGGGGTTTTGATTCATCCTTTCCTCTTTTCTCCCCTCCCACACTTCCCTTTCACCCCCTTTCCCTCACAGGGAAGCTGGAGAGCCAGTACCACCAGGGTGCCAAGAAGGGGCTGGTCCCATCGGCCGCAGACTGACGTCAGAGGAGAGGCAGAGGAGGAAAAACAGTCTGATCTCACAGGAACGTGGCATAGATGTTTTCCAAGAATGGCTCCATTCCCCACTAGGTTGTCCTGACATTTATCAGAGTTATCAATGCTGACATATTATTATTATTATCAGCTCTACACCTGTTGTTAATCAATGGCATTTGACATTTACATAAGGCATATTGCTTAAACGTATGCAGAACATAGACATGTAATAATTGGGAAACATTTCTACTATCTTCTTTATCTCTGTTTCATTTTCTGCAGAAATAAAATAGAAAAATCCTTTGGTTTCATTTGGTGCTTCTCTTATTCCAATTAAAATATTGTTTGCCAAAAAACAGCTTAGACATAGATGGCATGTTTTACGAAAATGTTCTGCCAAAATCTACTGGTATCTCTAGGCTCAAATGACAAACTAGATATTTCTTTATTTTGTTGTAAATCGTTCATCATGATACATTTTATTTTTAGTCAAGAACCAAAAAAGCACAAGAGAAATGCTGTCCCTGTCACAGGCCTGTCGTTACCCTTCTCACACCTCAGGCCACATTTAGACCGACAATAGAGTGGTGTTAAACAACACAGCCTCCTCATTCATTTCAATGGGAACATTTTATTGGCACTGCAGGGGGGCATGACGCAGACAAATCCTGCTAAAACAATGTAGGGTCGTCAAGTGTTCTTACTGGTTCATCATCGGAACCCAACTTCACGCAGCAACACATTGTTAAGACCAATAAAATACATGCATATGCACTTTCAATATCTTTTAGTGTGTAAATGTTAGTATTTTGCTCATTACATTAATAACATTGCAAGCATTGAGCAGGGGGACAAAATAGTTGTTGCGATTATACATTTTCTTTTTTAAAATCCTGCCTTAAGGGAATTAACAATCTTAGATTTGTTGACATATTATTCAAACTGGACTTCATGAATAGCATTTATCTACTTGTAGCGTCATGCTGAGGGAAATATGTGGGTTCTTTGGAACCAGACAAAATGAAACCATTAGAAGTATCAAAATGTGTGTTAACTACGTTGAAAATCTCAAAAGACTATAACTTTTAATGGATTTAAAAAAATGAATCCTCACTTCACAACTTTAAATGGATTAAAAAAATTAAACGTCACTTTAAAAGTTAAAATTAATTTTGATAAATGAACCTTTTGTCACTATGTTTTGGGCGATACAAGTTTTAATATCTCCATAGATATTAATAGTGGCAATTTAAGACCCCCTCAGCCATTACTCCCACTCTTGTTTGTTAGTCACAAAGATGCTTCACATGATTGTACATCACAAGTGTTGTATCAAGTTAAGTTACAGTATTAAGATAAGAAATCCTTGAGGATTACCTCAGATTTTCCGCACTGTTCACTCTTATTGTAAAAGCGTTCCCCCACTCTCTGTTGAGACTTGAGACCAACAGAATGAGGCTTTTACAGAATTAAACTCAGGTCTTGGATGAATTATTAACATAACAATATAAAAATAGTTTGTATGACTCATTCGGCATTGGCTTTTTAAAACTGTCAGGTTTCATGGTCGACTAGTTAATCATGCTAGCAAAGATGCCAAGTTTTTAGTAAACCCCATTCTCTTCTTGAACATGCACCAATTACAAGCTCTGAAACAATTCATTTAGATTTCTTAAAGCTCTTTTATGCTTCATTTTCAAGTAAACACAGATTTCTGACACCTTTATCATGAATGATGTCCCTCTGGTTCGAGTGCTGTTGTGACAGGCTCGGATTGATAGTCTTCCAGTGTAATGTATTTCTGTATTTCAACATGTTACCTGTCCTTGCATTGCTGCGTGTTTATTTCCTTTCAAATGCGTTGAGGGGCTCCTTTGACTAAGCTGTTTCTAGCCTGAAGGCGTATTTCACTGTGGTTTGAAAAGCATAGCATGAATCACCAGCACAAACACACACCCATCCCAAGTTGTTATGTTTTTCCTGTGCCTGGCATTGTAATTTGCCGTTGATTAGATTTACTCTTGTTTGAGTTGCAGATTAGCTACAACTCTGTGCTCCACTCCATTCAGCATGAGAACGCATAATTGCACCATCCCTCCCAGTAATCTCCCTCCCAGAGTATGTAAGAGGTCTCTTTTGTACGTTTCTCCATAGAAGGTGGGATTTTTCTTCTTAAGAATTTACTAAATTCATCCCCCAGTGATTCAGTGATGACAGCTCCTGGCCCTGTGGGTGGCCTCTCTTCTGTCTCCCTGATCAGGGGCACTTCCCGTGGACGAGAACAGACATCCCAAGTTCACATAAACAAGGGCTCTGTGCTGTCATGCTGAACAATTAGGCACATGCAGTTTTTACTAAGCCTCTTTAGATAAACCATAAGATCATGTGCTGTTGGTTTTTCATGTGTTGTACTTGTGTGGAAGAAATGTTGTAGGTGACCTATTTAAATGTGAAAACAGCCATGTTGTCTGAGCTTCAGGGAGTTGCAGCTTAGCATAGAACTGGAAATGTGTAAACAGAGAAAGCATGTTAATTTGATGCTGGTAGCAGGATTTTTTTACCTTTGAATAGAGCCGGGCTGGAATTGTACCCGTTTTGTTTTTCTATTTTTTGTTCTCATTATGCTAAGATAAGATAACCGTCCGCTAGCTATAGCTTGATTTTCAATGTAATTGGTGTCAATCTTCCCCTCTAACTTTCCACCAGAACGTGAATAGGAGAGTTTTCCAAAGTATGTAACGTTTGCTTTAAATCCAACCATCTATCAGTGGTGTTTCTATGTTGGATCAGTGTGCCTGAGGCTTTTTCTGCTGCTTCACTAACCATCCAGCCTGCTGTTAATGATGCTGGTGGAGAGACAAATCAGAACGGATGAAGGAATGTAGGCCTAAAAAGCAGGGCGTCATCTAATATTGAGAACCAGTAAGAGCTTCAGCTGAAATCCCTATCTCTAGCCAACATTTTCATCCAGTTAGCCAAGGTTTTAAAATTAAAATAGACATAAAAAAAAGGTAACCTTGTTCATCATCTGGGCAGAAAAAGATACCCAGCTGAATCTCCTGATTGAAATGAAATGCAATTGACTCCAGTCCAGCAGTGTGCCCTCCTCACCATCAAGCCAAGTTTCCAGTTGTAGAAGCAGCAGGACCTTTGTGTGCTTGCTGAGAGGCTGATTGGACTGGGGGCGCAGGTCCCATCCCCCCCTCCCCACAGGCCTGGAAGAGGAATTAGGCTTGAAGGCACTTTAGAAGAGGTGGCGGCAGGCTGGGGAACAATACAACCTGGGAACAGCTTGGGTCTCATCCATCTCATAATGTGTCAGTGAACCTGTCGAGCTGGGTGATGTACAAAGGGAATATTCAGAAAAAGGATATAGTGGCTGATTGAAGACAATTTGACAGCAGAAGACGATGTATTGAAATCATCACAATAGTCACTCATCACCTTAACAGCATCACAGGACATTACACACACAGTTTATAACAGTTTTTTACCAAGCCAACAGAAACTACTGTAGCTGCCTTCAAGTCAAACTTGTGGTTACAGCATGTGTAGTTGTTTATAGGATGTGATTTAGTTGTGAGAACAACACTGCTAAACATTGGCAATATTAATGTTAATGTTGTCGTAAAGAAACCAACAAAGTTAACAATTTAGCAATGTAGCCAGTGGTTATCGTAATGCATGAAAGCAAAAATGATAAAGAAAAAAAAAAATTATGTTGGAAATATAGACATTTTCCTCGGTCTTATTATAATATGTTAAAGAAAAACTCTATAACAGAAAATGTGCTATGGCCTACCTCTTTCTTTCTTTTTTTAGCAAAACATTAGCAAACGCGTCACAACTCTTGAACTTGGGGCTCTTACATCAAGAGGGGGGCACACAGTATATACATTTTCATTTGAAGCCAGCATAAAGTCAGGGCTTTGAGGAACTGTAATGATCTGTAATGTATCTAAGTTAATTTCATAGCTGGAGCCCATAGCCTGTTAGCTTAGCACAACGATTGGAAACAGTTCAAAGTTAGCCTGGCTTTGCCGTCTTTGGTTTTTGTACCGATTTGGTGGTAAGTCGATTATTTTTGCATTTGGTTGAGCCAGGCTAGCTGATTCCAGCTATCCATAGCTTTATATTTAGCAGCCAAACTTGAGTCATATAAATCTTCTCGTAGATTTATTCGCAAGAGAGAACCATAGCTCAACCAGTCGGTACACAGCCTGTGTGAATCATATGATTGCCTGATCGGATACCTTTATCTAGGAACTATGTTTTATAGAGTAGCTAGATAGAGCAGAATGCCTTTGTGCCGTCTCCAGAGTGTCATGGCTCGTCAGCTTTGGTTATTCCAGAGGAACGATGGGGGCCCCATCTGAGGAGGGGAAGCACATGAACCTTTGAAAGCTTTCATCCCTCAAGGCAAGTGAGTGAAATACAGAGAGAGATCTAAGAAGTGAGTGTCTGTATGTGTTCTCTCTCCCAAGAGCTACGACCTGTTTGCCCTTGAAGGGGTTGGAAACAGTCACTGTTAAAGTCTATCCCATAAATTACCTTTTATACAAATGACTGTGATCAAATGTCTTTAAAGCTGCACAGTGACTGAGTCCAGACTGACTTTTTAAAAGGCTTCTGGCTTGACAAGAAAATGACTGTTAGTCCTCAAAGGAAGAGCAGATGCATAAATCCCATTAAAGATGGATTTCCCATAACAAATGGCTTTCACTCACTTCCATTTCTAAAGATCCACTGATAAGTGATCAATTTAGTCCGGGGCCTTTTGACCCTGCTGGATGAAATGGTACCTATAACAACACAACTGTAGTAGAGGATAAGAAAGTACCATAGAAACACCAAGTAAAATAATAGCATCTCAAAACTCAAGACACTCCTGCCCACAGGAAAGCTCCCCAGCAGGACGTCTCTACAGCTTCTCAGAGCTGCTTAACACATGGTGCCACACAGAAGACAGTTCACATGATATTCAGTCTTCAGCCTTTCCTCTCACAAGGGCTAAATCTCTGAGTAGAGTGATTTGTCAAGCATTAGTCTCTTGAATATGTAAAATAGTCCCTTCCAGGCTTCTGTTTTCTTAGGAGTAGGCACTGTAACAGATACATAACATGATTACTCTGGATTAACTATTAGCATATTCCTATATGAAAGACAATAAATACAGTCCTGGTTTTGCCAAAGGCTTACAAAATACGTTCTTATTTTTGTAGTGATATGACAGATAAAGATATATTTGACAACATTTAAATTTGGAGAGACAACAAAACAACTTAGTCAGAAAAAAAACGTAACGGCATCCTTTTAACAGTAAATATGTATTTCTAGATCAGTTACATTAAAACATGCAAGTGTTCATGGCTCTGCTAGATATATGTTTTCTGTTTGAATAATTGGGTCAAATCGTCAGTTTGTCCCAATTAAGAAGGAGTAAAACAAATGTAATTACTGATATTCTTGATCCCATTTTCGGACAACGGAAAGATGATCATGCTTGAAAAACGACATAATACATTTGAATGTCATGGGGTATTCAAGAGTCAAATATTTTTGCCCAGAATTAGTCTGGGAACAAGATACTTCTTATGATTTTGAATCAAAATTAATCTCCTCAGCAAAATGTATCCTGTATTACTTGATTGTAGTTCATTGTTTATTAATTCTTGGCTCTTGGCTAATCTCATGTTTACAAAAAATGTTGTGAGGCTAAGCTCAATGCATGTTGTTGTCTACATGACTCCCATCCATTAAGCAGTAGACAACCTTCACTGGTGTTTGCGTGGCCAACATCAAACCACAGGGGAAACAAACAAACATGTGACTTCTCTCCATCACCTTTTAAAATATCCTAGACTATGGCTGTGTATTTTTTTATTTAGGACACTGAGAATTTCGACATTTATAGATATTCCGTTCAAAGCCTAAAAAGGTCATTCTTGTGGTGGCACTTTAGGAAAAATCACGGGATAAACAAGCTCATTAAACTTGATCCTTTGGGGAACAAGAATGTTTTCTCCAAATTTCAGGGCAACATATTTTCATGCCGATGTAATGCAGAAGAAAAAGCATAGTCCTTCTGCCATGTCAATGTGCAGAATGGAAATTAATTGGGTCATGGTGAATACTATCATTAAAATATAATTATAGTTCTACATTACTGTATCTTGTTTTATCATGTGTCATTGTAATAGTAATTGTTGGTTTATCTAGATTTGTAATATGCGAATATCTGTCAGTTGAGAAAGATCTTACATTTTAACATGTGCTAAAGAGTACGTCTCTTTTAGATGTGTTTCAAGGCTTTACAGTTTCTTTTATAGAGCAATGGAAAGATGATCACAGGAATAAAGCCAGCCCTGTGTGATTCCACATGACTGGCTGATTAGCCCTTTTTCTTACTGATGGAAAACACATGGCGTCCACACAGCTTGTTCATTTCAGGGTTTTTAGTCGGTGCAACGCTAAGCAGCGAGAGCCCTTTGGTTTTGTAGAGTCAGCCATGAAGGGCAGTCATCATCAGAAATGTGTCCCTGCAGTCCCCACTCTGCCACTGACTGTTATTTAGCTTTCCAATGGAGGCTGGCTGTTCCCTTGGGAAGCCATGAGTGTGCCTGCCAGCAGGAATGCATTGGAAGCAATAGAGGAAGATGGAGGATGGATGGAGGAGGGTGAGTACCTGCTGCTGCTGCTTTTCCCCTCTGTGTGAAAATGAGTCCATTAATTCAGCCCCCCTCCCCCCCGCTTCCCCCCTCCAGCCCTCCCTGTGCCTGTTGTCTCTGTTTGTTAGCGAGATGATTCCTTCTGTCATGTCAAAGGCAACATTATCATATTCTTGTTGCCTGGGAAACCAGCATCGCCGAGAGAGACAACGACTTAAAGCCTTCATGGTGTTTGAAGCTGGTAAACATGAAAGGTTATCCGTAGAGTTGAAATCCTAACATATATGAAAGAGTCTTATTGTGAGGAAGCTTTTCATTTTCCGGCTCGCTGTTCTCAGAGATATCCCCTTTTTGTTTGTTTGTGAAAAGATTCAGTTAAGTGAAATTAAAACATGGCTTATAGTCGCAGAGGTAATGTCCGATTGGCCCTGAAGCATTAAGTGTTAACCTCAGTATTGTTTTCTTTTGTGTGAGTATTAAAAGTGCTCACATTCAACAAGATGCCCATTTGATGAACATGACTGCCTTGAAGGTTTCTTTTAGTGTGTTGGTCAGGATTATGTTCTTATTTAAATTATATTAATGGCTACTAATATAAACAATATTTTAGTTGCTGGATACTTCTATCATTATTAATCTCGGTATAACTAAAATCCTGGCTGACCAGCTGGCTGTAATATATTTTAAGCTGGATGTACTATAAATAAATCTACTACTGTACGTACAATTTTGAAATTGTTATACTTTACTTAGTACAGTATGTTCATTGTATGCTAGGTTCTACTACTTTTAAGAGTGAACTATTGTACATGTAGTCCATTACATTTATTTGACACTTATAGTTAGACTAGTTTTAACAATAGATGCTTAAATGATCTGCTCATAACATTGATGCAGTACTATAATACTTTTTGACTCATTAGCTATCTTAATTTCGCACCATGGCAAATAGCATTAACATGTGCTTACATTTAATTTTTGAACTGATTATAATAAAACATACAATTCTACTTCTGAGGGAAATGTTTTTCTTCTTTTACTGAAATAAAAGATCTGAGAACCAGTAGACTAGGTGTTGGGTATTCCTCTGAAACAACCAGATATAATCCCAGTCCGTTCAGCGTGGGGACTCCAGCTCCGGGTCTTCCCCCGGTGCTCCGTGCAGGGTGCTGCTGACAGTCCGGTCCGACCAGAGCTCCTCCTCCTGGGTTTCCTCCCCGCTCCCGCTGCTGCTGGTTGGTTACATTGGTTACATTGTATCAGTTCCCACACGAAGAACCACCACGGCACTCATCCAGAAACGGTGAATACGGAGGAATTAACCTGGATGGGAAAACTACTCTCTGTGGGATTAATTGCCTGAAGGTCGCGGGAGAGGACCGGACTTGTGTCGGACTTGAGGCGGCACAGATAAAAATGCCCTCAGGACTCGGGTTGTTTTCGATGAGGACGGTATCTCGAAGTGTGATGGCAGAAGTCCAGTGAATCGCTGGCCTCCCCTCCTCTCTTGTGTTGGATGTCTTGGGGAGTGCGCTGCCACTGGTTTCTGGTGCTTAAGATTTTTATTTATTAAGAGGCGTTATTATAATACCCCGTCTGATTTGTTCCCTTTATGGAGTGCACACCACCATGGACAGACCAGGGTTTGGAATAGGAGTGGCTAGCTAAGTCGGTAAGTTACTACATTTCTCTCTCATTGTTGATAGTGCTACGACTCGTTAGCCACTTAACGCTAGCCTTGCGTGCAAAGCAAGCTGGCTAGCCTTACACCCTATAGCCAACACAGCATGCAGCAGCAGGCAAGCTAGCCAAGCCTGACTGCACTCTGAGCTCATTGTTTCACTCTGCCAGCTAGCGTACTACTAGACTACCTCATTACACCAGGCTAAGTTAGCTTTGTTAGCTTCTTGAAGTTCAACTAACGTGTAAACTTGTCACCAAGTAACGTTAAAACATCAACATACTAAAGCTGCTGCTATTTAACGTATATGGGTAACTTTGTCACGCTCAGCTCAGGTTACGATTATCAATTTTTCTTTAAAACACTTGCCTGTCTAAATTAACAATTTAGATTTTAAGTGATATGTTGGGTTACCAAATGTTGTGAGGAAACCTTAGTTGTACAGAGTTGAGGCAGCAGATTCCACCAGTGTAGTGTCTACAGTGTTTCCCAAGCTGTGCACTGACGACCCCAGGGTATCCGTCAGATCTCAAGATAAACACCAAATGAAACAATTCTCACTCTTGAGGTTTAACACAATGTGAGGATTTGTTTAAGGCTGACTATTTGAACTGTACACTTCCCCTGCTGGTGCCATTATAACAACGATTTCCTACACTTCTGAAACAGGTTTTATACAAAACAAAGTATTTTCCAATGGGGGCATGATCTCATTAAAATGGTGGATTGTGGTTTAATGCATTTGTTACCCTTCGCTCAGGATAGCTACGATTATTTTTGTTGGCTCCTGCTGTTCGGGCTGTCCCATCCCCCTAAAGTGAGTCATTCAATTAAAGCATTATTATTTTTTACAAGACCATTAAGGGCTAACCCTGTGGTCTGCACTGCTCAACAGAGTATGTCAGAACATCATCAATGTCTGGCCAAGTAGTCTGCATCTAAATATTCTGAATTTCTCATATTTTCTCAATTGTTATTTACAAAACATGAAGGAAACGTTTTTTATTTATTTAAAAAATACTGTTTGTGCAATCTATCCTGTGACGAGCTAGTTGCTTTTCTCTCTGACCAATCAGTGTTCTGCAGTGTTTTTACGTCACCATTGTATTGTCAGGTATCAGGTACTAACCCATATGGAAAACCCAAAGAAGAGTGAGCCGAGATGCAATGGAATGTAGAGCCATACAATGCAACGGAAAGGCTCAATAAAACAACATTAGAGCTGGCACACTGTTAAAGAGCAACTTGCAGGTTAGAGACACCAGTGAAAAAATGTGTAGGAAAATGATGAATACACTAGATTTTCCTAAAAATATACAGAAATATACACTACAGTGACATCTGGCGTCGTTTTAGTAAGACATTTTCACTTCCGCATAAAAAAGCCTCGGCACGTGACCTCCCGCCTGTGACGTAACATGGGGGAGAGCGGCCGGTCTAACAAATGAATAAACATGGATCACAATGCTAGTTTTGACACAGAAGAGGTTGAAAATATATATTCGAATGCATGTGATTATAATTATGAGACTGCTAGGCGTCCAAGAGACCAGGAGCAGCCAAGGATTGGAAAAAATAACGGCCATCGGAGAGAAATGGAGCTTTGGTGTGTGGAGAACCAGTGGGAGAACAGAGCAGCTGTCTTGGTGAGTAACCGGCGTTAGCATGTTAGCTAACGTCAGTCACATCACAACATTGTAAAGAAGTTAACAATCATATATCAGGCTATAACTAAAGTATTATTGATAATATAGTAACGTTACTGGCAGGACTGTTGATACTGATCCATAACAGAAACTAATGCGCAAGTATCAGCCGTATCTCGCGTTACCTAATGCAACTCCACACTATGGTGCTGACCGGAGGGGAGAGCTGATATTTGACGATCTGGCGAAGAAAGGTTGTGGAGCAACCGTTGATATGTCGTTATAAATGGCTTGATGGAAAGCAGTTGTGTAGTCGGGGAGGGTGCACAGCTGATTGCAGCAGGTGAGTGGAGGTTGAGCCGGGAGCCAGGAGTGACATCCACCACGCCCACACAAACAACACAGACAGGGGGAAACAAACAAACACAAAGGAGACGGCTGGAGCAGTACAGCCACCACACCGTTACCTAATGCAACTCCACACTATGTCTTACGGTGCCGTGTACCGGAGGGGAGAGAGAGAGAGCAGCGAAGTGGGGGAGAGAGATGTAATACGGTTTCTTGATAAAGCTGTGGAGACGGAGTATGTGCTGCAGGGAGGTGGATGCACAACGCAGCCAGGAACGAACGCTAGCTCCGTTCCTTTTCCCGTGAGGGAAATTGTGGACTCGATGTCCTGACAGGCTTGAGTTTGTGCATCCTGCACAAACAAAAGCTCACCATGATTACAAATGGTGAAATGCAATGTAAAATTACCAAAAAAATACCAGCTCACTAAATCACAACCGCTCAAACCAACTAAAAACTACTACCGTGGATTGGGCAGAGAACGAGTCCGAGAAAGTTAACTCCCCCATGTGACGTAATATGACGCGTTTGACGTATGACGTTTAAAAAAAAAAAGCAGTTTTTAGTAGCAGAGCTCAAAACGGCTCCTTTTCCTCTGAATTCCTGCCCTTCTGTCTTGTAAAACATATCAAATTCTGCATTAACATTTTTAATTGTAATTTTCAGGGAAGGTTAAGCATAAATGTAGTAAAAAAAAAAAACCTGCAAGTTGCTCTTTAAGGTCAGCCCAAACTAATGTTAGACTGGGCTTTTGTTGTTGCTAACTTTGAGACTTACATCCTTAACTTTAATAAAGAAGAAAGGTCTAAGGCACTCTTCTGGAAAAAATGCTAAAAACCTTAATTGAAATATCAATATTATAGTGAATTTTTTCCACTAAATCACAAAATGAGACAACATGGAAGCACCCTAGTTGAGGCAAAAAATAAGGTAGATAACAATATTTTGTTTGGTTTTATGAATAACCAAAATATCGGTAGTGGCCCCAAATATCAACTATGTTTTGGGTATAGCCTACGACCCACCAACGTTTTTGCTACCTTTGTCCACAAAGGAAGAGGATATCTGCCATAACCTGTATTTTATGTAACCGTTTGTTTAAACGGGTTGCTGACATGCTTAATCACCTGCTATTAATGCTATTTGTTCAGATGCATTTGAATATTTGGCAATGGAACATTGTACTTGTCCCTAAGGCGCTTTAAACATTTCTAGCTTAGATGCAGCTAATTTTAAATATCAGTTTGGCAGCTCCATTGTCCGGGTGTGACAATAACTGTGAGGTGGTCACACTGATAAAGGAAACCTTAACGTACAAGCAAGAGATAAAACCCTCTACACACAACCA
Source organism: Notothenia rossii (assembly GCF_949606895.1). Classification (NCBI taxonomy): domain Eukaryota; kingdom Metazoa; phylum Chordata; class Actinopteri; order Perciformes; family Nototheniidae; genus Notothenia; species Notothenia rossii. The sequence continues at coordinate 27,450,532 of NC_136904.1, forward strand.
TGGAAATGGCTGTGCCATTAATCCACTTAGTAACAGTGAGTCATGCAATAGACATGGCTTATTAACACCATGCATTTATTTAGAATTTTGGAAGTTTTAAGCCTACCATCCAGTAAGCTAGCAGCATATATCGTTTTTAAATATTTCTAAGTCACAGAGGTCTAAAGGTAGCAGCAGCTAGTTCTCTTGTGTAGCCTTGGTACACTGGAGCAGCCATTGTAGTAAGTCTTGGTAGTTGAGTATGATTTCAGGTGTCAAACAGGAAGTAATGTCACACACTCAGGAACTCAAAAACACTAAATTATACGTGTGGGTCTCTTACCATTAAAGTGATTCAGTGGACATTTCACTCCAGCCTGCCACAAAAGGCTATTTTGGTCCAGGGGGCAGCCAGAAAATCAACATGACTAGTGCTACTGTAATTTGTAAGCTGTGACTATAAATGATTCACGCCTTTCACTTAGCCTGTAAGAGTGTTTGGTCAGTATTGATTTATTACTGACTCTTTTTGAATTGATTTTATACATTTTAAGGGGGTGTTATGTTGAGACCTATTATTACTTATTCTTCTCTTGTTCTAGTCATAATGAAATCAATACCAGAGATAGTAATAAACCACTTTCAAGCCCGGAGGATGTCACGTTGCCTTGGATTTGTTCCTATGATTGAACAAAATGTAGCTGGCAAAATACTTACAGGCACACTGGTGTAATATAATTGCAATACTTCTTCAGAGCAAACATGTTCATTTGTGGTTTTCTTACAAGAAAACTTTAGAAGCAGCTCACCGCGAGGCAAAAGCTGTTACTGCTTCCATTCGAGCTGACTAGCTTTCAAAGGCAATTCCTTTCCATCTGATTATCCTTGTTTCTTTGTAGTAATTTGTAGGGATGCTCCGATCGGCCGCCGATCGATATCGGCCGATATTCACTCTCTGCCGATCGATGGGTGCTTTCTATAAATGCCCATTGGGAGAGCCGATCACATGACGTAAAATAGATGACACTTTTCTCTGTGCGCGACAAAACAAGCTCGCCAAAATGGCTTCACCAGTCTGGCAGTATTTTAAGGTGTCCCAAAAAGACAGTAATAGAGCGGCATGCAACGTGTGTGAAGCAGAAATCCTGCAGCTCCGCCTGCTGTGACGGACTGGTGAGCGGAGCAAAACACACACTAAGAGTTAGACCTAACACACTTAGCTATTTTATCTACCTCTGGAACAAGCTAAACTAGTTATCAATATGTTTTATTATTCACTGTCGGGTCACTCATTACTGGATCAGTGAGCTGTATGAGATACTCACAGGCTGTCAGGAGAGAGACAGAGGAAAAGAGAGAGGCTCCCGTTATTTCTCCCGTGTTATTATCCAAAGTTAATATAAACTTGAATAATGTACTTCATTTGAATTTAATAATTATGTTTGTTGTTTGTGGAAGCGCCAGTGAATGAGAGCCATTACATGAGTTTTAAACATCACTTTAAATGGAAGATCCCCATAGCCCACTCCATCGGTATCGGCCGACACTGATTCCGGCGATCGGCCCCAAAATTGGCGATCGGAGCATCCCTAGTAATTTGTTCCAATCATTGTATGGGTGTTAGGAGCCTTGTTGTAGCACATCAGACTTATTTTGTACAATCTGACAGGCCCATCAAATGAAAGTAAACGGGACATTTCACGCTTGAGGTTAGCACGAGAGCACTTGAAGGACAACTATTACCGTATTCACCAGTTTAATTTTTTTGATAACTGAGTTGCTGCAACGTGTCCTTTTTCAATGGGGGAGCGGAAACCACTGTGGCTTTCACTCAAATGTGTTTCGCTTTACTATAATGAAGAATCGTCTCAAAACAGTGAAAGTTTTGTGTTGTGCTCCTTTTGACCAGCCTTTCATCGTTTCCAAAATCGGTTCCACATCACGCTGCATATCAAAGACAGTGCGGAAGTAAACAATTTAAGAATGTTTGGTTAGAGTTCCAGGGCATCAGATTAGGCCAGGACAAGGGGATTATGTTGGCTTTGTAAGGCTCCCATCATCTCATGGCCTCACACCAGCTGATGGAAAAGTAAGACAGGATTTGAGCCCATGTCCCTCGAATGTAGTAATTTGAAGGCTTTTTAGGCACCTTAAAAGCACCCAAATGAGGTAATTTACTTAGGAGAATGTATGCCAACATATGCACTTATCTTGGTTTTTACTTAAAACACTTGCTAAATGAGAAGTGTATGCACTTTTAATTCCCTTAGTGCAGTGGTGAGTCCATATTAAGCCCCGTAATGTAGTTAGTGTCATTAGAAAGGTTGAGATGAGATAGAGCTGCTTGTATAGCTTAGAAAATTGTACAGTGTTTCCCCCAAGTTGAGATTTATAATGATAGGTTTTTACTTGTTCAAGCCCTTGTCGAAAACGGCAACATCTAAAAATTGAGTCTGCTGAGAAAAATAATTACATATATGACCTTATTTTCAGATGAAGGTCTGTAATTGTAAAGGCAAATCAATTAATGTACACCTGTGCAATATGTAATGTAGCAGACTTTAGACGGCATTTAACATGCAGACCTTTTTCAAAAAGAATAATAATACAACAAACACGTTTTGGGTAGTTAAAGTTTTTCTCCTTTTTATTGTAAAGAATATAACCGGCAATTTCAGCCTTACCATTCCAATGCAGTATTTGAGTTTTCCTACAGCTGCATATTGCACACATAGCTTCAAGTAGATCTACATTAAAACAACATGTTTGAACAGATGAATATAATTAGAGATACAAATCCTGTACAAAGCTTTCCTGTAATGGGTGAAGAGTTTCGTATTGTGCTCTAAAGTGTTTTTTATATTATCCGTTGTGAGAGTAGTGTGATCTGGAGCTGTTGTGGGTGGAAGGTATGAATAGCGTTTGGATCTCTCTTATTCCTGATGGTTCAAATGCAGCTTTCAGCTAACAGCAGTGCTTAAGAGGCTTTTGAGAAATATTAAATGGTTGGAATGGAAACAACAGCTCACTTAACTTGCAGACCGACACCTTCTCTGTAAACATCATTAATTAAAACTGCTGGTTGCCGTTTTATTTGCTCATTTTCAAACACCAAAACATAGAAGTGTTTTTTTCTGACAGCTTGTGGCTTGCTTTGAGATGCAATGGATTAGAGTAAACAAATGTTCTGAATTATATCTGCGTTCCTACAAACTGAATTCATTTATACTGTGCCTTACGTGCTAAGTTGAAATACAATCTGCTTAACAATACAATGTAAACTAGGGATGCTCCAATCGCCAATTTTGGGGCCGATCGCCGGAATCAATATCGGCCGATACCAATCCGATGGAGTGGGCTATGGGGATCGTCCATTTAAAGTGATATTTAAAACTCATTTAATGGGGCTCATTCACTGGCGCTTCCACAAACAACAACAAACATAATTATTACATTCAAATGAAGTACATTATTCAAGTTTATATTAACTTTGGATAATAACACGGGAGAAATAACGGGAGCCTCTCTCTTTTCCTCTCTCTCCCTCCTGACAGCATGTCAGTATCTCATGCTGCTCACTGATCCAGTAATGAGTGACCCGACAGTGAAGAATAAACATATTGATAATAATAACTAGCTGGCTCCAGAGGTAGATAAAATAGCTAATTGTGTTAGGTCTAACTCTTAGTGTGTGTTTTGCTCCGCTCACCGGTCCGTCACAGCGGGCGGAGCTGCAGGATTTCTGCTTCACACACGTTGCATACCGCTATTTTATTGTCATTTTCGGACACCTTAAAATACTGCCAGACTGGCGAGCTTGTTTTGCCGTGAACAGAGAAAAGTGTCATGTATTTCACGTCATCATTTTACGTCATGCGATCGGCTCTCGCGATCGGCATTTTTAGAGAGCACCGATCGATCGGCAGAGAGTGAGTATCGGCCGATCGATCGACGGCCGATCGATCGGAGCATCCCTAATGTAAACACAACAAAACAATGAACTGTTGTTATTTTAGAACTTCACCGCCTTTATTTCCTGAAACTACAATTTGTAAAGTCGAGTGGATCTGACATTTGTCATTCGATCTGCAAAGTTGCACCATGGGTCAAGGAAAATGCAACTCTGTTTTAGTTTTTACAGCATTGAGTGGATTTCTCACTAGCAATTTGCCAATTACAGTATAAAAGAGCACACTTTGAATGCTTGTTGCATAGTTGCTGCTGTGCCAGACTGGTGATCCATCTTTTCCTGGGACGCGAGCCCGGGTTACACTCAACTCTCCCCCACACAAGCTATAAAGATATTGTCAGCTTTTGTGGCGCAGCAGCAGTCTTGAGAGCTACAAAAATGCTGTCTCATTTGCCTTCGCTTTGAAATATCCTCCTCTGTGTTCTTAGAAAGGAAAGCCACAGAACATTATGAGTCAATTCAAGCCACATTTGATAGGTTCCAATTTATTTTCGTGTTGTTGCTGTAATAACAAAGCCCTGTCAGACTGCATTAGTATGTTAAACACACAATTGCTTTCAGTACTGTCTCTCATGAATCCACTCATAAACAACATGACCTCGTTAATCACTCTCGCTTCACTTGCTCCTGACACTGGTGATCTTTTCACTGCAAGTCACACATGGCAATTTTCCATTCAGCAATTGTTCAGAGGATAATATGACTTGGTGTTGTGATATTTTCTATCTGTTTTACACTTGAAAACCTAATCTGTTCACAGAAAGCTGTGCTGTCACTAAAATGTGTGAAGATGCACTTTTTAGTTGATTATCTTGGAGCAAGAGAGGTCCGTGAAGACAAGATGTGTGGGAATTCCTCAGAGCTACATCAATACTTGAACATGGTGGAAGCGGGGGTTTCTAAGACACTGTTCCCATTGCTATTTTACTGTATATCTGCTTTCCTCTGTGTGGGCTGATTGATTGTGGCTAAATGATCATCACAATTATTTTTGATTAATATTGAAATTACAATTATATAACACAATACTTTGTCCTTCTACTAAAGGTACAGCATGTGTTTTATTGCACGTTCACATTTAAATTAACAATGCACTGATTTAACTTCTTTGTGCAGAAGTTTGCCTAATGTGAATATATTGGCCCTAAAGTCTTTACCTGAATTCAGTACATTTGTCTTTTGCTTGTCTGTTCTTTGTTGTGAATAACACTTCTGCTCTGAAAGTAGCCACACAATTTAGGAACGTTTTCTATCAGCGGAGAACACGTTTTATACGTCTATCACATTCTGTTATGATAGTTTAATTGTAGGAAGCCTAATTTGTGATGATTTATTGATATCGGTTTATTACCAACATAGTTTAAGTATTCGGTATCACCTCACCTCCTGAGCTCTCATTTTCACTGACATGTTATATCCATTTTGGTTTAAAACATATTCCCATCAAAGCAGCTTCAGTTTATAGACCACTGAAGTCTTGTATTTTCAGGCTCACTGTGATCATGTTCAGTTCCTTTTGCTGAGCATGGCTAAGTAATTAACTGGGATTACAGGCTTTAGTTGTTTGATCCTCCAGAACATATCAATATCATGGGGATAGTTTATTGGGCAATATGTTGTCAGCTGTTCTGGAAACAATTGGAAACTACTGGAAGTTTTTCAAAACTGGTTCACATCTGCGTTATCAGTTACAAGAAATCCCCACTAGATCTAGCAATTTTGGTGAGTTTTGGCGCGCAGTTACAGTTGTAGAAGAGCCCTCAAGGTTAGACAGTAATGGTTGGCTAGTTGCCCTCTGCAACTACAATAGGTCGTGTGTCAACCATTTTGTGTAGTCTGGTTGCTGCTTTGCGTAACCAACACACTGGTTCCTTGTCCTTGGCATGAAATCCAGAACCTAGGCAAACAAAAGTGCTACTCTTTGTTTGGAAATATTTTCAAACACCGACACTGAACTCATTTTTTTACAATAGGAAAGTTCAATTAATCTGACATGGTGACGGTACAAATATTCCCTTATTCAGACAGTAAATGCATGTCCTTTTGTTAAGGGACATCAATCTGAAAACACAAATTCAACATGTGAATCTCAAGAGTAGGTATCATAAAAAAAAAACTTGAAATGTGCTGTTAATGAAAAAACAAGCTAATAAAGCAGCACGTCTGTCCTCAGGCTCTTTCAGTAACACAGTAATGCCTCTCTAAGATTACACGTGTATCTGCAGGCAATGTACATAGTTTTTATATTTGCTGCAACGCCTGCCGTGACTATGAATATCACAAAAATATTTTTGCGTGGACATTTCTCTTGGCATTCAGAGAAGCAATCTTGTGGCTTTAACATCAGTTGACTGTATTGTAAAGTATGGGCGTGTTAACGTTTTACTGGACAGCTTCAGGCAGATTTATGCCCCCGAGTCGAGATGTTATGGTTTCTATGTGCGGGGCAACAGAGGCTACATGGAGACCTCAAGAATTGTAATTGGACAGCTTTGTATTTTTTGTAATTTCTCCTACATTATTTCCACTCACGGTAGTATTTGTTGATATGGAAGACAACCGGGAGCAGGTTGAAAAAACACCAAGTAATCCTCCTCAGTAATGTTGTACATTTTGTGAAATTGCAAAGCCATTTCCACCAAGATCCTTCTTACGGCTATCAGCTCTGTCTACAACAGGAGAATGCATAAAGGCAAACTGCAATTACTTTGGGTGTGTAATAAATGCACGACAAGGCCTGATAATGTACAACACATCCATCTAGTGAGGGAGGAGTGTCACGATGTTCAACGGGTTGAATCCTACGCTGAACTATAAGTCAGTCTCAGAGCCGTGGGCATCTGCAGGAGCAATGAAACACCTCGACAGAGAAGCATAAATGTAGGTTTACTGTTATTAGTAGTAAAGTGAAATATTGAGATCCTCCAAGCTGTGAATACATCAGACTTAATCTGAATGTGTAGTATGGCACAGCTGAAAGAGAGCACTTTTGCCTCTGTGAATGTTTGTCTTGGGTTTCACTTGTACAATACTGTAATCTGCCAAAGAAAATAGATTACATGCTGACGTGAATGGGAGAGTATGATGTTTGACAGTTTACCGGTTTGCTTTGCATTTTAATTTGGCAGCCGCTATAAAAGAAGATTGATGATCATGGAGGAAAAAAAAGCAGACGGGCATCTAGAATAGCAGAGGTAGATGGATAACTGAAGGAAATTGGAAATATTTACAAATATTTACAACCTGCCGAAAAAGCAAGCAAACCTGTGCTCTTTTAGTTTTCATGTTGACTGAGCATTTGAGCTCTCACTTACCTGACTTGCATTTTTGAAAGGTGGATGCACATGTGACCACGGCATTTCCAGATGGACACACGAATACGGAATTGTGAATTTCGCACGAAGATGGCCCTGAACTTGGCCAACAGCCAAGCAACAGCCGAAGCAAGTATGATGCCACACGATGGCCCCCGTACTAGGGATGCCAGCGATTATTTGATTATTCGAATATTCGTTACAGTCTCCATAATTGAAAATTATTTTTTAAAATTCGATTTTATTTATATATTTTTGTATTATTATTTATGTTTTTCATTTTTTTCCTGGCTTAGTTTCAACCAAAATATAGACTAATGCTAATAATAGTAATAGTATTAATAATTGTAAATGGCCATTGGTCACACCACCAGTTTGTTTTACTGTAAACTTGGAGGAAGCCAGCTGCGCAGGCTGTGCAGACTGCTGCACTCTGCGAGGCCTGCGCTGCGCTGCTACACACCGCCCCCGCCCCCCACCCCACCTCTCCGTCACACGTGCGATTGATTTATTGGTGATATACAGAACAGTGAGAACAACACAACTAAAGATGAACAAAGCGGTGCGTTCAAAGAAGAGTTCCTCGTGGAACTACTTCGAACTGACAAGTATAAATGAAAATGTTTTTTCTCTCCCGCGGGGGGGGGGGGGTGGGCGGCAGGCATACTTTGTATTTAAACATACACTTTATTCTTTACTTTCTCGTCTTTGTATAGATTAGAAGATATTACTTATCTCCGTAATGTTGTTTCCATAGCAACAACAACTTCCTGTCAACAGCGTAAACACGCCTTCAAAAATAAAAGTAAGTAAGTAAGTAAAAGTTTATTTCTAAAGCACCCCTCCCAGCACGAATGCACAGAGTGCTGTACAAAATATAGCAGTCAAAACAATTAGGACAATATGGCACTAAGGCATAATAATAACAAAACATAACATGACAGGAAAATAGAATAAAAACTTAAAAACAATATACAAACATGAAACCAAGTGCAAGAGAACCAGTGATCGACAGTGACAGGACAGTGACGTGATGAACGGCCTAAGACTGCTCAAACGCCTGCTTAAATAAGTGCGTCTTTAGGTGTCCCTTGAACAGGTTGAGGGAGGGAGCCTAAAAGCATAAATTAACCTAAATTACATTTAAGACATACAACTGCAACGAAAGTAACAAAAACAATGTAATATCCTTTTCAGTTTCACAGAACACAAATTGGGTTATTTACATAATATGTTTACATGATTTTGTTGTGAAATAAATGCAATCTCGATGTCATCGTACTATAATACGATGGCTACACAACGGCATTGTGAGGGCTTCACGTAGTCATGTTGCCTTCCTAAGACAATCGGGCAGCTTCTTGTTTCCTTCGTATTGTCTTCACCGGTGATCAGACGAAGATGACACGATTTGACAAGATGCCCTCACGAGTGCCTTACGAAGGGCAAAATGGACACGCAAATTCAGCACGAAAATGAACCTTTGCAAGGTCCTTCGGCAATTTTTTGGCATGCCAAAGATTTTGCCACCGCTCACGAAGTTGCTGCCGGAGCCTGAGAAACTCTACCGGCGCTCATACGATAGCTTAAGATGCCCTCACGAATGGCCCAATGTTGTTACGACCAGAGCCGAATTTGAACATTTCCTTTATCGTGTGTCCATCTGGAGTCAATTTCGGGACAGTGTGACAGGGGCTTAAATGGATGACCCATGAATGGATCCTGGTAGCAGAAAGGCTGTTTTTATCCTTTACCTTTATAGGAGATTAAGTGAACTGGAACGTGGGATTGAACATTGGTTAAAGGCAGTGGCTAGCCGTCAGGGCCCTCTAGACCAGGGATGGGCAAATGGCAGCCCGGGGGCCGCACGCGGACCCCACCTCCTCTTTTTGCGGCCCTCAGATTAATTTATAAACAACATAATTAATTAAAAAATATATATTTTTAATTGTTTTACTTAGTACTGATACCGTCCACTAGACTCCTAGTTACGTCGCGAGCTGCGTACATGATTTTGTTCGGCATCCAAATACTGCAAAATAATCTGACACACGTTTGTGTGTATTGTGTTTGTTTCCCGGAAAACACTCACAAGAGACACCGGCTTTTGTTATGCCTGCTGTGACGTTAAGTTGCCTCTTGTAATTATGCCTTTACAAGCTTAAAAGTTGCATTTATCATCTAAATTTGGCGAAGCAAGTTTAATATTCTAAAAACCAAGACTTAGTTTATTTGAAATCAGATGAAAACAAACTGTCACGGACCCTGCCGTGTTATCTATGATTACTATACGCTTTTCATTCATATTTTCAGCGGGAGGGAGGGGAAGCGACGCTGAGGAACAGCAGAGTGCGGGTTGACAGGTGTCTGTGTTGACATTCCCCTTATTGTGCATCATCAGAGACAGGCTACAAGTGTCTTAGCTAGGTTCAAGTTAGACAACTAATGTCTGGGTTAGTGTTCATGACTTCATGTTTATGTCATCTTAATGGTTAATCTTAATGCACACACATTTTCCGTGCTTTCCAATAGTTTAAAATAGTTTTATTCCACTGTTAAATAACCTGTTCAATACAAACATGCCACTTGTAAAAATTAAATAACATTTCTGTGAACTGATATTTGTTTAGTGAGCTTATCAGAGGATGTTCCCTGAAAGATTGTAAAATATCAATGAAGATGTCAGACTTAAAGGAGACCTATCATGCTATATTTGAATAATATATTGTAGGGCCATACCTATATAAGGTATATTTATACGTTTTCTTTTTCAAAATACCAAACGGATCATGCATTTTAGCCATGCCTTATTTCGCTCTATTTTGCTCTCCTCCACCCTGTCTTTGAATGCGCTGCAGCTGACCACGCCCCCCTGCAAAGGATGGGGCCGAATAACAAGCTTCATGTTACCATGCTGTTACCATGCCACGGCAACCTCTCATTCCCCTGATAGGTGGAGAGATGGCCATATAGGCGGAGCTCCTCGTCACTGACGTCAGACTATTTTCAAATCTGTATCAGTCTGTATCAGATCTGTTAAAGCCCCGTTTTTAGAGATTTGGGGTATGAAGGAAAAGAGAGAGGGTTGTGTTTTCTGACACTTTTGTGAGTTCCCTGACACACCGGGGACACAAATTCATGTATAAAAGATTTACAAAGGTGCATTTTGCATGATAGGTCCCCTTTAATTTGTTAATAATTACACACAATACATGGAATTTGTGTGTGTGTTCCAAGTGAATCTGCGGCCGCCTTGTGGCCAGTACATACATTATGTGGCCCCCATCACCATCCAAGTTGCCCATCCCTGCTCTAGACCCTCTCTGAGGGCCTAAGATATTAAAAACATATATATTTGAAAACATTACAAAAAAAACTTTTTTTTTTTAAATATACAAAAAAAAAATGTTTTAGTTATATTTTTCATTAGTTTTACCAACATAACTTGATTTAATTGTATTTAAAATAAAATCCTTCGAATCTGCCTGTTCAGTTTCTGTTTGAATGTGAAGGGTTCAATTAAAGAAGCTCCTCTCTGCGAGTTACTGTGAAGATAGGAGGTGATAGTTGGTCCCTGTGTAAATTCACAGAGGGCCCGCTATAGTAACTCAAGGAGAGAGTAATGTCAAATGACAGTACAATTGACCAATCTTATCTTCCCTCTAAATGGGTGGGCTTTATTTTCGCGGACTTTATGACAGGTTCCGCCCGCTGTGAGGTTTATACATGTGTATAAAAAGGTGCAGTGACGCGTCCTAATACCCGGACGTAAGCTGCGCATGGGTTCCCTCGACAAAAAAGCAATGGGATTTCTCCATAGGATTTTGGAAAATAGCTGGAAATAAGATCTGTGGAACGAACCTGTTTGATAAATGCACGTTTTGTTCAGCCGGATAATATCCACATGTCTACCCTACTTTTATTATTTTCGAATCACAAATCTAATCAATAGATTTATGATCGATAGATTTATGATTAGCATAAGTTCGTTCATGATGGTCTCACTTCAGTGATGGTAATGGCATCATTGTGAAATTATTAACCGAGTCATTTCCAAGATTGAGTTACAATGATAAACTGGAGTGGCAAAGGAATAGCTGCATGACCCGCCATCAAGTGCTTCATCCAAAAGGACAGGAGGATGGACTTTGTGTTTAAGTGATTTGATCATCAAAGGTAGGCCCAAGTCATTTTCAATGTGGGCCGCCGTGCCGACTTAATTCATTTTGAATTGTTACTTGGCTGTGGGTGCCCTGTCATGATAGGTGTTTATATAAATGGTGTTGTTTTGTGTGGTAGAGGGTCGCTGTCATTGATGCGTTTGGCACCCCGGGCCGTTGTTTGGATATTCCGCTGAAGTATACGCTGTGACGTAATAGCTCTTCTTTTTCTTTCTTTTTCGAGGGAAGGGGGGTGTATAAAAGTCACGGCTCGCCACTGGTTAAAGGTTATGCAAACATCCAGCACCAACATGCAATTATACAGAATTGGAGTAAGAAAAACATTGTAATACACGTCTGTTTTTTATCTTTACACTAGCTGTAACTTTACTATCAGTGGAATACAACATGTCACTCCTCCTCTGCCTTGCATACATTTTCCGGGTGTTTCAAAACAAGGCAGTGATTGAGTTTGTATCTAAGTGTCAGCAGCACTCACTGTCAGATGTTACTGCCTACTTTAGGAGCTACATGTCACTTGCTACATTAAGCTGCAAGACATGGAAGGACGAAAGCCTTTTTAATGTCAGGACAGCTATTCTGCCCTGTTAAAAAACACAGTTAATATGCCATGAATTGGGTCTAACTTGTACTTCGTACTTTTGCCATACATTTTTAAGTATGACACTTTTCTGTACACGTTCTACTGGTATGTATGTAAATTCTTTTTGTATCTCTGCTCTTTGCATTCCAAATTTCCCCTAGTGGGTCAGTAAAGATCCGAACCAAACTGGACTGTATCACTCAAACCTACCATGCGGGAGCGACAGCGCTATTTGAAGCCCGGCTTGTTGACTCGGGCAGGCAGTTATGTAGGGTTAATCGTTGTCCATGGCCTCTCACTAGTTAGACATTCACATGGCAACACCTCAACTGTCCATGGTACAAACAGTTGTGCACTTTATGAGTCACTCAGCAGAGACCAGTTGTCCTCTTATAGTTGGAACAGTGTTTTCTGCAGATCAGTCAGAGGGTTATGTCCAGAGAAGTTAAATGTTGATATACATAAGGCTGCATTCCTTGTGTGCAGATGGTTATTTCAGATTTCAGTAAGAATTTGCTGGAATCCTGCCTGGCAGGCTGCTTGTGCAGGAATGCATGTAATAAACAATACTCAGAAGACTGGAGAGAAGAAATAAATAGTGTCTTTATCTTATTCTATTACACAAACGCACACACCCAGCAGTGTTAGACAGGGGACTGTCTGCTCTTTAGCCTCAGGCTTTGTCCTTTCACAGCTCTTCCTTCTTTCTCATCTGTCAGCATTCAAGTAAAAAAAAAACAAGCTGACTTTATCCAACACATTTACAGTATATAACTCTCCTCCTGTTTACAATCTGGATTGAGGAGAATAAACTCAACATAAAATAGATTAATGGGGATAATATTCCACATGGAAAATCGAGATCATAACAATTCACAGTTGTTACAGTTTGTATTTGAGCATGGACATACCATTGCCATACACTACCGATTTAGTTGTGTCCACAATGTAATAAGGACATGCTCTCTTTCTTTTGTTCAACATAGTTCTCTCTTTATTACAACGTTTACACCGCCGCTTCCACCAGGAAGCAAACAGGAACATACTTGATATTTCAGATGTAAGAAGAATAAGATGGAGAACATGATGCCTGAAACAAAACATGTATCTATTCGTAAGGAATAAATTACGCTTTGTAAATGCTTGCCTGTTGATGTATCTTGTTCCATGCAAACCTGGATTAAACATTTCAGGAAGAAAATGCTGAATAAAATCCATTGTCCATCTGTTCATCTTAAAATCAAATGTTCTCTTTTTCCAATTTGTGCTGCTTTTCATTTTAATCAGCATCTTTCTTCGTCTATCAAACTACCCACTGTGATTTTAAACTGTAAGTGAAAATTAGCATTTAAATGCCCTGCGATAATGTCAAAAATATAACCTTTAACAAAGTGTATGTGGTAGGGCTGTCCCGAATACCATTTTTCGGGCTCCGTATATCCGGTAGTAATCAGCAGCGAATTTTCGGTGCGGAGAGTTTTTTTAATAAAACATTTTTTTCCAAAAGGTTTCAGAACACGCTCCGAATCCGAGACACCTGACAACACGCTGTTAAGCAGAAGTGCATAAAGAGCATACTATTACGATTTATATTTATTTATTGTCTCAATACTCGCAAACATTAAAACTAAATGTGTCCTCTGCATTTAACCCAGCCGCAGTGCTGCGCCCGGGGACCAAATCTGGTTCCAAATTCCGTCTAACGTTTTACAACCTGAAGATACAAAACACATATTTCTATTATAACAACAATACTTTTAATAACATAGCCGTAAAAGTAGGCCTAACAGTGTAATACTTGTTACCGATACAGTAAACAGTATTTAAATAAATGAAGAACGAAAAATGTATGAACAAACTGTATGCCAATAATTGCCTTAGCCCCAGATGTTCCCACATTACTCCTATTATTTTCACTATTCGGATAAAATTGAAAAACTAATATAAAAAACAATTCGGTTGCTTGCTTGCAACTATTTTCCAAGCAAAGTAAGTGCAAGTTTTTATCATGTGTAACGTTACTGTTTAAACGCCGGATAAAGCAGCTTCATCATGGCAACTTGACAACAGCTAAGCTAAGCTAGGCCACTACTTGCAGCATCCAAGTGACTTTTCAGAGTTGTTGTGCCACCGTGGTAGGCCAGTTTCTTGTCGCATATTTGGCACACTGCCTTCTTCTTACCGTCGTCCAATTTAAAATGGTCCCACACAGCTGAAGTCTTCGGCATTTTGTGTTCAGGTGTGTGAAACGAGGTGAAGCGAGGTGAAGCGTGCTGTTTGCACATTTTAACAGTGCAATTCAAAAGTATAAATATAGTATAAGAATATGGCAATTCGCCTTTATTGATAGCATACATTTAGAAAAAATATATATATATTTTGAAAAAAAAAAAAAAACGAATATCCGAATAATGAAATTGAAACCCGAATAGTTGGCCAATGAACGAATATTTGAATAGTCGAATATTCGGGTACAGCCCTAGTATGTCGTAGATGTGTCCAAATCTGACACATGGTGACTTTATACTTAATCAGAAGAGTGAAAAGGGAACATGCGTTGTTGTCTTTGCTTAGAGATGTCTTCACATTCGTTTATTATCTTGAATCGAAGCCTGACTTCAGTCGAACTAACTAGAGGCAGCAAGGCGCAACCGTTACGCTGATTATCCTGTAATGACAGAGCTTGAGCCCACCAAACCCACTGACCGCTCCAACCCCCAACATCCCTGCTGATAGTCTGATAGTCAATTGTCCTTAAAACTGAAAGACAAACCATGTTTTGGATGGTTTATCTGAAACGGTTTGGTGACTTTGAGACAATCCAAGAAAAAAAATTTGGTTAAAAGGAAATGCCCATTTAACATAAATGTTCATATCCTATTATCTTAGTATAAATCAAAGTATCAATGAAAATATTATTACATTACAAAAACCTAAAAGAAATCGTGACAATTTACCTACTCTATTTTACCAAAATTATCTTGAACACTTTATATGTTTCTCTATTCAACTTCCAGTCACTCAGGAAGTTGCTGCCACTTTGTTTGTCTCAGAAATTGTTAGTGTGGCCGACCCACCCACGAACCATTTCCTCCTCAGGAAAGTACTACCTCTCAGGGACTATCTGGGGGTGAAAAGGTTCGCGCAAACTAGGGACTAGTTCCAGATCCTTCTGGTGTGAAACCTAATCTCCCCCTATCGGCCTAGTTCGGGGGGAAAAGTACTGTCCAAAGTGATAAAACGTGGTAATATCAGCAACAAATTTTAGTTATGAAACGTTCCCTTTTTGTTTTGCTTGTCTTTTGATTTTGTGTTTTCTTTTGTTCTTTGTTGAACTGAAAAAAGGTGCTCTGAAAAAAGAACGCCTGAACCCCCGCACAGCCCCCACATCAATATTTGACATTGTTGCAGAAGCCATTACTTGGTCCCTTGGGTTGTCCATAGTATTATGATTTGAAAAGTTAAATTTTTGTATTCCAAAGTTCTTATTTTTCATTAAGTTGTCCAATAGTTGAAAAGCATATTTGCTATGTAAATCGGCAGATGGTTCCAAACTGTAAGAACCATAAAACTGAAATGTGTTTATTAAATGTTCAAGCTCTAGCTAAAATGTTGAGCCATCTGTTGTTATGGAGTTCACAATGAATGAAAATATATTATTTACTGAACAGAGTTGGATGTCAGCAAAGACAACAAACAAGATTAGCAGCATGCATTACGATGATCATTTAACCACACTATAGTCTAATATAATAATTATGTGTGAATAAAAATGCATTACAGATTTTAACCTAAAGTGTCTGAGTCTTTCTCAGTGTGTTGCCTTTACAATTGATCGCCAACAAGAACAAGAGTGAAACAGTAGATGCTGCTGCTGGTACTATATCGACCTGCATTGAGACAGAGTGTCTCAATTATAGAATGAAGTGAGCAGAGATAATGAGAAGTGTTTTGATAATCTTAGTGACTGGCTTTTGTAATTCAGAAATCAAGGCAGAGTGCAATGGCTGAGCATGTTAATAGAGCTTCTCTCGTTTCTGCCAGTCTTCTTTGAGCACAGGGAAAATCAATCTGGCACCTTGTCAAGGTTTTAAGATCGAGGTTTCCTCGCACTGTGGCCAGTGTGAGTTTTCTTTTCATCCTCTGCATTCGCTGTTGCCATGGGCAAACCACAATTTATTTATTTATTTATTTATTTGATTGTACGCACTGGTGGGTTGAATTCCCAGTTAAGACATGACCATTTTGGCTTGAGCAAATGAAAGTGTGTCTTGTATTTGAACATGTTTCCCCCTCCCCCACAAATGGAGAATGAAATTGAATTATATTAGTATTTGACAGAGAACAAACAGTTGTGTGTCTTTAGTTCATAGCTTGCATGATTGAGGACTCGGTCATTAGAGGCAAGCATTTCCCCTATCAAATGGCAGTAAATGCACTTAAATAAGCTTTTATTTATCCAAACCAAATGTTTGTTTACTTTTAATAATTCAACTCTGATATTTTGCCCAATTTGATTGCAGTCCCCACGGAGCTGACTTCATCTGTCAGATACTTACGGCCCGTCTACACTACAGGCATCGAAAAATGCTTTCAACGCTTCGCCCATTCACTTGAATGGGGTGACGTAGAAGATTTGTAATCTTCGCCGAACTCCATTGTGGGGAGCATGGCTCTGCAAGCATCACAAGCATCTATCGGCATTCAACTTTTGAGGGTCGATGCTTGGCATCAGCCAATCAAATCCCGTTTATGCAATTCCCGCCAGTACAAGCGCTAGCCAATCAAACCGCGTGTATGCTGATACCGCAGGTCTTGAATATTTTCCATATGTCATAAAATGGAGGATAAATTAATCATTGCCATGGCAAGTGTTCCAGTCCTGTATGACTGTACTCTGTTCACCTACCGGGACCTAAACCGGAGGAACCAGGCATGGCGGGAGGTGGCAGAGACAGTTGGTGAAACTGGTAAGTTTTCAACTGTTTGGGGAGTTTATATCCAGTTTACTTCGTTGAAGAAGGGGGCTTTTTTTTTGCTTTGTATGCCGGGGGCGGGCGGGAGATTCCTGATTGGTTGTTGGTCGCCTTGGGCGAGAGAAATCGCCAAGCCGCAGACACGCCCAGCTTGAAGATTTTTTGATGCCTGTAGTGTAGACGGGCCGTTAAACCTCAAGAGCGAGTGTCTGAGAGTGATATCAATAGATTCAATGACAAAACAAAGTGAGCATATGCTCTCTAGCTAAAACATTGCTGAGATTCAAGATGTTGATTTTAAGGAAATGTACTTGGTTCAATTAAATACGTAGTTAATCATTAGTTAGCAAACCAACCCATCATTGCCTTATAACATTTGCATTCTTATAAACTGGTTTCTTTTCTAGTGCTGAATAATAAGTAGTTTCTTCATCCTTGTATAACCTTCAGTGTAATTGGTTGGCAGTTATCTCCATGTCCCTACTATCAGACATTTCATTCCAATATGTCAGTTACCTTCAGCTCACACATTTGCATCTTTAATGCTTGCTTTTAATTAATTTTTTCCACCTCTGCCTGAATAAACGCTTCCATTGCGCCCAGCCTGCTTTACATATAGCATAAACAATTTTTAGGTGCTCACCCACTTGAGAATTTGAAGTTTTGAGGTTTCTCTTTCAGTACCAGCACATTGATCACAGAATGTGTCTGTGTTAATAATAAAACATATGGAGTCTCTTGCTATAGCATAATGAGAATACTTGTTATCATGAGGTTTGAGCCAAGGGAGAGAACTATTTAATACCATTGGACAGCCTGGAATGTTTTAGGATTGTACGTGTTACTGTTCCATTTACATTTGGCCTTAGGAAACTGTTCTGGCACAACTCTGTTCTTAGGTTTATATGAAAACCAGACATGAAGTCTTTTCGATCTTTATTTGGGTCTAATCTGCACTCTACTCAAATGTTGATCAGACACTTGCTTTCCACGTAAGCTGCACCTGACATTTAATCCTACTGGCTGTTGGCAACAGTAGTATGTGACATAGGTAAATCCAATTATATAAAACATTTGATTTAGTCAACATTATACAGACTAGTTCATATTTCTCACAACGGCAAATATTATTATTTTACTCTGACTATTTATTAAGATCTTACATTGCACTGTATTGTAGGGCTGCACGATATTGGAAAAAACTGACATTGCAAAATTTGTTTCCCCTGCGATATATATTGCGTTTTTTTAACTATATTTAACCGGATGAAGAATTTTAGTCACGGACGTCTGGATCGTAACTGGTTGACTCATCATACCTTAAGTCATGATCCAACATGTCATGATAATGCATGTTGCTTACCCTCAAACAGGGGCGGACTGGGACAACAAATCAGCCCGGGACTTTCGATCGGCCCACTTCCGTACCGCCGGCCCACCGCGGTGCTAGTGACTTACCGCAGAGGTAGACATTAAGGGTAAAATGCATGGTAAAATCCCACTGGCATTATATTATCACTGGCCCCACCATTGTAACCAATGGCCCGGAGCATTCGCACCCAAAACAATCGACTAATAATGAAGAAAATTAACACCTTTGTTGCAATAGTAATTTATGCACAAACTACATTACTACTTGTACTACAACATTTGAATAATCAGTTCTTCCTCATTTTCCTCAATTGTTCATATTTGGTTTATTAAAATAATGATATTGTGGTCATTGTAAAAAAATGTCTGCTATTATTATGAGTATTATTATTTATATAATGCACTTTCTGCCTTCCCGTCATTAGGAGTTAGACATGTCATGGCTATGTAATTGATTTGATAGACCCTTCATTACCTTTATATTGTCTACTCTTCACTTACTTGTCAGCATAGGTCGGCATTGATGTACAGAGCCGACAGAAGACCTTGTTTATATTGGCATCATATTGAGAGGTGCAGCCAGTGACGCGTCCTAAACCAGGAAGTAAGCTGCTGGTTCCCTCGACAAAAAGCAATGGGATTTCTCAAAAGGGTTTTGGAAAATAGCTGGAAATAAGGTCTGTGGAAAACAAACCTGTTAGATAAATGCACGTTTTGTTCAGCCAGATAATCTCCACATGTCTACCCTACTTTTATAATGTTCAAATCATAAATCTAATCGATAGATTATAAAACAGGGTTTTAGGACGCGTCACTGCACCACGAGAAGCCAAAGTTTGATCAAGCTGGCTGAAACTTTCTCTCCCTCTTCTTCTCATGCTACCTGTCACTCTCCTTTAACACCTCCGGTAACTTTCTTTATTTGAAGATTTTTTTTTGCCCGGCGCTTGGCCGGTTACCGCTGGTATTAAAAACATTTTGGCCAATGGTTAGGTGGTGCGATAGTCTGTAGTGAAGGAGCGCGCTCCCGCTCACGGGAGCCTGCTCGCGCTGCGCTCCGCAGCAAACAGCTGTTTGCTTTTCACCCAACAACGACAACCGACTCACGGAACTCTATGTTGTAGCGTTGATAAACGAAACAATTTAACTAAATTGCTAGTCAAAATACCAATACCACAGGACAATTATTTTAAAGCAATATTTTTAGTGGCCCGAGCGGGCAAGTGGAAAGTACGTTATGCTTGCCCGGGGTGTCTAAATAGTGCTTCCGGGCCAGCGGGCCATTTATAATGTCGAGCCCTGCCGATTACCGGCCGGCCCACATCGTCCGACCGGCCCACTTCAGTAACGGCCCATCGGGATTCGTCCCGAACGTCCCGATGGCCAGTCCGCCCCTGCCCTCAAATGAGGGGGTTCATCTGTGAATGAAGAAAAGAAGAACCTTTTTGTATCCAAAATAGTTCCTGATGGCAGATGTTGCTTTTCTTTTTGGAAGTAAATCTTCATTCTCGCCGGTATTGTCCTCCTGTTCCTCGCTCATTTTTTACCGGTGTTTTGATGGTCTGCAAACTAGCGGGGCGGGGCCTGCTGTGATATGATCAAGAATGATTGTGATTGGTAGTTTGCTGTGCAGGCAGAGCCTGCATGTCACTCACTCAAGTACCCCTGACTTGAGAGCCGCGCAAGTTTTCCTTTTGTAGCAAGCAGCAAAATAATTGTACCATGACGTGTTTGAGTTAATGTACCTACTTAATATCGCACGTCCTAAAAAAAAGATTTATAATTTTTTTTTTATAAAATCGCACGTCCCTGCGATGTGAATATTGCGCCTGCGCATATCGCGGTTATCGCCATGACACGATATATCGTTCAGCCCTACTGTATAGGGGTGCATACCGGTTCCCGGTATTACCGAAATACCGGTTACTGCTGGCTACGGTGTACCGAAATCAGATACTGTTCTTTTTAATAAAGTGAGGCGTAATATCCTTAAACTCGCGCCCAAACCGCCACCAAACAGATCGCGCATCTTGCAACGGCTTCGGTGATTGGCTTGATTGCCAAGCAACGCCCTTCACCTTCCTCCAGAACGTCTGAGCCTTTCGGTTAGCTTTCGTTTTTTCATTAGCTCGATTTTGGCACAAAAATCTGTGTGTAGTGTGGCTGCATATGACTGCCAGTCTGAATGGTGGGGTCTGTAACCACTGCAAGAAGTTTATTTCTAGGAAAGGCGGCAACACATCCAACCTCTCAAAACATGTGCTACTATCACATAAAATCAGAGTACAGGAATGTACAGTCTTCAAGCCTGTGTTGTCAAACATTTTTTTCATTATTTGTTCAGTACTAAAAGGTTGAAGTCTCACAATTAATTGTAATATTCATTTGACATAACTATATCATAAAGCGCTTCATGGGAGTAATTGCGGGATGATTCAATTTTTCCCTTATGCAACATGAAAGTATCACAATATCTATCGGTATCGTTCAGTGGTATCGGTATCGTAAAAAAGTAAACAATATGCATCCCTAGCACTGTAGCTGAACCATCATTCTTATTTGTATCTGTCATATTGATCTTATTTAAATTAACTACATCCTCTTTAATCCATTTTAAGCTTGATATGTTATTGTGCTAATCCAGATGATGGGCACACTTCAAAAAACACTTTTAAATAGGGATGCTCCGATCGGCCGCCGTTTTGATATCGGCCGATATTCACTCCCTGCCGATCAATCGGTGCTCTCTATAAATGCTGATCGGGAGAGCCGATCACATGATGTAAAATATATGACACTTTTCTCTGTGCACGACAAAACAAGCTTGCCAAAATGGCTTCACCAGTCTGGCAGTGTTTTAAGGTGTCCGAAAATGACAATAAAATAGCGGTATGCAACGTGTGTGAAGCAGAAATCCTGCAGCTCCGCCCGCTGTGACGGACCGGTGAGCGGAGCAAAACACACACTAAGAGTTAGACCTAACACACTTAGCTATTTTATCTACCTCTGGAACAAGCTAAACTACTTATAAATATGTTTATTCTTCACTGTCGGGTCACTCATTACTGGATCAGTGAGCTGCATGAGACGATACTGACAGGCTGTCGGGAGAGAGGAAAGGAGAGCGCTTCCCCTAATTTCTCCCGTGTTATTATCCAAAGTTAATATAAACTTGAATAATGTACTTCATTTGAATGTAATAATTATGTTGGTTGTTGTTTGTGGAAGCGCCAGTGAATGAGCCCCATTAACTGAGTTTTAAACATCACTTTAAATGGAAGATCCACATAGGCCCGCCCGCTCGATCAAATCGGCATGAAATGACTTGGTCGCTCTATGACGCGTTGAACCCAATGTGAGCAAATGACACTGAATGCTGCGACGCAGCACCTGAGATTACTTCCAAAAAGTTGTTCACGTTCTCAATTTTTTACGTTTAACGTTATATTCGTTCAGTACACTTCGGTACACACGTGTACCGAACCGAAGGGCCCATACCGAATATTTTCGACACGTATACCGTTACACCCCTAGTGTTTGGCTAGTTTAGTGATGAAATGTATAAACTGTGATCAAATCTTATGACCTGAAAAAGTATTTTTCTGATATATCCACTTCAATGTGGATGTAAGCTACCAGATGTGAGGGTAAACAAAGCATGCAGGAAAAGGATTCAATAGTTCAATATTTTGTATGGCCAGTAACAGGAACAAAATGGAAATATAGCGGTTATAGGCTCAGGCTCTTTTTACCTTGTCCTTTGTTTTGTTTTGTATACACATAGTGTGTGATTAAAAGAATCCAGGGCTTTTATCGTTGGGTGTTTTCCAGATGCAGTCGGTTCTGACCGTATCCTATGCAGGGTACTGATAATTGTTCAGGATCAGCCAATATTAACAAAGGAGACAGATTTCTATACTTCTACATTTCTGTTACTTCACTTAACCATCTTTACTGGAAAACTACCAAGGAGATGATGCAGTTTGAGACAGTGTGCTGTATCATACAATATATCTAGACATTAAAGACCAAAAAGCCAGACAGCAATCAGCATATTTCATTTATTTGGTTACTTTGGTAACTGTTGTTTGAGGCTAGTCTAAGACATGTAGAACAATGCTGCGGTTCGGGATAAAAACGAAATAATAATAATAATTAATAATAATTTTGGTAATAATACTGACGCATGTTTTCATAACATATAGGTACCACTAATGAAATAATCTGTCATACATTCACACGAGCTTCAATGAGGTCGCACTAACTGATAAAGATACTGACTGATCCACTGACTCCTGATTCCCATCTCTTGGATTGGCTCAGTATATTTCCATTTTGGTAATCAGCTCAAGCACTAAATCCAATTACATGGAGGTTACTGTGGGGCTTTCTGGATGGGGACCTGCCTGCGAATGACCTGCAGAGCTTCTGATGCACAGACAGAACGGTACAATTCGTATCCTTCCTGCATATATTAGTTAAGCGTCTTTGAGCATTAGGAAAAGCTCTATTATTATTATTATTATTATTATTAATATTAGTGCGGCACTCCTAAGAACCTTCACTCTTTGCATTCTGTCCAAGTGACTTGCACACAGAAGGCATATCATAAAGAGTTTGTAACTACTAAACTATATATTTTTTATTTTGGGACGCTTGTTCGATCTTTTGAATACATTGTTGTTATTAATATGGGCAGTTATGTCGTGCTAAATAAAAATATTTAAAAGTAAATAAATACACGTTTTAGCACCAGGGAGTACGTTCCCGTTTAATAGGGATAGATGGTTGAACCTTTAGGTAGACTTTGTGCAGCCAAACGTATGCAAGGATATAAACTTGACAGAAAATAAGTCATCATATTGGTCTTACCATTTGGTTTATTGTTTTAGTTAAGTGTGTGTTCACCTGCGTTTTCCTCACTTTTCAATCAGTCAGCGCTTGTTTTATACACACAGAGCTAAGAAGACCATACAGCTGACATTTTATAGATGTTAGAACACTTCTCTGTGAGCTACAACAAACCAAGAGTCTCCTCTGCTTTTCTGCAAGACTATCTTAACATTTTTTGAAGAGGCATCTTTCAGCCCTTTAATGGGATTTAGAGTATTGGTCTACAGATGAGACAATAATCACCATGACCGCATATGTACCTCCAAAGACATCATATCTTAGCAGCGTTATGACGTGCTGTTATAATTGCAGGAACAACAACAAACAAAGGCCTGCCCCCATTGGCATGCAATATAAACACATTTGTGTGCATTGCTCATATTTGTATTTCTCTAACAAATCTGTTTTACAAAGTTATTTTTCTGATATATAAGTAGCTAAGCTTTAATACTGATTATCATCTAACCTCAATAATAATTATTATGATAATATCATGCAGCGAGATTGTTGTGGCCTAGATAATCACACTGTGAAATGTTCATGTCGACACAAGCCTAATTTGAGGGCATATCTCATTTATGGCTGAGCAAAAGAGCTGTTTTTTTATCGTTTTAATTCAGACTATAATTACCTGTTTTGCTTTTTGACATGCAGACTTGAAACACATGTTATCTGCCACATGTTACTTTTTCTGTGAGGAAAAAAAATGCATTTGGTCATTTTCATGTTGTTGTTTTTTGTAAACTTTGCTGGACACAAACTGATGTTGAAGCGTTTTTTAAAAGGTAAAGAAAGTCATAGCACGAGTCACTTGTAAAAGCTATTTCCCCTTGAGCCTCTTGTGACTTACCACCTCTGTCTGTTACATATTAACAGTCTGCACAATTGCAAAATAAGTCCTATTGTGCTCTGTGAACTAAACTGAGTAAGAGCCCAGTTGTACAAACCTCCTACTCCTGTATGTGGTGTTTTTGTATAACCCCCAGATGGTGTTCCTATCAGACACATGCCGATAACAACATCACCCAAGGTCTGATTCAGTTGTGTTCCACAGCAAATCAAGCAGAAATCTCTTTCCCCCTTCCTTTTTCTGCACTCTCATTGCAGCTTATGTGGCCTCCGTGATAGATTGCTGAATGAAACTGGATCTGTGAAAAAAGGACAAGCACTCTGGGAGTTGCACAGGGCACTCGCTGGGACATTTCCTCAGTGGGGCTTTTTCAAAAGGGCTTGCGCTGCAGTTTCAGCTAAGGGCAGTACAGTAGGTCAACTGCAGATAGAGTTTCAACCTCTCTTTTGTGGAGGTGTCGGACAAATTAGACCTCACAACTGTTTACCCAGTCAAACAGGGACAGCTGCATCTCTCCACCCTCCGAAACCTGCCACTGACTGTTCTTCCTTTGGGGAGCCATCTGTGAGAAATAAGCAGGCACGGTGATCAAATGAGTGTTCAACAGCTTTACCTCTGTCACTGCTGGGGGTGATATGCATGGCCCCTTAACTGAATCAACATGAGCTCTGTGCATTATGGGATCCAGCTGCCATTTTGGTCTGTACTAATGAGGACTGAGTAATGGTAGATGGGGCAAAATGACTGCTATGCTTAAAAGCGTCTCTTGTGTACTGTAGTGGTGCTGTTGTATTTAATATAAAATTGGTCTTGGCTGGTAATAATCAGACAAATGTGTATATTAAATATTTATTGGAAGTCTTCCATTCCAGAGAGATTTATTTAATTGTACTCTCCCAATAGTAATGAAGCAGAAAATATGCTGATATCCCCATACAATCTCTTCGGATGCTGTCATAGTTATTGGAGAAGCTTAAGGATTTGACTTGATAAGCCTATCGGGGTGAGCTGTATTTACACAACGGCTAATAGTCTGGAGATGTAATATGAATTCGAAATAATTTTAAAGTTTGTGGTTTAAATGCTGTACAGGTGTGCTTTTGTTTTTGCAAATTAAAATTACGATTGGAATACATAAAGTAAAAGTCCTTTAGATATCCATTAGAGAGAAAAATTACAATTCTTTACTTAGGTTGCAAAACACAAAGCAAACACACCATGGCTACTAATCAGATATAAGAACCCATGTACATAGGATCTTTCCAGTGCTCTACTTCAAACTGTCGGGTTGTATTTTGTACAAAGCACTAGGGCTGTACCCGAATATCCGAATATTCGTTAGTTGGAGTACTATTCGGGTTTCAATTTCATTATTCGGATATTCTTTTTTTAATTGATTGAAATCTCCAATATCAACGTAAGAGCTTGTGCCTCTTCGGGGGATGCTAACACTTAACCATAAACGTTATCGTTTACTTTCTCCGTCTTTATATGTAGATATGACTTTTCTCCGTCACGTTGCTTCCATAGCAACAACAACTTTCTGTCAACAGCGCTAACTCCTTAAAAAATAAAAGCATGTCCATAAAACATAGGAAGCCAAGCCAAATTACACTTAAGACATATACAACTGCAACGAAAGTAACAAACACAATGCAATATCCTTTTCAATTTCAAAGAACACAAATTGGGTTACATTAACAAATAACTATAAAACAACAATACGGTAGAATAACAAAATGAATGCCGTGAATAAACCGAAATACACGTGTTGAAGCGGTTCGCTGCTGATTACTGCGCACCCTCCCCCCGCACGGGCCGAATATCCGGAGCCCGGAAAATGGTATTCGGGACAGCCCTACAAAGCACAAAGAGAATCATCAGATTTCACGCCTGTTTGAGGCAGTATTGATCTCATCGTCCTTCCACCACTCCAGAGTCTTTTGTGCTCGGGCTTCCTCATCCTTCATGTTCTTTATCGCACGGGGGGATGAGAACTAGATGTGAGTGTTAATTATTTACCAACATGCAGTGAGCTCTTGGGGAACCGTAAGTGCTAGATTTTCAGAAAATTCAGTCTTTCTGGAACCAGATCAACACCGTCAACACCAGTGATGAACAGCCTCTGAAGGGTTGAATTATAAGATGCAATGGAACCTTTTCCCCCCAGAACAGAGAGGAGTATCAAGTACCAGTACTTTATCCAGGGGGATTACCTGATGCCTTGTAACTGTGTTCTGCCATGAGTACCTAATAGCTTACACTATCCTTTCAGCAGTGGTACACAATGAAATTAAATGGATAAGATGTCTCAATGCCAACCATTTTTTGTCCAGGAGTTTTTTTATAAACATTTTGTACTATTTATATTGGACAATTACTTGGCTGATGCTGCAGGCGAGTACTAAGTATGTGCCATAGCCAACAGTATTTATATGGCATGTGTTATTTACAAGAGAAACTCAATGTGCTTTACATCAATTATTCCCCTGAATAGTTTCAATATAGCACAACTAAAAACACATTAAAAGTGGTAAAGATATTCATTTTCACAGCTATTCATGACAAACAAAAAACACATTGAGACATTTTCACATTTTCTTCTTTGCTATCAATTGCTGTCAGGACAGATTTGCAAATAGTAAGATAATATATAGAGGTCTTAAATACGTAACCTTAATCTCTTGAGGCTTTTGATGTTGATATGCAGTTTTTCCAAATTAGACTGGAGTCTGTCCTGTCTTCAATTTGTTGAAAAAAATAGAACATCGTGACCTTTTGACTATATTGTGTGAGCAAATACAACTCACCACTGTTCTCCCGAGACATACACTGGTTCATTCATGTTTTTAAGCTCCTCTGCTAAGGCAAGATTACCATTGTGTGCTTGAGTTGAAAAGGCACAGCTCCATAAACCATGTGGGGGTGTGTGAGGCCAGCTACTCCTTATTTATCAGCACTGACACTATCAGCAGTACCTTGTGAAAAGAGAGCTAGTCATTCAGAACAGTGGGGCCACCTTGGCTGTCAAGCAGGATTTAAGCTACATTTCCCATGGTTGCCATGACGACTGTGGGAATTGATTATGAGGAGAGGGTTTCGGAGCATTGCTGTCAAACCAGTGGGTATTACCATAGTGGTTTGCGCAGTGATCATCTGAGAATCACTGGCTTGTGATGAAACCATTTTTTTTCTATACCAATGAAACACACAGTTCTGTGGTGGCAGATTGTACTGTTTCTCTTTCAGAATTATTCACCTAATAATTCTCTGTTTTCTTTTCTTTCTAGGATAAAATGTGGTTAAATGGCACAAGAACGAGTAGACCGTGAGGATTCTCTAACCCTTGCCCCTGAGCCCCAACCGTCTGAGAGGGTGTCGGACCTCACTGAGGCAATCCTGGGCCGTTGGCACTAAAATGTCCCTAAGTGGTGGCACTGCAGGCGGGAAAGGTGTGGACTCTAATGCGGTGGACACTTACGATAGCGGTGATGAGTGGGATATCGGTGTTGGAAATCTGATTATTGACCTTGACGCTGATTTAGAGAAGGACAAACTTGAGATGTCTGGCACCAAGGAAGGCATGGCGGCACCACCCAGTGCAGTGGCAGCGTTGCCTGACAACATCAGGTTTGTTAGTCCAGTGTCTGGCTCTCAAGGCAAGGAGAGCAAATCCAAATACAAGCGCAGTAAGAACTCTAAAGACAATAGTAGCAAAGCCTCAGCTGGAGATGGGGGCAAAAAAGAAACTGCAGGAAGGACTCAAGGGGAGCCAACAGGCACAGCAGCAGGCGCAGGAGCTGCTGGCAACAATACCACCTCTGGAAAGAACATGGAAAAAGGGGGCAAAGCCTCCAGAGGTGTTCTAAGTGGTAAAAAAGAGAAGGAAGGGGCTGGTGGGAAAAGTAAGAAGGACAAAGCAGATGTAGCCCCAGTCGTGGCAATAGCTGCTGCGGAGAAGGATGTTGTGTCTCCAGCCCAAGTGGCTTTGGGGAATAGTCGAAATGCGTCCTTTGAGAACACACCATCAACAGACTTGGCAGAATCCAATCAAATGGGGAATATTGCACTTGAAGCTGTAGGGATAGTACCAGCATTGACGGCAAAAACTGAACCAGAGGAGGTGGAAAATGGTAACACTGAATGCAAGACATTAAAGAAGGTGAAAAATGAAAAGGTGAGTTTTTCCTTTTTGTTTATATTGTCTGGATTTGTATGTTGCTTTGTAACATATTTCACTATCTAGTGTTGGGATGTTTTTGTCTTTGTCAATAGCCATTTTCTTATCCAGGTTTTGCTGGTCCGATTGTAAAGTACGGTAAACATTGGTGTTTATAAAGTTGATGAAAGCAATATGCAGCTTTCAATACATTTGAATTAAAAGTTCAAAAATATTTAGGCGATTTGTCTCTCAGTACAAACATTACCACATACAAACATTCATCTGTTATGCTAGCACATTTTTGAGGTTGCTGTTAAAGTGTGCCTGAATTCAATTGTTGCGAGTTGTTGGCAACAACTCTGTTATGTTTTATTTTCAACACTTATACAGCTGTGGGGTGGTTTTTCTCAGAGAAAAATGTCTCTGTAAAGAATACGGGCTGTCATCAGTTAAATCATGATGGTATTAATTAATACAGTAGGACACTTAGGAACGAACGCTGCAGGGTTCTTGAAGTGTTGCTTTGTGATAGCTATCATAGAGGTTGTTGAAAGCAGGCTTGGAGATGCTCTTCATTCCCCAAAGCTGTCTGACATGTGATGCATAAAAAAAACTAGGGCTGTTCTCTTTTATTACCACACTGTGAATAAGGACACCATTGACGAGTATGATGCTGAGACTAGCTACAGGAAACATTGTTTTTTATCCTGGCAACAGAGGCTTGGTTCATTTCAAAAGGAATGGCCTTCAAGTTTCCAAACATGTCTTATACAATGTTAAGTATTAATACCAGCCAACATGAATTGCAATTACCCATGAAAGTGTTAATTACGGTACACGAGTCAGTAGAACCAAGTTCTTATGTTAGACAAGATTGTAACTCACATCACATGAGCCTTGATAAAGTAAAGTAAATGTCACATTATGTTCCACTTTAATTTTCTTTCACACAATTTCTATGAAATCTTACAAGAACAATATAAAGATCTGTGTAGCTTTTCACCCTCACTTATCTTGTTCACTCCTAGAGTTGATATATCGCTGTGTCTATTGTGTGCCTCAGAGCCTTTTCATGCTCAGGCAGTATAAAAGACAGCAGAGCAGGGAGGTGCTGAGGACTGTTTTTGTCTGTCATCGTGTTCCATTCTTAATCCCACAAGCCCCAGCAATGCCTGGTGGAGCAGTGTGTGGGGGAGGGAGCTGGTGCAAAGCACGCCTTCGTCGTTTTTCCTGCTGCTCTGAAAGTGGCATGGGGGAAGGGCTGTGAGGAGGAAGCCTGTTTGATTCCTTAAATCCAGGACACCCAGCCATGAACACAAGCTGTAGAGTCTCCTTGGGCGGACTCCTTTGAAAGGAAATTTCTGGAAAGTCTTTGTAATCATAATGTATTTAGAATGAAAAGGCTTTCGTGGGAGAACCACATGAATTGGTTTTCAACACTGTATAAAGGAAAGGGGTAACAACTGCTTTCAAACATCTAACTGATGAAAGATATCCTGGAAAACATGATGAAAAATTGTTTTGATTGTTGCACACATTCTTTTAGTCATGAAGAGCCGGTTTTAGGTTTAGGTTGGCAACTCCAGTTAAAAATAATATGTGCCTACAGGGTCTAACCGAGACTAGATATACAGTGTGTTGTATATTTAATTTAGTTGTTTACTTTCATTTTACCAATGTTTCCAACCATATTCAAACCTAGAGAAACATAGAAGTTTAATCAAGCTAATGCTCAGTTTCATTTGGTCGTCTGTAATGGCCTTTTTGGAGGGTGGTTTTCTACCAGAAGCTCATAAGTTGACTTATCCTACTTATACTACACTATAGATCTGTGTGGTTTTTAACTATATTTGAACCAAATAAAGGATTTTAGTCATTGGATCTCTGGTTTTTAAGATAAAGTCAAAGTTACATTTTGTTGACTTGTGATTGATATAAATACATTCTGGGTCTATCTGTTTTCTGGATCATCCCTAAACCCTTTTTTGACAAGATGTGGATGACTCTAATTGTTGCTCACTAGTCGTATACATCCCAAACATTAAGAATTTACATTACAATTCGCTGCCATACATACTGTTTTCCATATGTAATTTGACTGTAGAGCAGACTGGCTCTGTATAGATATATCCTCTGGCAACACAAGAAAAACAAAACGTGCTGCAAATGAAAAAGATAATCAAATAAATAATTACTTCTGAACCTCACTCGCACGTTGAAAATATATGGTTTTTAAAATATAAATTAAAAAAGAATTATTTAATCTGTACATTTGAAAGATGTGACAGAATGATATCAGGTAATAATGCACATGAATATATCCTTTACATTTTCTTAAACCTAGATCGTTGTAGATGTTTTTAATAATATGAATAGTTAATTAAATAATACTAAAACCATTATAGAAGAAAACAATTACAGTTGGGAGGAAGATTTGGAAGTTTGTCAGCATCATTACAACTAGACTGGTGATTTAATATAACTAGCTGTCCTTTTGCCAGCCGTGTAATCTACACATTAATCAGTATGTGTCCCTGTAGCGGTTCTCCATGGTCGAGGTGTAATAGCGCGGCTACATTGTCTGTGTCCTACGTTAAAGCTCCCCGAAGCATTGGCTCTCGAATGCTGAATAAATCATCTGTACTTCCTTAGCACAAGTGCTAACCACCTCTGAGTGTGGCTCACTCTCCCACCTCTCATTATACAAATCTAGAGGACTAAGGCATTCGTTAGCTGCCTCAATGTGCCACTGGCCTTGATAAATGGAGCAGCCCTCATGGAAAATTACATTGGCATGTTACTTTAAAAAGTAGGGAGCCAGAGAAAGGAAAGGCAGCCCTTGAATGAAAGAGCAAAGCCAGCGCTCTGGATGGCTGCCGGTGTCCAGTCCGGGTGGTGAAGGGATCTCATGAGAGCCACCTCGAGCTTTCTCTCTTTGCCCTTCAGTGCCTGGCTGACCGTTGCTATTGTGTTTCAGCTCATTCGTTTCAAGTAGTGCCAGGGCTTTTAAAGGTTCTGCAAGAAAAGAGACTGTGACTTATTTTAAGAATGGGAGTAAATCATATCAAGAAGCTCACTACAAAGCGAGGCTGTTAGCTTACTTGTTCTGGTAAAGTCGATAATGCTTTTTAAAAGACTGACAGCACTGTAGAGCTTGTTCAAACATTTTTGGATCTCCTTCACATCTTGCGTAAGCGTGTATCCTGAGCATTCACCTAAATGTGCACACTTTGCAGACGTTAGTGATGTATTAGGCTGCCAGTTCAATCATCAGAACGGCTTGTCGGAGGGTTGAATAGTGTTGTAAATCCCCTCCCCCACACCTTTCCAACGTCAGATTAGGGGCGGCTGTGTCTGACCATTTCAAGTCAGGGTTTGAACTTGTCTGTCAAACTCTCTGAATATCTTAATTTGTTAAGCCTTCACAGCCTTCTTAGAATCACACATTTAGACAATTACATTTTAAATAAATAACCAAACGTATAATTCTGATCAATGCTCAATTCCACAGAAAGCTGATAAATGAGTGTTGAATGATAGTATTGCGCTATCAGCCAGCCCCAGGTTCATTGCTGTTGTGATATCTGTGTTGTTGCCTCCGTCTGTTTTAAGCATTTACCCTCAGGGAGTCCCTCACTACTACAGGAAGAAAAACATTTGACACTAATTGTTTTCCACGTCTGCTATTGGCAGCTGCCTTGACAATATAATGTGAACTGGTTTGAGCTTGTAGGCAAAACAAAACACTAGACTACATAAAGTATGAAAATAAAATCAGGGACGTTTATACCAGACGTGTAGAACATTTTGTTCCTTTGAGTCACTGAGCAGCTGCTAGAATGGATATTAACAAATGTAGAAATGCTAACATTGGTTGAGCCTTTTATATTTTAATTT
Organism: Notothenia rossii; assembly: GCF_949606895.1. Lineage (NCBI taxonomy): Eukaryota > Metazoa > Chordata > Actinopteri > Perciformes > Nototheniidae > Notothenia > Notothenia rossii. Next base: position 27,482,708 of record NC_136904.1, read on the forward strand.
AATGTGAACATGCATGTCCTGGAGATACTCCTTTTTTCCACAGGCTAAGGCGCATACCATGCATAGTTTCATACCACAAATCTTCAAGGTTTATAGTTTCTTATCCCTCCGCTAACATGCCGTTGCAAATCAAAACAGCCAGTAGAATCTGTGTTAATCTAAATGGCTTGTGTAATCACCTGATGGAAAAGAAACGGCAGCAAAACGCAGATCTTTTTAAAATGTCCTTTTCACTGGTAATGAAATTAACTTTGAAAACTTCTGCAAATTGGTAAAAGAAAAACCTCACATTTTACCAACATATATTCATTTTTTGTATTATCTTACTGTTTATCAAACATAACCTTGGACTTAATAGAGGACTTATTCTGAGATGGGAATGACAGAGTTTTTAATAAATCTCAAGCTGCCACAAAACTAATAGACAGCTTCCAAAATCATTTGGCTCTGTCTCTAGTCATTTGATACTCAACCAAAACGCTGCCAAATGAAAGCAATGTGAATGTTCATCAAACATGTTTGCGCTTGCTGTCCCTCTTTCTTTTATTGGAGGAAGTCAATCATACAGTAATAATAATGAAACAGTGGAAGTAGTAAAAATGTTTTAAAAGATATATTATCCTTCCAGATTATGCCTCAGTCGTGCAATTTGTACATTAATGGATTAAGGCAACGTAAAAATAATTGTTTGTATTTTATTGCAATATGTTCATTGTTTTATGTTGCAAAACCCCATGTCGTATTTATATGCGCTTATTTCCATCACTAATAAGCTTTCTTCATCTCTACATAGTCCAGTATTTCTGCACCTAAGCTGCACTCAATAGCAGTAAGGAATCTATAACGTTACAAACATTTTCAGATTGTTGTATAGACTAGTCATCAACCTTCACCCTAGAAATCCATATTAGAGAATCGTTGTAGCATAAACCTCCATTATACTAGATTCCTCACAGCCCACACAGCAGACCGCACATCCAGATATTGAATTAGAAGAAGAATGTCACGGCCCACAAAGTTTATAGTCTCATTGCTCATGAAATCCTTGTTGAATGGCACCTCAGGCTTTTTGTTTAGAAATATTTAACACTGGAACCAGGTCTTTCCACTCATAAACACTGCTGCCTGCAGTCACCTTAACCTCAGTGGATATTAAGGGTGTAACGGTTCACAGAATTCATGGTTCGGTATGTACCTCGGTTTGGGGGTCCGGTACGGGTTCGGTACAACAAGAAAAAGCAAAAGAAAGTCCCAAATGCATAATTCCAGGTTTGTTTTTTATTTATTTTTTAACAGTAGTGCAAGTTTCAGTTTAAAAATAAGGAACTTTAACATTTTGAATAGTTAATTTTATTACACAGTTAAAAACAAACCACAAACAGTACCACACACACTCAGATGGCCGTATTATCTATAATGGCTGATGTCAAACAAAAAGGTTCAATAAGCTGTAAAACTAAAAAGAATGTCTGGAAAAAATCATAAAAATAAATAAATAATAAGATAGTGTTTCAATCACAATCAATAAAAGCCGGGGTCCTCTACTATTGCATACTGTAAGGGCGCAGCATAGCCGTTGAAAAACATATGCCAAAAACTTCCGTTATTTATTTTGGTCTCTCGGCTTTCATGTCTATTGGCTTCTTAAAAACAGCGGGGATAAGCTGTTGAACTGCTTTTGTCTTTTGCCGGGTTCCGGTGATTGGCAATTTTGGGTGATGCCTTCTGATATGATTTAGCATGTTTGGCTTGTGTTACCATTAGCATACCGCACCGCTGTCAAACAACGCAGGCACACCGTCCTCGTCCGATCCACCACTCGCACTCCACCGTTATTGTAGTCCACAGGGAACCCGAAATGTTCCAACACAGCTGATTTAAAAGAAGCAGGTGGGTCTTCTAGCTCCTGTGTTATCTGAACTCGCAATACCAGCTTTTATTCTTTTTGTATTTTGTTCGTTTTTTTGTGTTTTCTTCTTCTTCTTCATTTGTTGTTTAAGGGCAGATACCGTTACACGTATGTGTGTCTTGATTTGTGTCCCATCTCACCACTTCCTGAAGGCTTTTAGGATGTATTGTCACTTTTGATATTAAGTGTACTGTAAGCTTGCTATGACAACTAGTGCAATCTGGAATAATGGATGGTTTTTGGTTGGATTGAGTGCAACTGGTCTCAGGATCAAAGAGTCATATTGACACATGTTTCCTACCTACAATTCTAAGTTACTATTGCATAAATGATTTATGTGCACTATAAAAATGACCTGGCCTTTATAATAACTATATCCATGACAGACAAAATGTATCAACGGGAACATTTTTTTAAATCGTGAGCGACAATTTCTCCAAAGCTAATCCTGTTGGAAATAAACCATGAGAATCCATGCTGGTAGTCTGAATGCCATGTTGTTAGGTTTAATACTCGTAATCTAAAATCTACGTCTTTTAGATTTCTTTCATCAGTTCAATTTTTTTTACAGTTTTTTGTGTTTTGTTTGAGTAGAAATTATTTGAAGGTTCTGTTTTATCCGTTAGGTCTCTTTTGTGAAGTGTCTCAGAGATCTTAACTCATAATGTAACACAAATAGAGACTCCCAGATGTCCTTTTTGTGAATGCATTTCTTTCCAAGTTGTCAAAAATATATGAGCTTCAGAATATAATGTGGGTCATACCTGCAGAATGTAGAAAAGGAAAAGACTTCTGGCATTCAGCCTCTTGAAACTTGGTAAAAGTTTTATTTTAACACCAGTGTCATCTTAGAAACGTAATGTAACCTTCTGTCTTATACACAGCATTAGAATTATTGTGATGGATGTTCTACAGGGACATAAAACTACTTTTGCAAAAAGCAATCACAGGTCTGTCAAACAAAGCCTTTGTCATGCTTTGTCTTTGCCTCCCAGTCTTTCTCTCCCTTCTAAGCTTTCCACGAGGTGTGTTGCTGTGTCTGGATCAGCTTGCTTGGGGAGAGCAGGAGGCATGTGTGGGGGGAAGGGAGAGCAAAGGCTTGTACCACTAATTCAGCTCATGAAAGACTTATGCAGCTGTCTTCCATTGTCAGCCTGCACATTTCCAGTGTGCCTCATTTCGCCTCTCAATGCCTGAGTAGCAAGAGAGCCAGGGAGGAAACAAACCAGAAGAAGACTGCAGAAACAAGCAAGGAGAAAGAGAAAACCAAATATCAAGACTTTCGCTGGAGTCCTGTTTTTACTATTCAAACTGTAGTGGGTGTGTGGTTGACTATGGAGTCTAATAATAAACCATGAGCCTATTCAGACCCAGTGTGCAGTATGCAGATAGATAAAAAAAAAAAAGGGCTCTGCTGTGGGGAGAGGGGAGAGAGAGGGCATGTGAGGGGTAAGAGGGGGAGGAGGTGGTGAGGGTAAAGAAGTGCCTTAGATTAGGAGAGGAGGGAGGGAGGCTTGAACAGTGTTATGAATGGATAGAGTCTTTAACCCCCCAACACACTGAATAGTTTGTCACAGGCTGCTGCGCCTGTATGTGGAATGAGAGAAGCTGGCTGAGAGCTCTTGGATTCCTGAATCCTTGAGGCATGTGGTCTGATTAGCAGAACAAAACCCACACAGTGGGGAGGAGCAGACGTGGCTTTTCCCCCTCTCAACTGGAATTTTCTACTAGCGAGGGAAGAGGTGGCTGAAAGTTTGTACTGACTGTTAAAGAGTTAGCAGAACACGTTTGGGGATTTCTCCATAGTTTGGCCACGTGAGAAGCACTTACTCCTTTAATTCTTTGGTCGTTCCACCTCTTAATGTATTGTATGTTTTGTTGTGCACATGCTAAAATCATTATTTGTATCCACATCGGTTTGACCATGGAACACTGGGTGAGAACATATTTCGCAGTTCAACATCTTTACAGCTTGTGAAAGGTTTTGGTTTTTTTAACAAAGAGGAAGTTTACAGCTAGGCAGTGTTTGAGCAAGAGTGATTAAAGAGAGGATTACATGTCTTGCCCTCCCCCTAATTCTTTTCTAAGGGGATTGTTTGCAGCCAGTTTGTTTTTAAATTGAACATGTTCAAAATAATCACTAACGCTTCAGCTGTGAAATTCCTTACTTCATTGCACTTGTGCCTGTTATCAAAGAGTATTTATTCCTCTGCAGTATAATGTTGCTTGTATATCTGTGTCAACCATTTTTATTTTTTTCTACATCAAGATGAAATGCTAAATGTAGCATTTGGAAACCTAGAGTCTTATAGAAAACCTGCCACCAGAAGGCCTGAATCCTGCAAACCCCTCTGGAACCAGTCCTGAGATGTTCTAGCTTGATATATGAAATGCTGCATCCTGCGATTTGTGTCTCGGGCCAGTGAAATATCAACAGCACATACCTGGCAATTCTTTTGGTGAGGTATCAATTTGTTGTTTGGTCTAGTCTATAAAACATCAGAAAACAGTGAAAAATGCCCATCACAACTTCTTAGGGCCCAAGGTGACATTATCAAATCCCTTGTTTTGTTGGACCGACTCCAAAACCCTAAAATCTTAAATGTACTATCTGTCAGTTCAATGTAAGACATTTAAAAACCTTCAAAAGAAAGATACTGAAATTATTAATTAACCATCAAAAATATTAAAATGCATTTCAAAATGAACTGAAAAACAAGCTCTTTAGTACTTTCAGTTAGGTACCAATTGGACAAACGTTTACTTTACTTGTGTATGGGTGGTGTGGGAAATGAATAACGAGTACATGTCTGAACCTAAGACAGCATCTTTTAATGGGCTCATAAATGTGTTTCAGCATGCACTGCCGTAGGCTAACATCTCATCTAGACTGGACAATTTACTCGGTTGAGGAAGTAATTTCTGCATACCAAAAGACCCAAGCAGAACAAGCTTGACTGTCCGTCTAAAATTCTTAACTCAGTTCTGCCTACCAGCTGCTACTGTGTGATTATCTTTCATTTGCCTAAAAAGAAAGCATGTTACTACACATGCGTGTTTAAGTTGTGTGTACTTCCAATATATTCTCCTGCAGTGTCTCTTTTTTGTTAACATTGAAGATCTGGACTACAAACCACTTCATTAAACAAAAATAATTGTACAATAAAACCATTTACTATGAGAATAATAATCCTGGTATCTTTTTTTTATCGACTCCTGTTACACTTGGCTTGGCTTCTTCTCATTTGACCCTCAATAAAACCTCTGCAGAGGTAGACGACTAAGCAAACACACTTAGTGGCTAATCCATTTTGTTATCTGTCAGATGGCCTTGTTTGGGGTGTTTGTTTGTCATGTTACGTCTGAGGAGATTCTCTGGTCTTCTCCCTCTTGTTACATTTAGTTGGCTGTTGAAAGGCTTGTCTGCCAAATATAGAGCAGCGGTCCACATTTCAGCATGCGAAATTGGAGAAGCAAGTAAGATCATGTGCGCGCCCTCCCCTGCGCTCGTCTGAGAGGTCAGCCTCGAGAGCAAGGCTTTTATACAAGCTTTTCTTTAATCCAGAGGCTCGTCTGCACATTTTGAGAATAATTGAATATCATCTGTTAAAACATAAATAGCTGTGTATGAATAAAAAATGAACAACATAGTTATATGGCTTTATTCGGTGAGAAGAATAAATGTGAGGTTTGGTGAGTTGTGTCTGTGATCGCATGCTTCCAAGCTTGGAAGTACAGATCTGAGATGAAAGGATTTTCTTTCCTATTCTAATCCGCACAGGCAGCTAGGCCCTTGTGATTATTCCCGCCCCCTTCTCTCCACTCATCTCTTTGAATGCAGGGCCTTTCTAATTCACCCTAAAAAGGGTTTCAAAAGGGGATTATACTACTGATAAAAATTAAAGCGAGAACACGTCCGTCCTTTGGGACCAATGTCAAACATTCATGAGTCGATGGATGCTCACATTGTGCTCAACATTGAACTGATTTGGAGCAGTTTATACCAAACTTTTGATATAGTGTTTTTATTATATTTTTGAGAGGTTATTAATGTTACTGTTTAAATGTTGAAAAAATTCACGAAGATTTGTGCACAGCAGCACAAGAGCATAGGCCTACACATAGTAGATGTATTCCTTTTATTCAGCAGTATTTGCCTTAGATGTACATATTTGAAAAGCATGATTCCTATAAGTTTTACATCGAAGCCCTTAATGTTAAACATGTTTGGGAAAGAGAGTGTTTGAGAACGAGGAGAAGCTTGTGGCTCACCGACCTGGGCCTCAGTCCAACAACTTAACGCCTCAGAAGCGCTTAAATCCTCACACCCAACCAAATGCTCTTCAAGAGAAAAAGAGAAATAAATAAACTCTATGTATTAAGTGTACCATCCTTTTGCCGTAGCTAAAGTTTTGCTTTGCTGCCAAGTCTTTTCAAACTCGATGACATGGAACTATTTGAAAGTAGCTTTTACACAGACAGCGGTAGGGTAGAGAACATGGATTGTTTCATACAAAATGCAAGTCGGGTAACTCTTATGGTAAAGTATGGACAGTTTTCAATAATTTACACAAACGAGGAATAAACTCAGTCAAAAACTACAAAAATCGTGTTGGATCTTGGACCCACACAGGGTCCACTGTGTGTGTGAAGCTATCTATTGACTGAATGTTGTAATTGACTCTCCATACCTCATCTGCAGTTTGCCCTTTTATTCCTCCTCTTTGGGAAATTAACTTATCTTAATATTGTAGACTTCTGATCTCTTTGTCTTATAGATGATCTGTCCTTAAAAGCCTAAATGCCATAAGTGATAAATGTAGGTTGTCCTCTGCTTATACCCCCTCTCCAACATTGTTTGTGTGCCAATTACTTTTATAGTGCCCAGACTGTGTGGAGGTTTGATTTTCCCGTGCTGTTTCCGTTCCCTTAAACAAGAGCAGCACATGCATCAAAGTCACCCCTGCCACAGCACAGTTCTCCTATGAATGCTGATATGCTCAATGGAGACTGCATCAGTGTCCTTGAATACAGAAGCGTTGCATTATCTATTGTAGGCAGAGAAAAACTCCCCCTGTCAAAACAATGTTCACCCAATATTATGCTGTTTTTCTCTTCTGTACCCTTTCGGTCAGCAGTTTTGTCAGTTATCTACTGCAGCTAGGCTAAAGTTGTAATGTGGGTGGTACAAATCCAGGTGTATATTACTCTTTATCAGAATCCAGGCAGATACCTTAGAAACTATTATTTTTCCTTGGGTCATCACTCCTCATACCGAAAACCATTTTATTTTTCCCGGTAGACTACAAATGGATGTCTTTGGGGAGAAAACCATAAACCACCTGGTAAAAACCCATGCAAACACAAGAAGAACGTGCAAGGAATTTGAGAAATGCTTTAAGCATTTATTGACTTCATTACTCCAAAACATGGGCATTCTGCCGTTCACCTTTCAATGGTTGAGTTGGAGGATAAAGTGCTCCTTGTATGATAACTTTCAAGAGTTGTAAAAACCTTGTTTCATGGTATTATTAACCTTTGTGCAGTGTTAGCATCTGATAAGCCTTCACGTTCTTAGATGCATAACTCAAACTGGCTTCCAGATAGCATTGTGTTGTTATGGCTAAATGCACCTACTTAGCCAATGAGCTACTGCAACACCATGGCACGGTGTCTGTGCATCCAAAGTGTTAATTTGCCATGTGGCTAACCAGCTTACCTTGTCAGATTTACAAAACATGATTACTTGATAATCTCTGCCCTTAATTCCACTTTATACTATGCAATTATATAGGCACATCTTTGTCATCTGTCTGTGTCCAAGAGGAAGTTACCTACTGACAAACATGTTTAAATTAATCTCTGTGCAAACAAATAATGTGTAGTAAAACCATTTTTGGACTGTTGCACATTTGATTCGTCCTTGTTTCTACGGTGAAATCATTTCAATCAGGAGAGACTTCAATTTGTTTAAAGAACATTTATTGACACATTTCATATGATAAATGTTAAGTCTTTGGCGATTAGACCCCGATCCTGAAATCGTATATCTAAAGGGGGAAATGCAGCCGTTAGCATATAGGGAACTCCCCGGGGTCTAGACACTGGTGATGATGCTGAAGATCTGGATTTGATGAGGAGATGGGATGAAGAGGAGGTGTGATAAGGTCTTTGGATTAAGTCTCCTGGCACTGGGTATAGTGCTGTGTACCTGGACTCACAATCAGGTTCAGGTCCGGACTCAAGTCCAGAGGTTCAGGTTCAGGTCCGGACTTATAAGTCCGGACTTGTGTCAAGTTGTGTGAGTAACTAAAGTGAACTTATTGTGAGCTAATTATCAATTGAAAATAAACTCATAATCAACTCAAATTCAAACTCGTCAGGTTTATTGTGCCCCCTTCCAACTAACTACACAACACAACTACATACATAATGATGTACATACAAGACTCAATATGCAAGAGTACAAGTCTATGTGTTCTTGTTCAAGAACAACAGCATATTGACATTGTCTGGGTGAAGTGTTGCTCTTTCGGCAGACACTATATCACCATACATACAAAGGAGTTAGCTTAGCTACACTACCAAATATGGCAACCAGCATCCCACGCTGTCAGTGTCCACTATGTCTAAGCCAGCTTCCCTTGACGTCACACAGATCTCGCGAGCAGTTGTGATATTTTGCGAGACTTCGTGAGTTCAGTAATGGGCGCCATATCAGAAGCCAAAACAATGTTTTTCGTCTTTTCTCAGCGCAAATTTCTCGATCTATGGAAGGTTTTAGATGGTTTAGAACAAAAAGGAGAATATACGTAAGTACCGGTTCCCGACGTTCCGGTTTTAACCGGACTTGAACCGAAACTTTTTACAAGTCCAGTACCGGTTCGGCGTACCGGTACGCAGCACTAACTGGGTATGATGAAAGGAGGTGGATGGGGAGGAGGCGGGCGGCAGCATGAACACCTGAAATCACAGCTGACTGCAGGAGAGAGGAGAACCATTTTAAAGTTTGGCTGCAGCACAGTGATTGGCTGCTGGAGAATGAGGTGAATGTAATAGGTTATAGACAACAACGCTTGTGATGAGCTGATTATATGCAGCTGCGGAGTGAATGTATATACACCCAGTCTTCCTGAAAGAACTTGCGCTGAGCTTCATTTAAAAATGTACCTATAAAAGTATACAAGGGTTACTGTGTTTGTGTGTCTACTTCTCCACTGCTTAGCTGAAGGGTTGATTGCTTGGCATATTACGAATGATTTCCCTCTAACTTGATATGCAGGGCAAACCAAAGTGATCCATGTACCGTAGTTGTTTTTTTGTTGTTGCTGAGAATACCTTTTCCCCCTCCATCTAAATAATCGGCCATTACCAAAGTATGCACTTTTGTTTTGCTACGAGAGTTAAATATTCCTGTGTGCATTTCTTTCCCTTCAGAGGGCTATTTCCAGATATCCCAAAAGGACTTGAGGGTGTTTGTGTAGGGGCTGTGTGAGTAGATCAATAAAGGTGAAGTTAATATGGAGATGAGCTCCTCTTCGTAGTGGAGGCTGGGGAGTTGTTTAGTCCTTGGCGATGAGCTGAGCTCGCACATTCAATTATGTTTCGTAAGTAGGACCTTGCTGTCCATCTGGAAAACTAAATTATATTTAATCATATCCATTAGGTGTATGTGTCCCTTGAAGAGTCAGACATGTTGCTGTTAAATCCATTCCCTTAAGATATATGTCACAATTATTATGGTATTTTTTTATTGTTCATAAAATAGCTCAGCCTATTACTCTAGAGGTCCTGGCAATTTGGTTATTGCTGAATAATGTGATATTTAATATACCTTAAGAAATATGCTGCTTTGTTCCTGTGCTGCCTGACCTTCAGAATGTACTTCCCCATTATAATGATCTGACGTTTTGTCCTGATGTAGTTAAGATGAATGTCAAACCTGTTACCTCAATACATCAATTTAAATGATGTTGACCATATTCATATACATTGTATAAGGTGTTCATTTGTTGGCTGCAGACTAGGGCTGCACGATTTTGGGAAAAAATCTAGGGATGTCCCGATCACCTTTTTTTGCTCCCGATCCGATTCCGATCATTTGATTTTGACAATTTGCCGATACCGATTTTTCCCGATTCGATCTTTATGCAATGCATTAAGAGAAGAAAAAAAGCATTAAAGTTGTCACTTAAGGTTATTTTTTTAATTTAAATTGGATATTCTATCCAACATGGATATAGCTTCCTTTTTTTCACAGCAGCATCAGTTCAGTTGTGCAGCATTGGATCAAAACAAAATAAAGCTTATCAGTACTCGTTAGCTTACTGCTACAATTAGACACTGCACCCTGCCCACTCTGTTGCCAGATTTGAGAGAAATAAGCAGGTCTATGAAAACAAGCCCCAAAGAAGCAACACATACATGATGTTGTGTAATTTGAAACCAAAACTAAGGCCTCAGGATGACTTTAAGACTTGAACATGGTCATTTTTGTTTTGCAACATTGAATACGCATTTAAAAAAAAAGTATTTATAAAAAAAAAAAAATTAAATCCCGATCCCCGATTCTTTTCCTCCCGATTCCGATCTTTTGAAAATCACGTGATCGGCTCCGATCCCCGATCACGTGATCGGATCGGGACATCTCTAAAAAACATCTAATTGCGATTTTTCTGACAAATATTGCGATTGCGATTCGAATTGCGATATTTGTTTTTAAGCAACCCAACGGAAGTTTATTGTATAATGTGGACATAACTCCGGCTAGGAAGGTCGTATCAACGTACTCCCGTCTCTAGCAGCCTGAGCTACGAGTGAAAGAACTAAACTTACATGAAACTTCCGTTAAAAGTCAAGCTTCAGTTTAAGATTCTCCCTGTAATAGAAACATGTGATGGAGCAGGCTTTGCGATTTGATAATCGCATCATTTCAAATTTCGATTTTCAATCGATTAATCGTTCAGCCCTACTGCAGACCTCGATTAATCCTGGTAGAAGTCGAGAGAAGTGTTGTGTATAAATTACTAAGATCCAAACAGGCAATGTGTTGGGAGAAAATGTACTTGGAAGAACCTTTAAAGGTCCTATGACATGGCCATTTCTACTGATCATAATTCCATTGATGAGGTCTACTAGAATAGATTTATATTGTGCAATGTTCCAAACTCACATTGGTTTCTCATACAGCATCTCTGTATAGTATGTGTATTCACTCTTTGTCCTACACGGCTTGTTGGAGCTCCTGCCACCCCCCTCCCTGTGAGCCCACTGTGCTCTGATTGGTCAGCTCGCCCACTCTGTTCTGATGAGTCCACCACCGTTACAGCTAGGGGTGTAACGGTTCACAAACGTTTCGGTTCGGTACGTACCTCGGTTTTTAGGTCACGGTTCGGTTTGGTATGTTTTCGGTACAGCAGAAAAAATTATCACAAAACATAAAATATATATATATATTTTTTATTATTATTAAACTGTGAATAATGTATTCACTCAAATAAATACAAAATAAAATAAACATTAAGGTGCAGCATTTCGATGAACTGAAATAATATGTATTTGAAAGGTACTAGTACCTAAGCAGCCAGTTTGACATTATCACTTGCTCGTCATTGTATTTTCATGTTTTTTTAAAGAAATATTAACTTGTCCACATTGCTTGCCGAAAGGGCAGATCTGCTGGCACTAACAATGTCTCCTGCTGTGGAGAACACCCTCTCGCTAGGGACAGAGGCAGCAGATGTGAGCAAATTACACTAAACGCTGTGACGCAGCACCTGAGATTACTTCCAAAAAGTTGTTCACGTTCTCAATTTTTTACGTTTAACGTTATATTAGTTCGGTACACACCGAAGGGCTATGTGTACCGTTACACCCCTAGTTACAGCTGAACATCAGTGTTTATGTGTTACAATGGCGTTGGCAACCAGAAAATGACACCAGTAAGGACAAACAGGTGAGAATGCTGCGTGGGGTCTGGGTGCCGTGTTGGCGGGACGTTGCGCGGCTCGCTGCTGCGAGGAGCGGACACTGTGAGCTGGGTTCATTTCCTGCTTACTGCTTTGGATCGGCGAAACAGCGCGAATAGACGCGGGAAGAGGGTGGTGCTGAGGGGGCTGCAGCACCTCCATCTGCGAGGCTCTACTAGTAGCATAGACATGTCTTTTCTGTGTTAGAGTTTTACTCGCTACAGGGTGTACATTGAGGGTTTGTGACTTTGCAGACCGTTTACATGCATAAAAACCTACATAACACACAAGGGGACGGGTAATAACCAGAAAAGCATGACATGGGACTAGGGCTGGGCGATATATCGAGTTTACACGATACATCGTGGATTGCACTCCATGCGATGTCGTAAATGACCACATCGTGAACATCGAGTATTATGTTGTCAAATCAATTTCCCGCCGCGGCCAAAATGAGCTTTCCTGTCTCCCTCATAGACACAGTCACACACGCAGGCACACACGCAGGCCCCGTCTAACTTGCACACAAACATTACACACATGCACAGTGACAGAGAGCAGGGCTCGACATTATAAATGGCCCGCTGGCTCGGAAGCACTATTTAGACACCCCGGGCCAGCATAACGTACTTTCCACTTGCCCGCTCGGGCCACTAAAAATATTGCTTAAAAAAAAAAAAATTGTCCAGTGGTATAGATACTTTGACAAGCAATGTTGTTAAATTGTTTCGTTTATTAACGCTACAATATAGCGTTTCGTGAGGCGGTTGTCGTTGTTGGGTGAAAGGCCAGCGCGAGCAGGCTCCCGTTTGCCCGTGAGTGCCGGGCAAAAAACTATCTTCAAATAAAAGAAAGTCACCGGAGGAGTTAAAGGAGAGTGACAGGTAGCATGAGAAGAAGAGGGAGAGAAAGTTTCAGCCAGCTTGATCGATGGAGTTGTTTTCTCGTGGTGCAGTGACGCGTCCTAAAACCCTTTTTATAATCTATCGATTAGATTTACGATTCGAAAATTATAAAAGTAGGGAAGACATGTGGATATTATCCGGCTGAACAAAACTTGCATTTATCAAACAGGTTTGTTTTCCACAGACCTTATTTCCAGCTATTTTCCAAAACCCTATGGAGAAATCCCATTGCTTTTTTGTCGAGGGAACGAGCAGCTTACTTCCTGGTTTTAGGACGCGTCACTGCACCTCTCAATATGATGCCAATATAAACAAGGTCTTCTGTCGGCTCTGTACATCAATGCCGACCTATGCTGACAAGTAAGTGAAGAGTAGAAAATTTAAAAGGTATTGGCTATAGGGAAATGTCCCAGCAGTTTAGGAGAATGAAGGTTCTAATCTAATCTAATACATAGCCATTACATGTCTAATTCCTGATAATGACAGGAAGACAGAAAGCGCATTATACTAATAATAATAATACTACTCATAATAATAGCAGACATTTTTGAACAATGACCACAATATCATTATTTTAATAAACCAAATATGAAAAATTGAGGAAAATGAGGAAGAACTGATGATTCAAATGTTGTAGTACAAGTAGTAATGTAGTTAGTGCATAAATTACTATTGCAACAAATGTGTTCATTTTCTTCATTATTAGTCGATTTTTTTAATGCAGACATATGTTGCAGGGACTACTAGAATCATCATACTGGCGTGACTGTAAACATGTAAACACAAAAAAAAATCCTCTTTTTTTTGTTTTTTTGAGGACATTTCGGAATATATATATATCGTATATCGCGATATAGTCAGTAAATATCGCGATATCATTTAGAGACCATATCGCCCAGCCCTACATGGGACCTTTAAATGAAAAAGTATTTTTGCCTTCTGTTCTTTGGCTAAAGTATGTTGAACATAAGGCATCGAATACACAAAGTCATTCTTGCATATCTTGGAAAAACGACATACATAGATATTTGAAACTATCAACCTTAAAAGGCATTTATCTTTGATGTAACCATCCATAATTCTGTCCCCTGGGTCTTAAGTCTACCAGTAAGTCCCCAGGATAAATAAAGATTGAGATGGAGTTATCACCCATGTTTTTGGATAGCAGCAGGGGACTACAATGACTGTTTATATTTACCAGGGCATTAGCAGATTAGGCACTCAAACTAACAAGGTCATCAAACTCGATGGCTGCGAGCAGCAGACCTCTGCTAAGCGTCTGGCAGAGAGAGAGAGAAGGGGAGATTTGGTGTGTTATCCTGTGTCTCTTTACTTTGGACATCACCTCAGCCTGACGTAGTAGTGCTTTGAATGACTTGAAGGGCACAGAGGTATAATTTCTGCTGAGATTCCTTCTGTGTGGCTGCAATGTCATGCGTTACAACACTGTGCTGACACTTTGCCACATGTCCTTCTGATTAAGCAAGTGTCTTATGAACATCTCAATCTGCTCTTGTTGTTCGGCCAAAGTTCATCGACTGAGTAGTTTCAAGCAGCTCTTGGATTGATTTGATACTTTCTAAAGTAGATTTATATCCAGGTCATCCGGTTTGGGTATGTTTGGGGCTTCTAATTTAACACCCTGGATTATACTCGGTGAGCTCCAGACTATAATTATCAAAACAAGTCAGACATGCTATGTGGCTCAAAAAATAAACTGCGGTGTAACTTACCCTGCTACGCTCTTGTAGTGACCTGCCTTTTCACCTGTGAGAGTGTTGAAATGTCATGAGGTGCTAGCGGCAACACTCATGGTCCCAATGTGCAATGTGCTGTAAAAGTCTATAGGCTTTGAAGATATAGTGCAGGTACAACTGGCACTCAGTAATACTGCACATCACTGTCCATTAAGATAGACATGGTTCAATAGGAGCTCTGTGAGACAGCCAGCAGTAGAGGTCGATCGGAGTATCAAGCCCTAGTTAGAGTAGCAGCATGACTGCAGCTTAAGCAGTGTGTGCAGAACAGAGCTCAGGTCACTCCTCTGCATGTACACATACATATTTATACTCCTACATCCTCTGCCTTAACCCCTGCACCTTTATCATCTGCTTATCCACCTGAACAGCTGAAATCTCTGGTGCTTTTGTTATATGTTGAAGAGCCTTGAATTGATTTTGGAATCTTATCAGGTAAAGGTAGCCATGTTGCCATGTTCTTAATATATCATCCAATACTGACATTTTAATGTAGCACAAGTTCACAGTACCCTGGCATCCATGTCTATGTTTATTTGTGTCAGCCCAGGTAACACAAAAAAAGTAAGTTCATGATGTGTGGCTTTTTGATTGTCTTTCCAATGTTTGGGCACCACCCACAGAAGAGCGTCAACAGAAGGAAAACAGACTAACGGTGTACATCTAATAATAGTTTGAGGTTGGGGGCTCTTGGGAAATCTCACAGCCTGAATAACAACTTGCTTTCCTTGAATCATGTGCAGGAACACTTGTAAAATGTATTTAGTTTTTTAGCTAATAAGGCTTCTGGATATTTTGACTAGGAGCCTTTGCTATGAGTTTGCTCAACTGTTTTTGGCTTTTGAGTTCAGGAAGGTAGGTACCTAAAAATGGAGTTTGGTCACAACTGTCAACATTACAGTGAACTGTGAGCATGAAGCCACACATGGAGCTGTATTTCTATCCCGGCTGATCTAAAAGCCTTGGTCAAAGCCTCAGACTTGTAAGACGTCAACGAGTGATTCATTGGTATTTGGGTGGGAATGTAGGTGGCTGAGCTGTTGATGACAGCCTCTCAGTTTGTTGTCAGGTTTCTCCTTGCTGGAAGATAAGGTTTATGACTATGGAGAGGGAGAGAGAGAAATCCTTATAGGCTCAGCTGAGTTTATCTGGATTTTCTGCTCGGCACAGCCTTTTCTCTCCCAGTCAGACACAAGCGGGTGACCTTGACAAGAATGTGGCTTATTATTGTAATAGATACTGTTGTTGTCAACTGACCTATGGTCAGAGTGGGAGGGTGAGAAATGGTCGAATGGAAACAGGGAGAGAATCACCAAAAGATCCTAGCAGAATCAGTATCTAGATTGTTCAAATCTCTCCTGACAATGTAAGTGGGTGTTTCTCAATGTCGAGGAGGCTTGCTTGGTAGCACATGTCTTCCGAGTCACTTGCTTCAGAAGCGAGGCAAGAATCCTTCCTAGCCTCGGATAACGAAGAATTGTGAAACAGGCTAACAGGTGTGCGTCATATGCGAGGCCCCGCCTTAAATGGAGCGCAATTTCCAACAAAGATTTGGCCCGTGCGCAAAACATTGTGGGGATTTTAAGACCACAAAGTCTACACATGTGCAGCCTCGAAATTTCTCGCTACGTAGTACGCCGGCCTCGGTAGAGTTCCAAGTATGCTGGACATTGGAACAGTCCTTCGGCGGGACTCGATGACGTAGTATGCTTGAAATAGTGGCTCTGGAGCAGCCTTCCTCGACATTGAGAAACACCCAGTGTCTAACACATTTAAAATGGTAGACTAAATTCAATGATGCACTGCAGTTAATGTGCAAAACCAGTTATTAGTGAGAACAAAAAGCACAAAATAAAAAAATAAAATACTATTTTGATGATACAATTGCTTTTTAGTTTTTCAAATAGTAAAAAAAATTCTGTTTCCAGCTTGTCAAATATGAGGATATGGTGCCTTTTTCTTTGGGCATACATGATTGGAAACTGAATATCTTTGAAAATGTCACCTTGAGGTGTATAACATTTCTATATACATATACAAAGTATAGGATCTCATTTCACAACGTAAGTAATTAAATACAAATGCCAAACATCAATCAATAACAAAATTGATGTTAGTTGCAGGGTTCCAGCCCTACTTGCCAATATTCAATGTTTGTTTTATTTGTGTGTGTTTGTGTACAAATGGTGCTGCTAAGAACACCCAGCCAGTCACTAACCACTACCTGTAAAACCACACGGTATCTTATAAGCCAACCAGGCAAAAAGAGTAGTGTTAATAGAGCACAGATTCAGTATGTGTGGACAGTTTCTCTGATAGGCTTTCAACATGTTTTATTGACACTAAACATAAGTGGATGTTCAGGTTCCCTGCATCTATGCGGAGATCTTTTAGACCTCTTGATACTATCACCTCAGTGCCCTTTAAACCCAACCCCCAACCTTTCATCTAGCAAACGATACTCAGAGCAGCCAACTGAGCCAGAGAGAGGAAATGAAGACATTAGGTTGACAATGTGAAGCTGAGTGTACCTAACCCACCAAGTCAACCAACCCGGCTCCCAGCTTGCCTGCGAAGGTTCTCTGACAAGCAGGTGCACATGATTTTAACTTGTTTTTTGAAAGAAATGTAAGTTTTCTTATGGATTGTCATACGGGAAATACTTTCCATCTTATTGTCTTCCTTAGGTACTGAGATAATAATGAAGAAAGGGAAGATTTAGTTAAGGCTACTCGGTATACTGAGGAGTCAACATACTTGTATTCTGCTCCTCACCTGATTCAAGCAGTGTTTAATAAGGTGATTAGTGTTTTGAGTCATTGAGTGCAAGGAACATAGACCATAGGTAACATTAAATAGTCACTTTGAATCAATTTTAGCTGTTTGAACTGCTGCGAAATGGGGTACAGATACTGATGTCTATCTCAGGGTGAATTAGCATTTAGCTCAAAGCTCTGTTGTGCGTGTGGAAAGCTTCACAGGGGGGATGCTTAGAAATAGTATGGGTTTTAAGTTTCTCTTTAATGCTCAATATTTTTATAATACCCTAAAAGGCCATTTACAGCAAAAAAAAAATGTTAACCATCGTTTTTTTAATATTATTGCTTAAACCTGGGGACATAGCGGCTTCCAGCAGCAGAACGCTTCTAGCATCCAAACAGGTTGGAAAAGTTGTTCACAAATCTCTAGTTTTTACCAAATATTGGTCCAGTTTTACTTACTTATCATAGTACTAAAAGGAGAGGATTTTTCCTCTGTGTGACTTTGCTTTACTGAGCAAATTAGGCCACTGCTTCATAAGTGAGCAAATTGGTAAGCTCCACTTATCTTGGCTCAGTCTTCTACCCTGTGGTCCCTCATGCCTTCTGTCTTTTTATATCACTTTTACTTCCCATAATGTAGCTGGAAGCTGTAGGAGCAGTCTCTTGACTAATGTATGTCCTTTCATCAGGGAGAGCATATGTCTCTGCAGGTAAAGCCTCTCACACTTGCTGAAGACATTTCTCTTTGACAGAGCTGTGTGTACTTGTGTATTCTCAAAGACTTTAGCTCTGTTGAACATGTCTCCCTGTTAAGATATTACATTTGATTACTACTAAAATTCATAGCAAAGCATTATTCTTCTTTTTAACAGTTAAGCTGTAATTCACTGCTGTTGCTAAAGGCTGTGACATGAAAGTGTACTGAGTGCGGCTGGGGAGGCTTACTGTATGCAGACGGTTTTCATGTTGATGTCTGGACGTTCACTGCTCTATTTCCGAACGCATAGGGTTGTGTGGCATCGTAAAAATGAGCTGTAATGTTAAGTGCCAAAATGTGTCAGATTTTCCTCAAGGCATTTAGACAATGACCTGTTCAGTAAAGGTTACGTCTCTAAGGCTTTTAAGTTGAAATACAAATGTGTTCAACATGAATTCAAACCTCATTCTGATTTTCCGAGACTTATTATCTAAAAAAGTAAATATATGCATGAAAGAGTGAAATGGAAATCGCTGTCTTTCTCAGACAATCACTGTTTACATGGAGAACCTCGCTCACTCATTATGGCTCCAAAGAGATTGTAGGTCATGAGTGACCATCACAGCTTAGTTTCCTCTCTGTATTATTAATGTGTGGTTATGCTTTCCCTGAAAGCACAATTAGCAGCTAAGACAAAGAAGAAGTTGCCTAGGAACTGAGTGCATTTTGCCAGCTGGTGTTGCACAATAGATGTCAGGTGTTCCTGTTTTCTCTTTCAGTTTCTGATTACTCTCAGCCTCTAAGGAAATGTGTGCTTTTTGTATTAGACCAGTATGCAGTCTTTGACAACAATCGGGCAGGTTTCACGACTCTAGAACATGCCATTTTATTTATTTTTTCACATTTTAGTAGTAAAATAAAAAGAGGGTTATGCGTTTTCAATTGTAGCCCTACGTAAAAACCGTGTTACTTCATAATACGGCTCACTTGGGGGGGAAAAGCTGATGGTTTGCTGATATCAGACTCTGCACTGCAGTTGTTTGGACTGGGTAGGATTCAAATACTGCTGTTTCTAAATGCATTATACAAATGCAAAAACATAGTACAGATTACAAGTTACCACAATGTTTTTTATGACAGCCAAATAAAGAAGCTTTTTTCTAACATTTCCTAACTGGGTGTCATGTGGTGCTGAAAGAGGTACTGACCGAAGGCAGTGTAATCTCCACCGGCCTTTGACCTTAGTAACTCACCAAAGATGTTCACAGGGTCTGCCCTCTGTGTCAAAAAGAATTGCTTAATGGAAGCAGGAACACTGAGCTCAGCCAACTAATGACACTACTGCAAGGACTCCGTTTTACTTAATGGCCTCTTGTGTCAGCAGGAATTACATTTTCTCTTTTCAAGATGGATAACTTCTGTCTTTTATTGTTAGAGACGGTGTTGAATGTCTTAGGCTTTATCAGCCTGGAGAATCAATACTGTTCAATAGTTAAACAATCAACAACCGGCAAATGTAGATAAATTATAGTGCTTTTTTGCGGGGTTGGGAAACTCTAAATACTTCAGATTATTTGTATTGATTCGATTTTAATTAAGGTTGCTACAATTTGATTTAAACCATGAAACTTTTACAGACATTTTCTTCATATTTAACGACATTCACAATGGCATAATTATTCATATTCATCTTATTTAATTGTAGTTTAAATGCATTTAATACATGGTGTATAACTTACCATCATTTACTTATTAGCAGACATACTTTTTAATGTTTAAGAACTTAGTAATATATGGATAATATAGTAGCGCATCTTCCTTAGAGGCAGGTTAACCACATTGTGATTGTTGTGTATATTTACATTTTACTGCCTTGTTAGTTTAATCTACATCATAACTTTATTTTGTAGCACCTGCTCTTTCATAGAACCCAATTGACCCATCACTGTTTAAGATGAAGAGATACAGAGGTGTGGTTAATCCAAATGACCCAATGTGTGTTATCTGACCTGACCTCAGGAACCTCCTTCCAACTCGGGTTAAAAGCAGACTCAGCTTTGGTATACAAGGGTAAACAAAGGCTTGTCTCCAAAGTGGTTATATGGCTCTTAATGCTATTGCCTTTTAAACTGCACTTTAATTTAGACAGAAAGCTTGAATCTGCCAACTAAATCAAGGGGGAAAGAGAAACTGCTTGTGGTGCTTGTTTTATAGCTACTAATGCAGAAAGAAGATTGTGATTTTATGGTTTAGCAGTAATGTGTATTGAACTACTGTTGCAGACATACTTCTCTGTGACCTGTAACAGCAGTCTCAGATGAAAGAAAACCATTACCCATGAACAGGCATTTATTATCATTCAAGCATGCATTTTGTATAGGAAAGGTCTGTTGTTGTGACAAACAAATGATCTGTCTTCAACATCACATGATTTATCTTCAGAGCTTATATACTTTTAAAATGAACCAATCTGATACTATGGGTTTATTACTGTGAAAACGCCAACGAAATATTTGTCTAGCTCCCTTCGGTTTTCTTTTGTTTTCATCGTTTTTCAAGACCCTGTATTTGCGACGCATGATTAACAAGACTTTTAGGTGGTATGAGAGCACATTGAACAAACTACCAGACCAAATGAACAAATCAATAAATGTAGGTCACTTTTCTTTTTAACATTATTGGTTGTTTTGCCGTATCTCTATTATGGTAAGTTTAAAGTAGTGGATTGATAGCTGTTGAAACATTTCAGTTGTTCTCCGAGTCATCTTAAAGGTCCCCATTATACTGTTTTTCATCATTATAGGTCTCAGATATAAACAAACATGTCTCTGAAGTGTCCAAATACCAAAAGGATCATGCATTGCAGCATCCCATAATCCCCTCTGTTTCAGCCCTGTTTCAAAAGTGCTGATTCTCTGTCTGTTACTTTAGATGAAAATAAGGAGCCACTCCCCACGCCCCTCTGAGAGATATTTGGTTTAAAAGAACACAATGGTGCTCTAGGAGGAGATTCAGGTGATAAGGTGGGCGGGGGTGGGGGGGGGGGGGGGGGTTATTGGCTAATGGTTAAACAAGCCAACAAATCGTTATGACATCATAAAATGGCCAAAATCTTTTTATATAAATGGATCAGGACAAAAAGTGAGTGAATCTTTTTTCCTGAAACTTTCAGAATCTCTTTACACAGAGGGGACATATGTTTATGTATAAAATACAGGAACAAGTGGATTTTGCACAATAGGTGACCTTTAAGGCATTTGACGGTCGCTGACGTTAGTATTGTACACAATGCATCATTTGATCCACTATTGTTGTAGCTCCACACCCTGCTCGCAGGAGTACGGCCTGGACCGGTGTCTCTGTATGACACTGCAATGTAATCCTTTTTGTAATCCTTGCCCGAGCTCAGTCCTCAGTTTCTTAATCCTAACTCTAATAAACATGTTAAAGCTGAAGTTAAAGTGTCTAGTAAAAAAAAAAGTGCAGCATGTGTCTTATCTGCCACGGTTGAGTTATTGTTTGATCACTGGAAATCCAGGCAGAGTCCCCACTTTGTCAACACTGCGAGGTATGCTCGCAGATTCATCATAGGACTTTTGTCTGTCAGTTAAACATTATTCGTGCCAGTGTGGCTTTCTCAAGGAGTCGGCATGTGGGTCAGTTTGCGTGACACTCAGCCATTGTGTGGTTTTGGGGCAGATTTTGAAAATCAGTTTGTAAATTTGGCTGAACATGGAGTAGAGCCTTGTGTAATCTGACTATTTCAGTTGTATGCGGTTTTTTCTAAAACCCCGGACAAGAGGTCAGGCATTTCACCATGGGTTTACTTTCTGCAACCCCAGAGTGAATGTGCTTTTCTCCACTTGTCCATTAATAGAACTTGGAAATAGAGCTCTTCTGTTCATGCACATTGTATACTGGTCCCGTTTCCGTTGTGATCCTATTATTTCTTTGTATCATTACATAGTGAATGGTTCTTTTCATTGTGTAGTGGCATCTAGACTAGTAACAGGATTTAAGCGGAACTAATAAAAAAACAAAGCTCATCCAGGAATGGTTATACTCATTTAGAAAATGTAAAAAAGGGCATTGAACTCACTGAAATTATTAATCTCCGGAATATTGGATGGAATTCTTATGGGAATCAGTGTTTTTAACAAATAATTGGAGAGTCTTAGGGCTTCTCCTATTAAGGCTTTACTTTCACACTAGCTAAATCCTTGAACTTCAGTCTGCCTTGACCCTTGGCCTGTTTATTTATTAGTGTTAGTCTCATCAGCCTCCTGTCATTTTAAACAGGGCTTTACTTATCATGTGGTTATCACAAATGCATGTTGTAAGGAGAATGACTGGCAAGGGGGTATTTTACAATGTCTACATTTGAAATGCAACAATTAAATGGGTTTTCAAAAAGTCCACCAACAGAAATGGTTTGCTAATGGCATGATAAATCAGTAATTAAGATAGTTAGTTGCAGCCCTAATCTAGGCTACAGTCACTCTCTATTAAAAAGTGAGCACAAAAAATGGTCATAGCTAAAGATAGTAAATGCATTCCAGGCCGACAAAGGGTTGTTTGGGACATGAATTGTTTAAGCCCATTATTTGGCGACCCAAAGGGTATTTGTCAAAGGCGCTTAGTTGTTTCTGGTCAAAACATTAAGGTTGTCTGCTTAACAATTTAGAAGTCAAGTAGACAAACGGTAGTAGTCTCTCTCTCTATAAAGTAGATTACAAGTCAACTACCCTGAACATGAGCACCTAATAAACATGGTTCTCTGAGTTGATTAGTTTAGAAGGTAAGCGATGATTTGAATCTAATACCATGAGCCTACTTCTCAACCTACCTATTTTATTGACAAAAGGTTTTTTCAAGTCACATTCTTTGGTCAAATATATCCCAAAATATCAACACAAAGGGGTTTGAAGAGCTGTTTTTAGAAGAGGCTCTGCATTAACCTGTTTGCACTTTTCACTGTTGGCTGTCAGTGTGAGAGAGGGTTCATTGTGTGGTCTTGTCTGCGGCTCTCTGTGTCTCCATACGGCCCAGGAACAGTGTGTGGTGACAGCTCGGGTGATTACCTGTCCTGTCTCATTCACTCAGCCGGCCTGCAGCCTGGCCACATCATGCATCAGAACCCTGACACATGGTGATTAGGATGTCGTTAGGCCTCACTCTCTGTCGCTCTCTGCACACATTAATTTGCTCTTCCTCCGAGCTCTAGTGGAAAAGGGCACTCCACGCTCATTTCTGTAAACCATGACATATGAAGCTTCTGTGGTGACAAGTCTTGAGCTAATATTACATTTCATCAGGGACTAATGTTTGGTTTTCAAAGCACTCATCACAAATTCATATTCCTCCCTCAGACACTGATCTGGAATTTCTCAACCGGCCTTATTCACGAGGTGTTGCTATCAAATGATTTGTTTTATATATCATGATTAATCCCAGCGTTTTTGTTCATCTCAAATAATCCAATTAATTACAGTTCCATCTATAAGTATTGTTCACAAGCAGAACATACTCAGAATCATTTATTCTGAAAGAACATCTTAAAAGGAAACAACAGTATTAAAGTGTTTTATTTAAATGCAACTCTTTCTAATCCATCTCCTGGCTCAGCTTATCCTTTCATTTAGGAGGTTATGATAGCACGCCTTTCGAAGACTTGCAAAGTGTGACTCAGTTTTCATTATATAACCCCAACACACCGGATGCATGCCAAGTAAAAGGCATAACGAATCTTCATCTGGGTCTAGTCTAAATTAAGCAGTACAAGTATCTTGGGGGTTTCTTTGTCACTATACATAGCCCTAAAAACGCTTAATTCTAAGAACAGCTGATGCTAAATGTCATAACTTTTCCTTGCATTGGGTCAAAAACATACAGAACAAATGTATGATTCATTTTCTGGGAACCATGAATGAAAAGTGTGTACATGTCCACCTGGTAAATGCTGAGATATTTAAACATAAGCTAAAACGTTGACCTGCTGTTGACGTAAAGGTCAGGGGACAATCAAAGTCAGTAGGACCTATCCCCTTTGGACCATGAAGTAAAGATGAACCAACATGTCCCTTCTTGAATGGATGATAATTACCCAGTAACTTGGATATTTGTTGGGATTAGTAGTTTTAGTTCCCTACATAATACTCAGTTTGGAACAGTAAGTACATTAAAAAAAAATGTTTAAAGGCATGCAAGCTTATAATCAAATAAATGTGTGTCTTCTAAGTCTAATTGGATCCAGCATTGGCAGCGTTTTCCCCTAGCACTGAGTGGTTTATGCCCAATTAATAAATGTGTGGTGTTGGCTGCAGCATGGCATTCCTCCTGCAGTTCAGTGCTAATGATTTGGAGCGCTTTAATGTCGACTGCCTTGGATGAAGAGCACTAAGCCTGGTGTCACTGCGGCCCTTTAATCACCATTAGTCTTTCTCTCTCTGTCTCTTTCCCGCCTACTCACTTTTCCACCTCCAGTTGTCTCTTGTGTGCTTCCCCTCAGTTGCTTTCATCATCTACTGTCCTTTTCATTCTCGCTTTTGCTTCTCTTTGTCTCTTCATTGCTGTCACAGTGTGTCAGAACAGGTGGAATCAATTACTGACCCGCCTCAGCAGCCCGCTCCCTCACCACAACTAGCTGCGTAGTTGAGGGAATTAATGAGTGATCAGCCTTGGAGATGATGTGGTGTCACAGGTTAGCGATGTGCGATGGAGGGAAGCTGTGGGAGGGATTGTTTGACCAATCCTGCATAACTAATTCTGTCCTTCTGTAATGGCGGTCCAAGCAGTTCACATGTCCCTCACTGCCTCCCCTGCCTGCTAACGTTGAGCAAAGACACAGAAGTATATTACCACGTTTTCTTTATAGCTTATCAGGATGACTTCCCTACCCTCTCTCAATGGCCTCCATTGGGCTTCACATCTGCTCTGTTTGTACAGTGGTTTTGACATGTCTCATGTGTTTCTCACTCTCAACCCCCCACTTATTTCTTCACAGATGGAATCCCCTGTCTCCACGCCAGCTCCTCCCCCCCTCCACCTCCTGGCAACAGTTGGCAACAGTGAGATATCTTCGCCGTGTGAGCAGATAATGGTGCGCACACGCTCGGTGGCCGTGAACACAACCGATGTGGCCCTGGCTACTGAGCCTGAGTGCTTGGGGCCCTGTGAGCCCGGTACTAGTGTCAATCTCGAAGGCATTGTGTGGCAGGAAACTGAAGACGGTAAGTTTAAAGGTTCAACATCATGTTTAATAAGTGTAGGAATCTTTGGGAAACTCTGTCCTTGATTATGACTAAACTATTAGGAGAGAAAAGTGTGGATTTTGACAAATAGATTAGTTGGGCTAATCCATAGTCACAATTCTGACATGAATGGACTTATCCTTTCACATACTGTGTAGTGGATCTCTTCCAACAAACAAGTCTTAGATTTAAAAGGAAACAAGCTATACATAGGAGATTGTTTGTTTTGTGCTTTTATTTATATAGCCAGTGGTTGCATGAAGAAATGTTTGGCTTTATAAGGCTTTAGAAAAGCCTCAGTCGTTAAAAAAATTATTCATCTTGCTGTCATTATCTTACATATTGTGCCTGCTTAAATGTAATTGGATATGCCCTGACTGCCTCAGGAGCTAGTGGTGGTACTAATGTGTGCTTTAACAGCCCACATGCTGCATAGTATTGCCAACAAGAATAGTAGTTGGCAGGCTGTTCTTATGTGGCTTTGATTTGTTTTTTGCTCAGGAGTACGCAGACGGGAGTTTGTTGCACAGAGATATCTGCTCTCTGCAACAACATGCCTCATAACACAAAGCACTTTTTTTTTTGCAAGCCTGCCATTTGGGAATTGAGTTGGCTCCTCTCCTGCACTGCAGTCCGAGTGAAATGTTAGACCTTCTCTGTTTTCCTCCCTTTGATCGAAATCGCATTCAGCTGATTTAATTTTAAGATGTATCGCTAGCACTGTCAGGTTCTGCTGGGTCTGAAAAAACAGCCCTCCTTTTCTGTCGTGCAAGAGAAATAATGCGTACACCTAATCTTCAAAGCAGCTCGCGCTCACTGGCTCTGCGGGCATGCTGAGTACAAATCGCTCACACATCCACAATGCTGCCTGTTGGTTCACTTGAAGGAACCAAACAGAAAAAGGTCCCTCATCAACATTCCCCAAGCACAGTCCCTGCTATTGAGTGCCCCCCCCCCCCTCTCCTTCCCTTTTATTTTTTGATTTTTGATCCAGCCCCAGGCTGTGTTAGTTTCACCCCTGTTCCCTCCTCTCTATTGCAACCCTTTTTTCTGTTACCAAGCATCCAGCCCGTCACCCCTTGACTCTGTTTCCAAGCAAACTGGGAGAGCGAGTGCAAGGCAGGGGGTTGGGGCAGGGGTGGAGATAGACAAGGCTACTTCTGTTAGTGACACAAACATGGCTCAGGGCCAACACCAGTACTATGTTTGTGCTCCCTCATTCTCTGCCTCCCACTGAGTGATTGACCCTCCCCCCTCGTCCTGCCCCCTTCCCTTTCCCCGTCCTTTGCCTGCACTCACCCTTTAAAGCTGTTATTTTGGCTCAAAGAGGTAGTGGTTTGTCCTGATGGGGCTGTGTTTTCTTCTGATTCTACTCTATCTGGCTCAGTGGGGTAGAGGCTGGTGGGGGCTTTTGAGTGCTTTTAAAAAGCGTTATGGTGGTGAGGGTAGGTATGTGTTGAAGGATGAGGGAGGGGGGAGGGGGGCACTCTGCAGGTGTAGTGCACAGATTGTTTTGGCCATCTGAGCTGTTGAGGAAAGAAGGGTTTCCAGGATCTAACCCACTTCCATCTCTTTGAAGCCTGTTTTTGTTTTATCACAGAAAGACCTCTATCAGGTAGACACAGCCGGATTGCAACTTCATTAGATAAAATATGAAGACTAATCAGTTGTATTACATTTTGCACAGTGCATTAAACAACACAAAGCTGAGTGTTCTTCCTACATCATTTGAATGGTACGGGACCCTAACAGCCCACCGGCTAGTTTTAGGATGAAAGAGACCATGCTGCTTAGTTCGAACTGCACCGCCATTCTGCATTTCTCCCTAAGAGACCTATGAGAGCAGACTTCTGTCATTGTGGTGCAACTGAGCAAATGAGAACCAAATGAGAAAAATCAAGCGAATCCAGGCAGAGTACCAGGGAAGAGTAACAAACAGAGGGCCCCAAAGACATTGCAGAAGCATCCTGATTAGCAGTGAAGTTGAGCAGTCCCCCACTTCTCTGCATGACAAGTCTCATACAGAGCTGTTTAGGCATGCACAGTGTGTGCGCGCGTTTCATTTAGCATGCCAACCAACAGCTGCTTCATCACCTCCGCCTTTCGGCCTTGTGGGAGTAAATGAACAACAGGCTCCCAGTAATTGTCTGTGCCTCACCCGGCTCACCGAATGCTTGTGAAAGGAACAGATGAGGAGGAAGCAAGCGACAACTAACAAATACGATCACAGAAGCTGCACCTTTGGTCTGAGCTGACAAGAATCTTGTCTGATAAGACCAAATAAATGTTCCATCCCCTGTAATATGAGCACAGATGTATCAGGCATGTCATGGATAATGGCTAGACTGAATGTATATGTGAATTGCTGAATAACAGAATAACATTTTTATTGGATTGGTTTAGTCCTGTGAAGGAGCGTAGTACATGGAGTGGGGAAGTGAGTCTGTGTCAGTTAGTCAGCCTGGGGGCCATTGGAGCGTAGACAGAAGCGGGGGGAGGGCATTGACGTGGTATTTTAAGGCCCGGCACTGACTCAAATCCCCTGAGCGCAGACAAGGCAGTGGCAGCTCCCAGGGTCGTGTCTGCAGAGCGATGGGCCAACCCCTCCCAGGCTTAGCATGCTGATACCTCTAAATGTCATCTCTAAAATGCTGGAGAAGTTTATTGCTGTTGAACCGCAGCCCAGAATGCCTTGGCTCCTGCTCCAGGGCAGAGTGAACACAGAGAGGGCCCCTTTGGCCAAATACTGCAGCTCAATGCAAGTGTGCACCCCCCCTCCACCGCACCTCACACTACCCGACCCTCCAGCACACAGCAGGCTTTTCCCCAATACAGGTCCTGCAGCTTCTTAGGCGCCTTAATAGATAAATAAAACAGGCTGTTTGTGATGAATGTTTGTGTCATGGATTATTTAAGCAACACGTATTACATCATTGTAAGCATTGGCTTTAGCACAGGACTTAAACGCGGTCTGGCATACGAGTAGAAGAGGTCAGTGTGAAACGGATATTCCTGTATAAACATTGGCGAGATGTGTTGTGTTTTTCTCTTTTTCTCCAACCCTGTCAGGGAGCGGAGAAGGGGAATATTGTATGAAAAGAGCACTTGGCTCTTTAACTCACTCGCCGGCTATGCTTCCTTGCTCTTTTGAAGACCACCTGTCAGTGGCCTCATTGAAATGTTTTTACAAAGGCGAGCGGTGGCTGCTCTCCGTGAACCCGCTATAGAAACTGTGCTTGAAATAAGAGTGAGCATTCTCGGAAAGCCTGTAGCCCGCTGCCAGGCCAATGAGCAAGAAGAAGATGGTGTGAGAAATCAATCACAAACTTCTGTTAACAGTAGAGGACACACTGAAAAGAAGAGAACAAAAGTGATACGCCCCTTTCTTTCTCTAGCCCACACTCTTGAACTAGCTTAGCCTTGTTTACTTTCCAGCTTACCAAACCCTCATCAGTGTTCACTTTGACAGTGGAAGTGGACAATTTCCACGAGCAAAACAAAAGCAACAATCCCATGTTTTAAAGATTTACCAAAAATATGTGGTTGAAATAATACCCGATAGGGAATTTTAGATTGAGATGACTCGCATTCTTTTAGGGTGGAAACTTGTCTTGTTAGTCACAAATCTAGTCCCCGGGTGGTGTTTCCAAGATGGCGCCTCACAACAAAAATCTCTTAAGAGAGACTTGGTTCCTATTCATATTGCCCGACAACTGCATTTTTTCAAGCACTTAAATGGTCTTGAAACGTAAATCATATGCCTGGAGGAATTGTAGGCTTTGCCAGTGGTTGTCATAAGATATCATGTTTGCTATATACACGTCAACGAGTTTTTGAGTAATGCGCCTTTGGCAGACCTGTCTCTTAATCTGAGCAACATCTCCTATAGGAAAAACACCAGAGGGTTTGTTTTGACAGAGGGATTATAGATTTACCCAGATGGCATTTAAGAAAACTGCTCTTTGCCTCACTGCAAATTATTTACAGTAATAAATGCATGTTGGGTCGATAGAGAAGTTACATGCATGGCTGCTGTTCAGTGGTGTACTTCCACTGTAAACTACTGAATTGATATTTGTTAAGGAAGAAACTGCTGCTGCATGCTGCTGATAATGTTGCGACGATGTGGAAAGCATACTAATGCTCCCCTTCTCTGCCTCTCAGTGGTATGAGAGAATTGACCTTCTCTCAGACTGTTATTCTTGTCAGTGAGAGTGACTTTGCACTTTTACCTCTCATGAACCGGAATGCAGCCTGAACTTTTCAGATGGGGATCAGTTAAATGATCTGAAAGTCCAAATAAAACCATGCACCAAATAGTTGTTTAATTTTCCAGTGACTTTATTGTAGTACTGAGGTGTGAAACTATTTCATTTTTAATTAGAAAAAATACCTCGAATGATCATTTAATTAAAATCATTACATTCGATTAATATGTTAATCAAATAATCAGTTAATTAAATCCTTTCAGCTAAACGATGACATTTTAAATATGACTGGCAAATTACCCGAACACTTGAAATTCTCAAAGTACCGCATTATCACCAGCATCTTGAGTGCTTAAAGTGACTCTTACAATTTGTCCTAAATTCCTGTCTGCCCAGGATTTAAGATGAGGTCAGTTTTAGGACTTTGTATTCTGACACTGACACAACCAGACAAGCTTGGCTCCATGTTATGCACCACGAGTGCAGAAACACTCTTAAAATGGACTGTTGGAAACATGCTCAGACAGTTGAATGCTCAAACGCTTCATTTATCAATGTTACAGTTATTGCTCATGGCAGTACCCGGCTATCTTTTATCTTCTCCCCTTAATGAATACTGACACTATTTTTCTCATTGTTCTCACTTTCTTGTCTTCATTCAACCTTGATACGAGTGGTGCTTTTTAGTGAAGAGAAAATGAGGAAGTGAAAAGAGCTAGCTGTCAATAATTACTTAAGCACCGGACTGCGTACAAGAGGAGGTGATAATTAAGAGTGGTGGTAGTTGTTCACATTTTCTTTAATCAAGACTTGTTCGAGTCAGACAAATTTAAAGAAAAATCTAAGAACCTTTTTAATTTGGTCTTTCTGATAACGGTAATATAATGTCACATCCAATAATTACAAAGTGAGCTTCAACCCTCAAAGATAACAAAGGCATTTGGACAAGGTCAGCCAGTGAAAATGCCATTAGCCCCGCTGAATTCCTGTTGAGTTGAAGCAGAGCAGAGGTCAGCCAGTGAACCCGTGGCCCTCGTCAGCAGCAGAGGACTCGATCTGCTGGCCCCACTGCAACCTAATGAAATGTGTTAAGGAGGGAGCGGGGGGGCAGTCACCCATGCAGCAGACAAACCTACTCCTGACTTAATTTGTGCCCCCACATTGCCCTCTTGTTCAAGTAATCCAAGTAGTGGAGTTTGGTGCGTAAAGAGGGCTGCCATTTGTTGTTCGACAGCATTGAAAGGAAATAAGTGGTAAAATTGCAGGCCAATTCCTGTCAGTCATTTTGGCTTCACTCGGCTGTCAGGAGTGACCCTAATAAGACGACTGGGATTGTGCCAAATCACTCTGTTTCTCCCCCAAAGTAAAGAGGGGCTCACACAAACACTGACATACAACTTCCCTGTGTAAACAAATGATCATGCATGGAAGGTCATCTCAGATTCGTGTATCATTTGCTCTCTGCCACATGGAAATTAGTTTGGGTTTTTTCGTTAAGGGATTTCCATGTTTGGACAAACTCTGCATTGACATCTTTGTCCAAACAGCTTGAAAATTATTTCTAGGATGAAAGTGTGCGGATAAATTCAAATGGCTTTCAGAAATGTAAACCTAATCCTAATCTCTTGACATTCCCATGAGCATATTTTTATGATATTGCCTAGAATTTCAATGGATGTTCACCCACCTAGTTAAGAGACATCAATAAGTAAAGAAATATGTTGTAAATTGTGAAATATTACAGGGAGTCAAAATGGGATACTTTGAGAAGCAAGTTTTTCGTTAGCTATGACTGTCTTTAAAGATGTGTAACACAACCACAACCTACTGTTTTCCAATTAGCTCAATGGATGTACAATTAATGTATCAATTCATTGTTTAACAAGTCAATATCAACACAATAATGATGAATACGTTGCTTAATGAAAACAAAATGTAATCTTAATAAGCTACATTTTAGATTTAGAAAAAGTATGTCTAGTGTAAGCACGGGGGTAGAGATGATTGTTCTACTTCACTCTGACCAGAAATAATAATTATCTCTTATCTTAAGGAGGGAATCAAGTGGAAATGGCAGTGTTGCAATAATGATGTAAAATGATTTTGAAGTGTCTGTCATTCTTTCTACTAATATAGAGGCTGGCTGTTTGGCTAAGAAATTGAATAGCAGAAGTAAAAATCCTTTTCACTCCTGCCATGGTTGACGAATAGGACAGGATAACTCAGTGAAAGCTTTCAGAAGCATACATTTAGATTGCCTACTTATTACAAGTCGTTCAAACGTGAAGTGTTGCCACCATTTCTTGTTTGTAGTTTTTAGCACCATTTCCATTCGGTTTAAGATGCATCAACCTTTCTTTAAATATCCTTGATATGTCCCAGATAACATTTGAGAAACTAGTTTATTAGCATTCACACTGAGTTTTGCCGAGGCAGAGATCTGAGGCGACCCAGAAGCCAAGGCCCGCTCTGACAGGATTACAGAGCTGCTTGGCTTCAACACGGGAGGGTGGCCAGAAGGACCCCCCTCTTCGGAAAATACTCATTCACAGTCCACAAAAAGCCTTGTATAGGATTCAGACCTTGAAGCAAAGAAATTGATTAATTGAAAATTGAGCAATAGGTCTTTCTGTAGCCTATGTGTTAGTGATGGTGGATGTGTATGTCCATGGCTGCCATATTCATTTGTATATTGATTTACACATTTATCCAAATATACTAGAGACATGTTATAGGGTTACTTTCTAATGATTAATGTATTGACTCACCTATTGCCACTGATAGCACTTGAACGGTTTATTAATAAATGCTCAGTCAGATTGACGCCCATTGGATTATTGCACTAATTCATATTTCACGTTTATAAAGCCCTAGTTTTTGCTACACTGAGTTCTGCTCTTCAGCGGCAGTCACCTGGGAGTTGTAGTAGAGGGAAATACAGGGGACTTCTCAAGGAGAACTCAATACATAGAATGATGTTCCCACAGGGCAGTGATCCCTATCCAACAGCCAAATACATCAGGCAATTTCTTAAGAACAGGATTGTGAAATCTTTGATATACGAGACAAGCTTCAGACCTGTTTAAACAAACCTTTGCATTGGATTGAAGATAGTTTCGGAGAGAATCAGCATTCAGCTTCATTCAGTTGACGTAAATCTGTGGGAAGAATTACAGAAAATCATAGAAATCTTGACGTGCCAAGCTATACATTCTTTAAAATGACCAACAGCTAGTATCAGTCATCATTTGTTCAAATACCAACTTACTGCATTTCAAGTACAACATTTTTTTATATTTACAAATTAATTTCATTTATTGAGGTTATAATATGATCACAAACTCATTCAAAAAATACTATGTATATTTAAAGAAATGTAATGTTATAATTAAGCGTTTTTAAATGACTGCTTCTCTCCAAAGGTCAAACAATGGTCGGGGTTTAAATGTTTTCATTCTCAAGACTTTCAAATTGTTGAAGTATTCAATTCAAACACTTAACTTGGTACCAGCAATAATTCATGCTCCTCCATTGTCAGCGCTAATGTTAATTTTAAATCGTTACACACAACTCGTGGTATCATTTCTAAACCCTTTCGCATGAGAAAGAAGGGCACACTATATCCTGCACATCATGAAAGACTACTCATTCATTTGCCCTGCCTTGATTTACATCCTGCCACAACCAGCTGCCAGAGCCATTTTGTCTTGGAGTGTTCGAAGAGCTTAGGGGGGCGGTCTGTTGAAGGCGTTTAAGAAAAGGTCTGTTTTTTTTATGTGACATAAATCTGAACTTGAGAACCTCTCCTGAACGATATTTGCAGTTGGATCTAGCCTGGACCATGTTTTCAGGCCATAGAGTGAAGGAAGAGACTTGTGGCAAAGTGTCAGTAGGTTCCTGTAAACATATATAAATGCCTTATACACTCGCCGCTTTATGCCAGAGGCAGCAAGAGAAAAATGAGGTCTGAACTGTGACTTGTGTATGGGAGGGGAAAAAAGATTGTAAGCCAGGAATGGTTATGCCATTGAAAAGAGGAAGTGAAGGTGAAGGAGAGAGGGAGAATGGGGTGAGCAAGAGGTTTCCTAAGCTAATAAAATGCTCCGAGGGCGGAAGCTGCCAGCCAGCATTCCTGTGCCATTAGATAAGTTAGCTCACTGCAGCCTCCAGTTTCTCTGCAGTGCTGAAGTGGCATGCTGAGGTCACCACTGGGGAGTGGGGGGAATGGTGGGAGCAATACAATGTTTTTGTGCTCGGCCGTTGCTCCTAATCCTCTGAAGTTGCTTTGGTTGATGAATTACTTTTGAATGGACGTGCGAAAACTAGAAATTGGCACCAATCTTCCTCCAGCACTCTGCTGACTTTGTGCAATAACATGAATTATTTTTAACTGACGTTTAATGTGTAAAATAAGGGTTTAAGATTAGTGCTTCTGTACTTTTTATTTCTTTACTACAAATGGCAAACTGCCTTCAGATGAACAGTACTTGGTGTTTTAAGAGAAAAAAACGGAGAGTTGTGTGATCTTTTGAACTCATTTTAGATTTCAAATAAGAGGTCAGGTTTCACAGTCGGCGCAGGTGGGGTGTGTAACTCTCACGAGTGCACCCACATTCACAATAGCCAAATGGCAACACAGAAGCTTCAAAGTGTGACAGATTGCACCAATACCAGTGAAGTCAAGGATCTTGTATTGCACACTCAGTTACATTCTGTCAAACTGAACAGTTCACGTTGAATCGGTTTAACCCAGGAGCTTGTTTGTGTGTTTATTTGTTTGTAAGAAGCTGTTTTAGTAGATTCAACTTCTCCCCAAGGTAGTACATTCCTCAGCTGGAAAGGGAGATAGAGGAATGGAAAAAAAGTATTTGCCTCCAAGTAATTCTTCTTCAGGGAAATCTCTCGCGCTGTGAGATGGCTTATTTTAAATGGAAAGGATGTTCAGTGAATATTCCCCGGTTACCTTAGTGTGATCGCTCTTAGTGGGACCTTCTGCCAGGACCTATACTGACTGCAGTGGAGTCTGTTCCAAGTCATTTAGAAGATATCAGTCAGTCTTGCCCCTACGGCTTTACTGTGTAAAGCAGTTTAAAAAACGATCTTTGACTTGTGTAACTGTCTTGCATGTGACACCCTTTAGCAAAGATCAACACATTAATGCAGCAGCCAGGATTCTCTTTTTGCTCACATATTAAAGACAGTTACATTATGCATCTCAACGTGAAACATTCTGTGTTGTGTGTTTTCCTTAATTGTCATTGTTAACACTTCTTTCTCCTTGTCTCATAGGCATGCTGGTGGTCAATGTTACCTGGAGGAATAAGACATATGTGGGCACTCTGTTGGACTGCACACGGCATGACTGGGCACCCCCCAGGTAAGAAGCATTTCCATGTCTGGTTTCTGTTTTAACTGGAGAAAACAGTGTGTATTTAAATAGTAACATTTAAACATTCTTCATTTGAACTGCATTTCTATGAATAGGGCTTCATTTGTTTGGAGTTGTTAAAACGGAAGCTACACACACACTGATTCAGCATTTTATCTGCACTTTACAAAGCATTTACAGTCACAGATGCTAGTTGTAAATGTCAAGGAAAAAAAGTCATGGTTTCCATGAATCATTGATGCCGTCTCTCTAGCCAAGCTGTACTTGGTCTCTTAACCTTTTCATATTCTCTGTGATATGTATCTGCTGGAGTAGCATCAGCTCAAGGATATACGGCTTAATGCACAAACTTGCTTGTGTACAGCTGGACCTTGCAAGTACATGTTAGCCTTTATCTGAAGTCTGTGGAATCAGGATTCATTGGCAACCGGCTGACGTCCCAGGAGGAAGTAGTGGAAATAAAAAGCTACTCTAACAAGCCAGATTGCAGAATCCAATTATTGGACTAATAGCTTTTCCTTGACGCTGTAAAACATTCTCTTTCTAAGGCTGCATTTTTTTGGATCAGTGTTATGTAGGCGGTAGCGGTACCTTAACGTATTTGTAATTTCTGGGTATTCGCTATTGTTATGCAAAATGAAAAGGTTGTGTGAAATAGATTGCCAAGCACTTGCTTTGATTTAGAGAACCTGTACATTATCTAAATGTAAATATAAATCTATATTTGAAATGCATGGTTAAGTGCAGGAAAATCAAGATTAAAGCAGCACTAATGGAAAACAAGATGAGGCTGTTCCACACTAATGTATCACTGTATATCACAGTAATGTTCAATAAGTGAGGTTTGCTGGGCTGTATTTGCACTGAGATAGTCTTATAGTTTGTAGCACAACTACATTAGGGACACACCATGAATAATTCAGAAGGCTTTCAGTGGACTGAATATAAACTTGGGCTTATAATCAGTCCAAATTCTTGCTGGGGTTGAAATAGTTAGGAGAGACTTGTAGGGTAAGCTGTGAGTCATTCCAGCCCAGTGCCTCTCGTTGTCACAGATTGCTAACCTTCACTGCTGTGCAACAAATATAATTACATTACTGTTATGGAGAGATAAGGCCAAACTGCTATTTTAAG
The DNA here is from genome assembly GCF_949606895.1 of Notothenia rossii. NCBI lineage: Eukaryota > Metazoa > Chordata > Actinopteri > Perciformes > Nototheniidae > Notothenia > Notothenia rossii. Next base: position 27,518,687 of record NC_136904.1, read on the forward strand.
AATTGTAATGACTTTGTTTTGATAACAAAGCAGCTAGAATGTTTACTGATGTCTTTTCAAATTATGTTTGCATGCTTTTGAGTTGTCGTGTGGCTTTGTTTAATGTGCATACCCACTCAGTGCACAAAATACCAGATTGGTATTTTATCATAGAATAGGGAAAGATCAAAGGCTTACATATTTTGTTATCATTGCGGTTTTGTCTGTGTTTGCCAAAAAGGACTTTAATCCCCAAGTATTGTCTTTATTGGTATTACTATCATCATTTCGGTTTCCTACATTTCCTATGAGACAATGTGTAACTGCAGCATATAAAATGAACAAGCAATAAAGTAAATGGCAGTTGAAGCCTGTTTCCAAGGGAAAATAAAGACTAACATCCTGATAAATTAAAAAAAAACTAAAGGAAGGCAAAGCATAGAAACCTAAATTCTTGAATTTGAACATATGTCTTGAATAGGCTGAACAATTATGTTTTCAATTAGGTATGTTTAAGGGCCTTTAGAGAGAATAATAGTTGCCAAAAAAATGCCACATCTGGACCTTCCATGTACAAATGTATTCAACAAAGAATCCCTTTACATGACATTGTAATTTAAGAATAATTGCGTGGTCAGATTTATAATCTCAGAACCTGAGTTTTATTGAAAACAACCATTGATACTGTGAGGTCACTGATTCTTATACGTGATTTCTCTACTATGCAGGTTTTGTGAATCCCCTTCAAGCGATCTAGAGATGAGGAATGGCCGTGGTCGGGGTAAGCGAATGAGACCGAATAGCAACACCCCTATCAACGAGAACAGCAACTCTTCTGACAACAAGGGCACCACCAACAACAAGACGCGTGCTGCTTCCAACAGCAAGGGCCGTAGGGGCAGCCAGACGCCATCAGAGCGCCGCACACCCCCTAACAGCAACACAGAGGACATCAAGGCCAGTCCTTCCTCGACTGGTAAACGTAAGACCAAACCGGCCTCGGACATGGAACCCAATTCCAGCTCAGAGGACACCAAAGGCAACAAACGTATGCGGACCAACTCCAACAGTGGAGGAGTGGGTCCCACAGGACTCCCTATTCCTTCTATTAAGACTGAGCCACTTCCACCTCCCCTCGATCGCAGTTGCCCCTCTCCAGTTCTAATTGATTGCCCACACCCTAACTGCAACAAGAAGTACAAGCACATCAATGGTCTCAAGTACCACCAAGCCCGTGCCCATAATGATGATGACATAAAGTTGGAAATAGATGGAGACAGTGAGTATGGAGAAGACTCGACTCTCCATCCTGAGCCAGGGAACTGTAATGGAGCATCCATCTCGCAGAAAGGATGCTTATCTCCGGCACGTTCAGTAACTCCTAAAGGCAGGAACTTTGATGCTCAAAGTCCTTCCCCATCTCCGGGCAAGTTTGGTTCAAAACAGAATAAAAAGAAAATGGCTGAGACAGATCCAGAAATAGGAGGTGTCCCAATGGAAGGCTGTGAAGAGGGGCCATGCCTCACTGATGAGGCCAGTAACGATGATATAGATGATAAGAAGTCTAAAAAGGCTGGCACAAAAGCTGATAAACTGGCTCAGAAAAACATGAAGTCACCACGGCCTGTTGGCCCTGGCGCGACAGCACCGCAGCAGATGTACCCCTTTCCTCCTGGAAACCCAAATTCTTCCCCGGTGCTTACCCCAATGATACAAGGGGTTCCTAAGAGTCCCCAAATGAAGGGGACACAGCCTAAACCTGCTGCCATTGGAGATCCTGCCTCAAGTAGCTCCAAAGACAAGAAAAAGAAAAAGAAAAAGGATGGAGCGAAGGAGCCTGACAGCCCCAAGCCTCCTGGAAAGGGAGGTAAGCTAGAGGAAGGAAAGCTTCAATACACTGATGCCTCTGAACTAGGAATTAAGGGGGAAGGACTGCTCAATGGTTCTTCAGATCTTCATCAGAGTCGCTTGGCCAGTATTAAGGCTGAGGCTGATAAAATTTACAGTTTTTCTGACAATGCCCCCAGCCCATCAATTGGTGTAGCCAGTCGGATAGATGGCAGTGGGATGCCACAGCCTCTCACGCCAATAAACCCTGGGAGCCAGAATGGTGCAGACAACTCTTCAGTCAAAACTAATAGCCCAGCCTATTCAGACATTTCAGATGCTGGTGAGGATGGTGAGGGGAAACTAGAAGGTGTCAAAGTTAGGACAGAGGAACAAGCTGTCAGGGAAAGTGTCAAAAAAGCACTTTTTCCAAACCCGGCGCCCAGCAAAGAGTCCCCATACTATCCCGGGTATGACGCGTACTACTCACCCAATTACGTTAACCCCAGTCCCGGAGCGCCCAATCCAGGTACACCAGCAGCTGAAGGTCAGATTAAGATCAAAAGGGAAGAGGACCAGGAGCAAGGTGAGGTAAAAGTCAAAGTTGAGGTTCATGAAGACCACAAAACTGACAGTGCCTCTGGCCAGCCGCAACAACAGCAACAACAACAACTGCAGCAGCAGCAGCAGCAGCAGCAGCAGGACCAGCAGCAGCGACAACAACAACAACAGCAGCAGCAGCAGCAGCAACAGCAACAGCAACAGCAGCAGCAACAACAACAACAACAGCAGCAGCAGCAGCAGCAGCAGCAGCAGCAGCAACAACAACAACAGCAGCAACAGCAGCAGCTGCAACAACAACAACAACAACAACAGCCCTCAGTCATCCAACAGCGATCAAACATGTACATGCAACCTCTTTACTACAACCAGTATGCGTATGTCCCCCCATATGCATACCACCCTGATCAAGCCTACCATAACCACTTGATGAACACCAACCCAGCATACCGGCAACAGTACGATGAGCGGCAGCGACAAATGGCTGAACAGCATCGTGCCGAGAAGAAGTCGGACATAGCCATAAAGGAACGGGAAGCCTCCATGAAGGAGGAGTGGAAACAAAAGAGCCCGATGCCGCCAAGCCTTTCCAAAGCCCCAAGTCAGCCAGACCTTGGAAAGACGTCGCAGCCCTCGAGCAAATCCAGGGACTCGCCCTCTGACCCCTCTTCTAAATCCCTGGGGAGCATAAAGACAGAGGACCCAAAGTCCCAGCAAGCTGAGGGGCTAAAGATGAAGCTGTCTGAGGGAGGACCCCATGGAAAGGAAGACTCCAAGCCGACACTAGAGCACAGAGGTCAGGCAGGGACGGAGCAGGCCATGTGGTACAGACAGGTAAACAACAATCTATGATGTCAGTGTTAGAATCTATGTTTTTACATCTGATATTCTAGTTTTATTTCAATATGTAGATTCAGAATGTGTGCTGACTTGTACCGTCTTTCAGCAGTACCCCGAGGGCCAAAAACCCCAATCAGAAGACGAACACCAGCAACAGCAACCTCGATGGAAAGATGAAAGGGACAGAGAACGGGAACGTGACCGCAAAGTAAAGGATGAAAGACCCAGGCCCAAGGACAGTCAAAGTGGGCCCAAGGAGGAAGGCAAAGAGGGCAGTGATCCTAGAGTCCCTTCTGAGGACCAACGGGCCGTGAACAAAGACTCTCGTTCTAATCCCCACATGCAGTTCTCATCACCACTAGCACAGCACCAGGGCTACATGCCCTACATGCACGGTTACCCCTATGGACAAGGCTATGACCCCAACCACCCTGGATACAGGGGCATGCCCTCGGTCATGATGCAGAATTACCCAGGTATGAGATAAGATTAACTCCTAATATTAGGGAGTTAAAAAGAAAAAACTCCTAGTGAAAATAATGTTAAGTATGCAGTTCTATTTCTTTGAATAGCGAGTCTATTCGTTTTACTGTACAGTTATGAAAAGGCAACCAAGTCAACATGGTTTAAATAATTGAAGGTGTATTGTTTTTGGCTTGCATTACTTTTTGAAAACACGCTGGCTCTAAGGATCTGTTAGTGCAGCTTTACATTGTCCATCAAAGCTGTGTGTACCGGTCTAAGCAACACCTCTGGTCAAGTATTTGTGATTTTATTCAGAAATAACTGAATTTGGAATTTGCAGCAATGTTTGTGTTGTTACCACAAATTGCTGTTTTTTGTTGTTGTGAAAATGTTAAAACAGCAGGAAATAATTGTGATTATTTGGCGTAGCTCGATGGAGCCAAAACATAGCGAGCTCCGGGAGAAGTGTGTATGAAAGTTAGATAAGTTGAGTCAATGAGGTTTTATGGTTCTAAATAGGCTTATTATATGTGCAAGATTACAATTATTAGGGCGAAAATGCAGGCATTCATACTGGGGGGTAGTGCAAAGTATATTTCACACGTGTTCAAGAATTGTGTAACTCCTTTATTCACACTGTACTATTGATGGTTTACATTCAGAAATGTTCTGACCATACATTTTTCTTCTGTAAGTGAAATGAAACTGCTATATTTTGTCATTGCAGTCGAACACATTGAAATACTTCCAGTGGTTTTTTTTCTTCTAAATCGTAAAAAAATATGTGTAGCGAAAATAAGCTTGAATTGGAAACTGGAAATAACTCAATAAAGGTGGACAATATGACAATTTTGTCTAGAAGTCAAAATGTTCTGGTTAGTGACCTGAAATCAATTGTGTTGACTGTTCAACTTGATTGATGTGAGCATTTAAAATAGCAATCAATCATCAATAGTCATCTGATTCCACATCAACCTAATTCTAATCAATCTTATTGATTACTCTCAGGTTCGTACCTTCCTGGAGGCTACCCGTTTTCTCCATATGGCAATAAAATGTCCGGAGCTGAGGAAGGCGGCGACAAATCTCGTGCTAGCCCAACAGTCACCAAAACGGCCGTGGACTCCAAAGCCCTGGATATCCTGCATCAGCACGCCAGCCAATACAAGAGTAAATCCCCCACAGTCGGTGACAAGCCGCCCCATGAGAGGGAGCGGGAGCAGGACCGAGGCGCCGGAGGAGAGAGAGATCGGGAAAGGGAGCGCGAGAGGGAAAGAGAAAGAGACGTAGACCGACCCCGCTCCTCGCCCTCCCAGCGCATCATGCCCTCCCACCACCACCTGGGGTACCCCCTACTCTCGGGGCAATACGACCTATCATACGCCACAGGTGAGTCATTCAGCTCAATGTTTGAGAGTGGATTCACTACATTAAATGTTATTCTTAAGGTACCATATATGCAGAGTAGATTTATGCCATCTAATTAAATACAAAAGGCCCACAGTCCAGAATATTGAGTGAAAGTATGTGCTGACTGTTTAATTAAAGCAGATGACCAAGCAGCAATCTAAATTAACAACCTAAATAGGACAAATCACTGATAGCCATACATTTTCCGATTCACTGTAGGTCTCTCCTCAGCAGCTATTGTTGCCAGCCAACAAGCAGCAACCCCCTCTCTCTACCCACCCCCACGGAGGTGAGAACGGTAAGACCCCATTAGTTAGAGAGCGGGCAAAAGACTGATTGTGAAACAAACACAAGGCTATGTATACACAGCTGAGAGCAGTGTTTGCAGACAAGACAAATGCAGGTGGAAGACATCTTGCTTCTCCATATTTAAAAATATTAAGGCTACGAGTACTAGCACTGAAGATAAAGCAGTTTATTTCTTTGTCCTTGGTTTATGTCATTTGAAGTTAAAAGAACACCCTGCTCCCTGCTCACAGGCAGCAACTTGTAAGAAAAAACAAATCATGGCCAAACAAAACCATCAGCACTGCTGAAATCTTTCACAATATGCAGTGCAGCATTTAGCTCCACGGCTCATCCATCCTAAGTAGGTCCTCTGAGGACAAGTGGATCATAGTGTTGATAATAGAGATGTGCAATGAGCCCGCCAACACGCCAAACCAGAGCAGCCTGCACCGCCATCTAGTGGCAGCGCTTTCAAATGACACTCGCCAAATTATAAATGAATGGTGTTGATTCAACCTTTAGTCAATTTGAGGAAGACATTTGTGGTTATGTTAAACTGTATTGAAATGAAGGCGATGGAGGTGTTTCTATTGTTAAAGTAACACTTGTGAGCATTATAACCTTCATGAAAGTGCAATTCATAGCAGGGCTGTAAAAGACTGGTAGATTTACATAACAATACGGCTTTTGAGTGTAGGCTGCATGTAAACACATAACTAATAACACACCTTTACTGGTGGAAAGAATATTCCTATTTTAAGTCCTTTATTTAGAAGTAACACAAAACTATATTGCGTAACTAATAATAAGCCTCTTCTTTTGCCTAAATAGAGCTATCGGAGTATGATCAGTAAAAAAGTTCTTTAGGTATCAACAATAACAGTAGTCAGAACCGGCCCTTTGAGAGCACGACGTTATTGTATGTATAATATTGCACTACTATTATTTAGGCATAAATGTGTAAACACTGTTTACTAGTTGTAGTTGTCCAAGTTGGAGAAATTATTTTAAATACAGTTGAGTGTATAAGAAAAGCAATGTGTTTTAACATAATCATATATTTTGTTCTTAAAGTCTTGATATACCAAGTTACTAGTAAATATGGGTCCTCAAATAATGTATTAATAAGTGAAAGAACACAAGTTCCCTCTAAAATGAAGTAAACTGTAATGTACGTAAGCATTGTAGTGTATACAGCTTAAGTTAAACTACATGCTGCTTTTTGTTTCTGTATTTGATGTGAATGTTGTGACGTGACCTGGTGTAATACGTTCTTCCTCTGTTTGCTCCACAGGGAAACCTGACCGTCACACCTCGACCCTGCAAAGATTCATGTGACTGGCTCACATGAGGAGAGAGTCCCCCGCTGTTCCCTCTTAGACATCAGTTGAATGGTGTTTCTATCTATATCTTTTAGTTCTTCTGCCCTGAGGATATGCAGATTGTCATTTTTTTTATGTCCTCCCCTCGTGAACAACCCCAATTTTTTCAAAACCTTGGACTAAAACAAGACTGATAAAAACCCAGGTTCAAAGCCATCACTCTGCCTCAACACGCAGAGGAAACACCGACCCTGACCGCTGATTATCTAGTCTTTGCACTGTCAACACATACAATGCAAAAAGAGACTATTGGACTGCCAGACAGCTCTTTTTTTCTTTCTTGAACTGTATCGTTTTCGGTCGCACGCAGAAAGAAACTGGCAGGGGATTTATGATGAGATGGGGGGCTGATGGGGAAAAGGGGAGTCAAACTAAATTAAAAGACTGAAAAGAAAAAGTGAATCATATTGAAATGAATCACCTCTCTGTCTCTGGCTTATTGTATGCCGTGAAACAACAGTATATCCTTAACTTGACAAATGTTCGGCTATATTTCGTGGGCGAGAGGGAATATGGCAACAGCTGCTTTCTACAGAGACTTGAGAGCCTGAGAATTTCATTTCATTTTCCCATCAACATTGTCGATTCACATCCTCTTTGAAGCCTCAGTTCTTGTTTCAGGGATGATGTCGTCATGTTTTTGCGAAGGGACCGCACACACCTCAATGGAGAATAAACACTATTCATGTTTTCTTTTCTGGGTAATGCTTCACTTGTACTCCATATCATTGTGTTCATCCTTGAATGTGTCTGATGCTGGTATGAGTCCTGTTATTCCTTACAATGAAAGGGTCACATCTGTTGTTTTGCTCAAACAGTGAAGCCATATTAGCAAGTGAAGAATTCACGGGGCGTTATCGTCACTGCACCTGGCCACTTGTTGGGGTTTAAACTGTACGATTGTGCTTCATTTAGCTTGTCACGTTTGATGGTCCTCAAAAAAGAAAAAATGTGAAATTTCACTCAACACATGTATTTTTCTGCTGTAATATAGACTTAAAGCCTACTTTGATGTGCATTAATGTTTATATTTATCCCAGCACCCAACTGTTGTTCAATAGCCTCCAGCCTTCACAGCACACCATGTGCTCAGATCATCGTTTCTGAGATGTCTCAGCTTTGGTAGTCATGCTGCCCTTTTACCTTTGTATTCACTTTCTAGTATTTCAATACATCACAAGCTTGGTTCACACACTCATCCCAACATGCAGTCAGACTGGATCCAGACCTGAGTCACTGTCCACATCCCAGATATTTTAAAGCGATTCTATAGCAACTCAAACCGACAGATTTTGTGAAAACAAAATGGTCCACCAGTCTAATTTCCAGGCTGTTGTTCACTGTCAAAAGGGCGCAAATATCTCCTGGTGCTTCTCTTGCTCGTGTGGCTTCACTGTAACACTTAGACTTCAGACAGTTAGCATGGGTTACTTACTAGCGACTAGCTTTGTATTACCTGGGCTGAGGAGTCTGATACCTCAGACAAACAGCTTCTGCCTGTGCTGTTAGGTCAACATACTGGCACATTAAACACACGTGCATGAAATGACTCCCAAAAACCCCTATACCTTACATGAACCAATCCGATACAGCCAACAGACCGTTAAAAAACTTGGAACAAAAACAAGCATGGTAAATACCAGTGAAATAGGGATCTTGATCATGCCCATAGGAGTGAAGAAGGAAGGCTCAAAGTTCAGCTGAGAGGAAGCACGTTGCTCTCGGCTTTCCTTCGGATCTGTAACTGGTGGCTCCCCTCAGTAAATTCACATGACATCTGCAGAAAGAGCAACAGTCAAAAAGGCCCGTTCTACCCGAGGACCCTCTTGGCTTTAAATTACAGTTCTCTTGTACCTCAGGGGTTGTAAGTGAAATTCAATCCAGATGCTATTTGCATTGATTTGAGAGGGCTTTTGTTTATGGGTGAGGGGGGGAAAAAGCACATTTTTGGTTTTGAGCTGGATGTGCTGCTGTAGTGGTTTCATTCATAAATGGCAAATTGGCTCAGGATAGGGACTTGTTAGAGGTTTTATGCCACCCCATGCTGTCGTGGGTCGTGAACAATCTTTACGTTCCTGCTTTATGAGTGTAATATTGACCGTGTTGTCATTAAATATAATTTTATTGATTTGGGTTTCTACACTTTAAGGTTCCCTTTGTTGTAATTCTTTTTTTCTTTGAACACTGTATGTGATCAAGTCCACAAGCAGCCAGTTATTCCCACGTCTAACACCCTCTGAAGTTGGATGGTTGTCGAGATCCCTCTGATCGTTATGAAACTGCAGCAATTCATTTTGAGGTTCACGGACATTCCCATTCAATAAGTTGCCAGTTTCTCATCCCAAGGAAATTTGCAAGATGGTTTATTTTTAGAATTTTTGCGCATTTCAAGAAGAATGGCTGATATGAAAAAGCTGAATGTGGTGGTGTATGACTTGTACTTAATCTGTAAGGGTGATCTAGGCAGCTGTGATGTTGTCATTAAAGTCTGTGGGTTTTAGTGCCAGCACACTGCATACAGTACATATAGTTTTATCAGACAATGGTTGTGACAAGTGCATTTGTCCTCTCTCTGAGAGTAGTAATGTTATCTCAGTAGTAAGAAAAGCCCAGTGAAATCATATATACTGAAGTGTATGAAAAGCCAGAAAAGTAATGTTTGCTATCAACATATTGGAAAGTGCTTGGCTCTTGTATTTTGCAGGACTGTATTTGTTTCATGGTGAAGAGTATATTTATTGGCCAGCAGTTGTCTCAATTGGTGCCTAGTTGAACATTCTTCTGTGAAAACACAGAGACACTTGCTCTTTTGTCCTTTTCCTGACCCACCTACTGTCACACAGCCCCCCCTCCCCCAGAGTGCCGGTTCTGGTGCTTGCAAGGATGTTTACAATGTCTTCATTTTCTTTCTGTGTGAGAAATTCAGAACTCTTCACCCTCACCTCCTTTCTCCCTCCCTTCAGGAGTTTGTGTAAAGTGTACATTACCATGGTTCTTTTTTATACAATACTCTGTAACTTGCCTTTGTAAATTTGGGCTGGAAAAAAATAAATCTTTTTATGAGACGATCTGTCCTGGGAACTGCTCAATTGCCTTGGCTCTGTGGATGCTGTGGAAATAAGATAATACTGTAACTAACTACTATGTTTGTCCGTGTGTTATCTCCTAAGTAATGTTTATGCTTGAAAATACAAGATCACAGGCACTAGGAACCAATCATTTATCTTTACAGAATACTTTATTTTACAATATAAGTATAAATAGATAATTATCTTTACTTAAATGTTTTAATTAAGGGTAACCCGTTTGCCACACAATCTGTTGACATGAGATGAAACTGCACTGAGTGTTCTGGCCACAGGAGAGCAGTGTCTAAAGGGGACACAGTAAGCCTATGCACTGTAGTTTCACTGCTGACCAGCTTCCTGTACTAGAGCAGGATTGTTTCAACACCACATACATGACATTTAATTTAACTGCTGTTACTCCACCAAATGACTCTGCAGAATGATATGGGTGTCATCTGCTGCAGAGAAAAGCTTATCTTCAATTTGTTTTCTTGTAAACAAACAAAAGCTGTATTTACATGTAGCTTTCCCACAGTCAAAGTGTGTCCTTTCCAACGTGTCTAGTGCATTTCATTTTCCATAAAACTAACATTTAAATCTTAGATTAGGAGTGTCCACACTTTTTCACTGAGGGCCACATACATAAAGATCTAAGAAGGGCTGGGCCCTTCACTAGAGGTCAGTTATATTGTCTCATAAGTGAAGTTATAAGTTAAAAAAATCAATCAGTCGGCAAATTATTCTTAAACACAGTTTTCTATAAAGTTTCATTTATTTTGTTACAAAATGTTTCGGCAGCTCATTCCTTATTAAAACAGAAGCTGTTGCTCTCCCCTCACAGCCCTGTATAAAAGGTATACTTCAAGAGTCAGAATCCCTTTATTAGTCCCACAGAGAGGAAATGTACGTAGTTACAGCAGAAAAAAGAGCCACAGACAGCTTAATGTTACATATGTTACATGCATTAAAAAGTTGATATAATAAAAAATAAAAAGTACACAATTTATAAAATACACATCTTGTAACAATTCTAAGGATTAGGCAGCCAGGTATATATTACACAGTTATTAACGGCAAGAGTGTTATGCAAATAAGTTATTGGGCTTTTTGTATCAACTAAGATTTATTAGGAACAATTTTTTGACTTTAATTGACTGAATTTATTGGAAAATAGGGCTTATTAACGCGGACATAACAACAACAATGAATACTGTGTAATATATGTTTATATATTTAAGAAGTGAAATGAAAGAAAAGCACAAGCTTCATGTGTGGGTCATATTCCATTATACTTTTAGAATTAGCTGTGCGCGAATAAAAAAGGGCCCCGGGCCATAGTTTGGACACCCCTGTCTTAGATAGTTATCATCTATGTTTACTTGACGCCTGTTGTTTCTGGTGTATTGCAGCATAAATTACTGTGTTTCCCCCACCTGTTGATCAGAGGAGCAGCGCACCGTAGCACTACAGGAGCACATCACTCTGCAGAGAACCTTGAGTTTAATGCACGTGCGTATTCATGGTGCGTGCCAGCAGAATTTATTCAACGTTTTTACATGTCTTTGAATCAAATGAATAAATGCCAATCATTTGCTTGCAAAAGCTTTTCAAATGTGTCGCTTTGCTCCCATTATTCTTAGTATCAAAACATTTTGGACTGTTGATCAGTGTGGCTGAAACTAACAATTTTGGATGAATCTGTAGATCAGTTTAGCGAGTACTCAACTAGTTGTGTGGTCTATAAAATGTCAGAAAATTGGGAGACAAAACAAAGTTTCCAAAGCCCAAGATGATGAACATTGAAAACTAACATTTAAGTAACTATAGTATCAGAAAATGTTGAGTCAAACCGATAAATTGATTAGCAAAATAGTTTGTGATTTATTGAATAGTTGACAACTCCGGAACTAATCATTGCATATGTATTGCTAAAAGAAACGTAAAGCCATTTCAAGATTGCCTTAAGCCTTGGTAAACTGCAGAGAATTTCTCACTAATCTATGACAATTTAGGGACTGAGCAATTACCGTAATGGAAAGAAAAACAAAATGATTTGTTGCAACCCCAGCAGTGTTCGACCAGCTGTCAAACTATCCTCTCTCTCCAGCTGCACTCAAACGTAAACAAACTTTACCTGCTGCAGCTTTCCCTCCCTATCCGTCCGTTAGGATAATTTTAACTGCTCCTAATGCTCCCAACCTGAGGCTGCGTCGGTGCATTAGCATAATGCAACATCAGTGACAGGGAGCGATTACCCTGGGGATGATTTTGTTGAGTGTAAATGTGGAATCTGATTATCCTCGATGCTCTCAGCTCAGCAGAGGGGGGAGGAGGGCCAGAGAGAGAGGGAGGGAGGCTGGGAGAGAGGGAGGGAGGTTGGCTGGAGGAGAGATGCAGAGGGAAGGAGGGGTTAAGACAGCAAAGTGCTGAGCCAATGGCTTTCCACAGAGCAGCTGGCTGGCATCAGGACGGGACAGGCCGTGCAGAGGAAGGATACCTTGAGGACCGCTCCTCTTCGCTCGCTGTAGGACACCGAGGGTGACTTCCAGGAGGTGTTCATGGGATGCACTATCTACGCAGCCAGCCCTAAGGCCCTGCCCGCTGAAGAGGCCCCCGGACAGGACAGATACTACCAGCTGCCCCACCACCGCCACCCTCATGGTAACTGCAGCCAGCGGATAGCAGCCGGCAGAGCCAGGTCAGTCTGCAGCACACAGGAAGTAAGCTTAGCACTTGGCATGCTTCTCATGAGTGTCACTGACAAGGCAACTACAAGAAGGCAATTGAGACTTAGTTAATGGATCTTATTACCTCTCAGCCAATCACAGAGGAGGACATGTGGAGAATGAACTGGAGGTTTGAACTGGGCCAAGTTTGATGTGGAGGGTAAAGTTACTTAAGAATCAGGAAGACGTCCCTTGTGATTTGTTTTAACATTCATTCATGATTTTTAGTGTTTGTTATATGTTAGAAATTAGGACGTCCAGTTTGTGTCGGCATTTTAGGTGTTTTTGCCTCTGGATATCAAATAGGTACATGCATATATTGGAATAAATGGATGACAACAGCTAAGCAATGGATTCAATCATGACTAATGTGGGTCGTTTTGGGCGAGCGTGCAGCTAGCTGCATCGGTTAGTGTCATATCTTCTTCTCTTTACATATTGTAAATATTTAGCTCTATTTATGTTTGGACATGTGAATTTGGAAACATGCGATGGGAACAAATAGTTGGTGATTTATAGGTGACATACAGTATGCTGCTCGGAGTTCAGGATAAGCTAGGCTGTCTATGCTGTCTGGTGGTCTTTTTGACACGATTTTCACATTCTTTAAGTAGTTATACCGTTTTTGACAAACAGAAATATTGTTTTCTGGCATCACTTTAAAATGTTACGGGAAAAATCTGCACTTTGGTATGAGGGCGCACGCCGAAAGTAAGAGGGCGCAACGCCCCTTTTACCCTGTTTAAACAGAACCCTGGTTACTGAAACTCATCCTGAGTATCAGTGGTTAAAAAGTGGCACTTCTTGTTCATAAATGATTGTAGTTGTGTGCTAAATATGGAGGATGGACTTTCAACCACATAGCATTATAAACAGTAGTTAAAATCACTTAATCCTAGACTGTAAATGCATCAATATTAATATTAGCTCGGAGCAATAATTGTAGACATCTGCTCACTTTTTCTAGGGTAAACATTGCAGAAATACATTTTGGACAAGGGTTTCTGTGCCCCAAAATTGCCGCCAAATACACGAATCAGAATGGTACATCGGGTTAGTATCTTTTATTTGGCAGTGGCTGACAGTGTGAGTGGTTGTGTAACATAAACAATAATATCTAGTGGTTTTTTTGCTAGAGGGTGGTGGAAGGAGGCTTCAGGGTCGTGTTTATGTCCACAACAGCACATTTGACCATGTTTGCTGTCAAAACTTTTGCTAAGCTAATGCTAACACTTGCAAATGCTCTCACATTGACAAGTCCGCTCTTCGCTGAGGTTACAGGTGTTGAAGAGAACTTTAGAAATGTGTGATGTACCTAATCTATTTTAGCCGGGATGCGTTTACATTTAGATTTTTCTGGGAATTGCAGACATCTCTCCCTTAAGTAGAGGACTGTGAAAACCACTCTGCAGTGTCAAACCTTGCACAGAAGCTGATATAGTCAAGGTCAGACATTTGAGGAGACATTAACATCATAGGCAAATACATGTTTGACTGTAAATGAACTATAAATTAAGCTCTAAATGTACAACTTTTAAGTTTTTTTGTTTATATTATTTCTACTTTAAACAGATATGAATATCTTACGTAGCATTAGGGTCTTATTAAACAAGGCTCACCGGGGGGAACAGCTTAGAAGCCATTAATTTACAAAAACAAAAAAAGCCCTGGCAGACATGTTTTTGTTACTCTTGTAGTTTCAATGAATGAGGACTCGTTAAGTTATTCTGGGAGCCTCTGTGGTAGGAGAGCAGCGTCAGTGTAATCCCCCGACAGTGTGAACACAGCCCGCCCGGCTGTAGGTAAGCTCAACCCACCTCACACAGGACGCACTTCTCAGGAGGTCACAGCCGCTCACTCTGTCTTTTAGCTTGCAGCCGTTTTCGTGACCATCTTGGAGTTTAATGTTGATTTTTCGTAGATAAAGTACTTGAGATGATTTGACCGAGACATGAAGCACGGACCGGAGGAGTTTCGTGCAGCTACAAGGCGACAAAAGGGCGGAAAAAGTCACAGTGTCTGTTGAAGCTACAGGTAGGAGCCGTTATCCGACCTCAAGCTAGAAAGCGGTAGAGTGTGACTTAAAATGTGAAAAATATTTCAAAGTAAATGCAACAGTAACCAAATGTGGCAGGATGGTCATGAAATAATCATTTTAATTGATGTTTGTTTGTAAGTATGGTAGTTAGGATTCAACGGTATTTGTCAAGTATTGCCCATTAAGCCCTGTATACTGTTTGAGTTCCTAAAGTTAAAAATGTTCTTCTTTTATTTTGAAGGATCTCTTCCTGTTTCCATCAGAAACTTGCCTGTTTTGACATTCTCGACAAGTGTTTCTGCTTTTGATGATGACAAAGGGCAAATGTATTCAGAAAGGCAGGTGCTATGTCTCATTTACATTTCAGGCATAACATGTGCATGAAGTCATATTTAAAGTTGTCATTTAAAGTGAAACATGTGAGTGAGGTGTAATGACTTGTCTACTACTACTTTTTAACAGTGATAAAACAGGAGGCTACTAGACCTAGCTCAGATCAGTCTGTATTGATGCTTAAAAGTGTTATAAGAACCTGCTACTTCCAATATAAGTGTTTTTATACTTTAAAGTATTATTAACTTTAACACGTTAAAAAAAAATTAGTTAATGTTTGATCTCTTAAAAGAGACAATGAAATCATCAAACACAAAACATATCTTTACTAAACTATTCCTTCATTAAATCCCTTTTAGATATCCCAGTAAACAGTAGTTACTGTGCTCCATATACAATTATGTAACAAGAACATTTGAAGCCTTGATCTGTCTTAGAAACATACTGTCATCAAAGGCTGTTTTGAGGGGCTTGCACAATGGGGAGGTTATTTCAGGAGGTCTCAAGCAGTGCAGAGTCCAAAGGCTTCTGTTCTAGTTTCATAAACTGAATGTGTCTATGAAATACTAAAATAATATATTAAGTTAATGTGCAATAAAAAGAAAACAAATATTATATAAAAGTGTTACACACTAAAGAGAAACCTACCATGTGGACTGCCCCTAAGATTGCAGACTGAATTTCCTAATAAGACAAAACCCAAGTTCCGCTTTCTAGACAAATTAAACCTTTCCCTCTACACCCCCACTGTAAACAAAGCAGACCACATTGCTTAGAAAGTTGTATGCCAGTCATGATGGGGAGTCTGCTTCACACTAAGAGACTTGAAAATCTTGCACATACATTTAAAAAAAAAGTTATTTAAGATCTCTTTTATTTGCCACAGTATTTTGTATATCTTGGGAAAGCTTTTGGCCGATCAAAGACAGTGACGTGATTCTTCAGCAACACTCACAGTGACTAGCAGTCTTAACAAGATTATAGTTTATTGGATTGGAGGATGTCTTGTGACATCACAAAATCTTTGGCTCCTGAGACAAAAAAAGAACATAGAAGAGAAGAGGCGTAGGCCTTTTTAATGTTTCAAAGTTCCAGTAGGAGAGCTAGAGGGAGGTTATTTATAGTTTCACATATACAGACCACTCTGTTCTAATGTGAAGTCATGTTGTACTTGTTTGTTTTTAGGAAAGATGTGTGTATTGTCTTGGGGGGAAATGCAGTGTTTCTAAAAGGGAAACATCAAACCATGTCTGCAGTGTGTTAGGACTGTTTAGATGAGCTGGAACTGCTGCTGAAAAACAGATTAAGTAACATTCCTGTTTATTTAGAAAGATTAAGGGCTCTAAGTTTTTCCACATCACTCAATTTCTTCTACTACACTGTTTTAACTAGCAGTGAAGGAAAATGCTGCTTAATACCTCCAAGTATAGGTTAGGTTCTACTACACAAAGCAACTGGTGCCCCCCAAAGCTGTGGAAGAAACCAGTCACTAACCCATCAAAAGCTGCAGGCTCATGTGGGAAATGGTGTGTGGTCATTTGATTAATTGTAAACATATTCAACACTAAAGCAACATTTAATGACATTAGAAAGGACTGAAAGCTAGGGGGGTTAAACTTCTTTAAAAACGGCTAAAAAGGTTTTTCCTCTCAAAGAGTATGTTTATCCCAGGTGGTTTGTGTAAATATCTGCGTGACCAGAGCCAAAATGACACACAAATGTTTGGTGAGGTCGATACAGAGCCACCCAGTCGGTTGTGTGGTCAGACACAATGGACACTTGCTTAAAAAATTCCAGCGACCAGTGAAAGTGTCATAAAGGGCCCATCCAAAAATATGGTGACAAACTGAACTTGTTTCACATGCCTGCATGCTGGCTTTCATTCAAATTCCAAAATGGTTTCAAAACATATAGATAGCTTTGTCATTTAGAAGTTAAGCATTAACATAACATTGCAAAAAAAACACAAATGCACTGCGGTCAGAAATGATTCCTATGTCACTCAAGTAAAACCTCCTTAGGATGTTTTAATCACAACAGTTTACCAAGCTACATACATCTTTAGTTCAAATATTAAAAAATGCATGTCAATAATGATTTTCCAAGAACATTTCATTCTTAGAAAAGTACTTCCTTAAAATAGAATTTTTGCCCTCACTCCTGTTCCAGAAAATCTGATTATTATCTTTCAACTATTTCTCTACAAAGAACAGCTAAACACAACTGGGCAATTTGAAGATTGTTTTTAAGTGAAAAGAAACAGCAACACAAGGCTTCATTTTGCTCTTAGGCCCTCATGTGAGATGAGATATCCTCCTGAATCCCTTACCCTCAGGCTTAAGGTTTTTCCTTATCTACAACAACAAACTATTAATTCCCCACTCAACCCTCTGTGATCACAGGTGATCAGTCACAAGTAAAACCTCTAGGAGCAAGAAGCCCTAGTTGTTTGAACAGGTCAGTGTGACGTGAAGCTTCTGGCTAATTAGAGATAATACACTGGAAACTGCATGCAGGAGCCTCTTTCCATCAGCACCTGTAATTATAGTGGCACAGGTGCTAACAACTTCCCCTCTCCCAGAGGAAAATGTGTCACTGGGCAGGTGGCTGCTGATGTGCAGATGAGAAGAGAAAACATAATGGATTTATGAAGCTTTCAACCAGTTGTGCTTTCTCATAAAAACACTGCAAAGCATTTGAAGGACAATACAAGATGTATCATCTAGATTCCCAAACAGTGCATTTATACCACAATGGTGTGGAAGACTGTGGACTGTTCAAATAATGAAAACACTTAACAACGTTAATTAGGATTATATTAAAGATATAGCCAGAACAATGTGTGTTGCTGGTCTTGGTATATTTACAACTTTAAGCTTCCCTATGCATGGATGAATGCACAGCACATAAAGCATGATGTGCCAGTTGATCCGGTATGAAGGCACCATAACACTACGCGTTTGAATTAAGCGTGTGTAAAACAATATTTATCAAACAAATTGAGAATGTGGAACTGGTAACTAAAGACAACGGACTAAAAACTGTTAAACCACTAATAGTCATACAGTTACAGTAGCTGAATAGATGACGTCAGAATAGCTAGTTATGTCACTGTCTGGATAAAATAGACAATTTTCCTTGGAGTTGGCATTTAATTGTGTGAGCAGGAGACCAGGCCATTGAGCAACTGCAAGGAACCAGGCCTCTGCTATATCCTAGTCTACATTCATGGTTAAAGCCAATGGATAAAGTTTAAATAAATGGATAAACATTTATGTACTTATCTAACAGGAAGATGTACAGGCACAGCTACTTAAACAGAGACCTTAATCCAGAGGGAAGGTTTTGGCTGTATCTCCCAGTCCTGTCTTTAAAAGACCTGAGTCACATAATAGGTCTGCACGATTTGGGGAAATAAACCAATTTGCGATTTTTCTGACAGATATTGCGATTCGATTTGCGATATTTGTTTTTAAGCGACCCAACGGAGGTTTATTGTAAAATGCGGCCATATCTCCGGCTAGGAAGGTCGTATCAACGTGCTCCCGTCTCTAGCACCCCCGCAGCCCGAGCTACGAGTGAAAGAACTACACTTACATTAAACTTCCATTGGGTTGCTTTAAAGTCAAGCTTCAGTTTCAGATTCACCCTGTAATAGATGTAAAACATCTGATGGAGCATTACTCACCTGACTCAGATGGTTTGTTTCGCCAAACCATCTAGGAAAGCTCAATTGGAAGCCATTTGGAGAAGTATTTCAAAAATACTTGGCAGGTGATTGGATCAATCTGTCTATCACCATCTATCATGGGCCACTTCTGATTGGTTAACAATGACTGGTTCATGTGGAGCACAGCACTTCTGATTGGTGTGGATGACTGACACACAACAAGAACTAAAACTAAAAAACTAAAAGAAATCGCAGGCTTTGCGATTTGATAATTGCATCATTTCCAATCGCGATTTCTATTTAAAATCAATTAATCGTTCAGCCCTATCACATAATCCATCACAGTAAATGTTAAGCTGGGTGTCCTCAGAGTGACAGTCGCATCGTTCCTTAGTGTTTTCATATTGTGTATTGCTATACCTTTTATCAATCACTACCCACTGGAAGAAATGTAAGTCTCTGTTTGAAAACATCTCACTAAAGACAATTCATGGTCATATTCTTGGTCCCTTCTTCTTTCTTCTCCTTCTTTTGATACCTGTAATAGTTCATTTAAAGAGGCGTTTGGTGTTTCAAAGTTTTACGTTTTTTGGAGAAGAAGTGTTTGAGTCAGCTCACAACTTTATAGTCTCTGCTCACAACAGAAAATCAGGTCAGCCATCTGCACAGCCTCTGAGGTGCTCTTTTTCTTTGTAGACATCTGTGTGAGTGCAGACATAGACCCCACTTGCACAATCACAAGAACACAGCTTTTTTTGCTGAGTCGAGACCATTAATGTAGTGCAAACCTGCAGAATCAGACTTTGAATGTTGCATCACAGCTGTGTTGATTCGAACACAGAGTCCATTTGCTTTTGCCCCATAACCCTTTTTTGGGGTTATAGCTCTCTTTGAATCCAAACCTTGGGACAAAAACAAACAGTTCTTTACAAGTGTACATGACTGTCTGGTGCAGAGGTTCCTGCTGTTAACACGGAGCGCTGTGTTTGTTTGTTCAGGGCCAGGAGCATGACTGAGCAGCAGGAGCAGAGCGAAGACACAGGCCTGCTCTCAACACAGGACCTGGACCACTCCAAGGACGACGACACGCACGGCCACTTCAGGCAAATCCCACACACACACACACAAACAAACACACACACACACACACACACACACACACACACACACACACACACACACACACACACACACACACTGCTCTGCAACACTTGCTGTCTTTTTCCCCACACACCATCTGTATCCTGTGTATGGTCAAGGGTTGCAACCCCAGGAGATTTATTTTCACAGCACTTATTTTGTGCCTTTATTTCAGCTGTATTTGATGTCAAACAATGGTCCAACATGCACACACATGCACGCAAAGAGACCACAAACAGAGATTTACAAAGGGAAATGTTTTTATTTTTTCACCTAAGGCCTGAAGAGAATATATGTATGACTAATAAAGTATAAATTGCTCTATTTATACTAAGTGCTTTACCCACATTTAAGATATGTTTGTGCAATAATTCCTATGCACAATGTTGGTGTGTCAGTGTGTTATATAAGGAGGATTCGAGGGACTGCTTAATCCTGGGGAATCTGTTCTGAGATGGGATTTAGCGCTGAAGCATGATTGGTGTTAGTACACTGAGTGAATGGGAGGGACCTTATGCACCTGGAACATTTTGTATTTCAAGTTGTCATGTATTTACATACAGTTAAACATACATTTCACAGTTTACATCCGTATTTATTTATATATGTCATTCATTGATTAAAACCAATATGATAAATACACAGCCACCACATATCACATGCCTATAAGTTGTTATGGTTATGAGTTAGGAAACAGATCATTGATCCAGGACACTCAAAGACACATTTACATAATCAGATCAAGCCAACTGATATACTATTCACTCTCTTTCAGCTCTGTTTTGGTCTCCGCCAACTTGCTTTTAGAATCTAGCTCTAAAACTGCTTGATACTGCAATAGCGGTTAATAATGTTAACCAGCTAGTCACTAACTTTGTCTGTGTTGCCTTTAGTGCGGGGCAGGTAGCCGGTGGCTAATTATAGCAACAATGGATGTTGATGAGACTCAAGCATACATGAAATGTGATATAAATAATCAAACTATAAGCTAAAAGAGGCTAAAAGCTGCATAAGAAGTAACAATAAGTTGTTTGTTTGTCACTACAAGTTACTCCTTGCACATTGTGCGAGATCGTTTGATTCAATGTGCATATTCACATTTATAGGCTTTAACATTCCATTGAAATCAATCCAACCATAATTGTTTACAGCTCAAAGAAAGGCTTTGAAATATTCATCAACTTCCTCAAAACATGCAACATAATCTATGCATACTAGAATGTTCCATTATTTACTCTTTCACATTGTTATGATTTCACTGAATCGCAAATAAAGAAATGATCTGAAATGTGAAAGTTCATCTTCAGCCCTCGGGTAAACCGGGCACACATATTTGACTACGAAACACTTGGATAAGTATTTTGGTAAGATAACCAATCAAACATTACTTGCTTTGCTGGTGATATCATTTCATATAGAGACTAAGCTACAGGTGCTCTCTCTGTTGGTTTGTTGTAAGAAGAAAATATCAGCAGGCTTGAGGGCGATAAAAGACCAAATTCTTTAGTCAAATATGCTTCAACTTTTACTTGAGAAAAACAAACTTTCTATGAATATAATACTTTGATTATATACCAATTTGAAATTTCTTCTACTTTTCTCAACATTCCTATTTCTTTTGAAGTCTCACAGTTCTCCTCCTCTAGCTAAATGACTGACTGGGAGTCCACTCCTACACCATCTACCAAAGGGAGGTGTTCGCTTTCTAATTTAGGATTCAATTTAGGATTCTTTGAGCTTGTAATTAGTTTCACCACTCAGCCTCACAGCCAAGGGCACTGAGATACAATGACAAAGACGCATGCGTACACACACACACACACACACACACACACACACACACACACACACACACACACACACACACACACACACACACACACACACACACACACACACACACACACACACACACACACACATACACACACACACACACACACACACACACACACACACACACACACATACATTTGATATTCTCACAGGGGTATAACATGATAAGCAGGTTTTGTTAGATTTCCAGACCACAGCTTCATCCATCAATTTTCGGGTTATTCCGCTTTATTATATCCTATGGGACGGTTCACTCCACACACTCAGCCTCCTGGCACCTGGAAAATCAGCCCACTTTCTGCTGCTGCTATGTGAATACCATAAAAACAGGATCCTGCTCGAGTGATTCTCATGTTTATACTTCAGCTGGAAAATGTGATTGTTCCCTCTGGGCCTGAGAATTCTTATCAAACCCTTCTGAATAATGGCCAAAAATAACCCTTAAGTCATATTTTGGTGAAGCTCTGACAACTGCCTGTTCACACCATCCCAGCATGACCTTGTTTATACAATTTGCTAAAAAAAAGAAGCTTTACCTTGACACACCACGTCTACAGCTCTCATACATAAGCCCCTGAGGGTGATTGCCTGTTGCGTTTTTTCTTCTGACACTCACCTAGCACACACAGATGTACCAGCAGTATTGATTAAGACCTGGATCTTGAAACTAGAGACAGATTGAGAGCGTGAGAGAGGGTTAGTCCCCACAGAGCAGCCCATGTTTTTAATAATCACTCCATCTCTCCACCTGGGAGTGCAGATCCACTGTGGGACCTATTTATAGTCAGCAACCAACAGGCAGCGAGGGTAGCACACAGGCACCATTGTTCACATCACAAGATAATGTATTTTCTAGAAGGGGGGATGTAATGAGGAAAATCATGAATTTGCACATCTAGGACAAGCTGTATAAAATAATTAAATGTTGCTAAGGTCAAATAAAGGTTGGCTTTTTACTCATTTTATTTTGGTTCTTAGTCAATTGTTGCAATATGATGTCGCCCAACATGAGAGGTTATGGTGGAAAAACAAAAGGTGTTCCATGTCAAACAGTTAAGCATTATGAATAATTTCACCTTTAAAATGGCAAAATACTGTTTTGCCATTTTAGAGGTTTTGGATGGGTGCAAGGTGGATTTCTGTACTGCTTTTGAAAATATGTTATGCTGTGAAGTGAGTAATGCATCACTTTAAGTGTCTGTAGCGCATCTAGCTGAGAGCAGGCAGTGCAGTCACAGCTGTACTGCTGTAAACAACCGCCTCATCCTGACACACACACACACACACACACACACACACACACACACACACACACACACACACACACACACACACACACACACACACACACACAAACACACTCAGCAGGCAGCTATAACATCTGTCACCTCCCTCTGCTCTGTGACACTTTAACCCTGTGTGGGTCTTTTTACAGCCTGGGTTGTGGATCTCTGTCTCTGATTTACTCTATGAGATGAAAAGTACAGTGACAATGGCAACATAAGAATAGATGGCCTAATTCTTGAAGACTTACAGGGTTATATTACACTTAGATTGAAGGCTACAGTATACAGCAGTACTGCTCAGCAGATTTCAACCGTATCTAAAAGTTTGTTTCTGTGTATTGGAGTTTACTCGGTTGTCATGCATTTGGATTTTATTATGACAATCTTTGAACAGCTGTCTTTGTCTTTAATAATGGATAAAGATAAATACATGTGAACAACCCATATTCAATTACAAAGAAAATATTGTGAACATGAAAGTTATCCTCAGTGGTTTTATGAGTGTTACTTTGAATTATTGAAGAAAACATAGTTTCAGTTTCTTCTTAGCAGAGGAGAGTGTCTCCTCGGGTTTGCAGACCGTCCTGCTGTTATGAAAGCAACAGTGAGAGTATTTTAACATAATGACACCTTGCTGTTTACAGTGAAGGACATTTTTCAAGGGGAATACTAATGTGCTGTTATGTTATGATTTATTAAATACCTGCTGAATCATAGGGCCGCCATGTTGAGAGACAGATTTTTATTAAAAATATTTTGGAGATGAATGTACCTGCCTATTCACTGAACAAGGTTAACATAAACAGATCACATTTCAGAATAGTTTCTCAACAGGTCCTTGATTTCAGACAATGGTAAACAAAAGCCGCCTTTTTATTTTCTATTTGAATAGCAGGCTGACCCATTTAAAAACATATATATAAAAAGATTTTTGAATGTTGATGATTTTGTGCTAAAATAAAAAAGTTTAAATTGTATATTCCAGACACAAAATCAGCAACTCCATCAGTTAATGAATTATGATGTTCTGAAAATTATTTTTAAATCAGTGGTGGAATAAATGCAGTGATACTTTTGTCTACTGCTTAATAAAAGTAGCCATCACAATGAAAACAATCCTACTTAAAGGTGGGGTAGCCTATGTAATTTTGGAGTAACCAGCTCGAGTGCGCTGGAATCTGAAATTACACAACCGGAAAAAATCTGCCACTTCCTTCAGACTTCCTTACAGAGCCCCTCCTCCAACACACACGAACGTGCACATGACCAATGAGGGCACGAGCTAAGTTTGTGCACAGATGTAAGGCTGACAGGCAGGTAGGCCATCCAATTATTTTAGCCGGGCCGGCTAAAATGATTGGTCGTGCTTTTTACAGTACTACGGCTTCCACAGATGACATTTTTTTATGGATTTTTTTGTCAGATATTCATTTCTATCGGGATGTTAAGAGCATTCCATGGAATATAACAAAAAGTGTTTCTGAATTAAATTACATACCCCACCTTTAAGTAAATTGAAATTAAGTTTTATTGTTGGCAGTAAAATCTATTCATTATGCATAAAGGTTATATTAAGTGTTATATTAGTACATTAACAGAGTCTATGAATATACAGTTTATATAGACTCTGTTGTTGTTTGACTCTGTATGGGTTGAATTGACCAAGGCTTTATTTCCTCCCTTAATTGTATGCCTCTGTGTTGCTGCGCATGAAAAATGGCTCCCACAGCGGCGGATAATCCATCACAGTAAACATGAGGCTGCAGTTTGGTTTGCCAGAGCTACTGTTTTATCAGCATCTCCTCTAGTGTTTTCATATCAGCGCTGCGCTACTTTGGGCTCTGCTCGCTGTCAATCTCCTAGCACTCACATAGAGATACAGGCAGAAAGGAACGTCTCTGTCAGGGAATAATCCCTCCAAACACTTTCAGACGTTATTGTTGCATGCAGCATCTGACCTGGTACGGCAGTTCATTTCAGTGAAATTTTCCTTAAAGGGCTGATTATACTGTATTTCATCTGCTGAGTGGTTCTGCCTTAGCAATAGATGTAGAGAGTGTGGAGTATCTACGCTGCGACATCTGCTGCTCTGCTCTGACTACCCCCCCGGAGGCGAGCTTGATGCCTGTGATGTGTGTGTCTGTGTGTGCTCATGCATTCTGACTATAAAAAGAACAATAGTGATACACTCGTGCTATATGATATTTATTCACTCATTCACTCACTCAGTTTGTCCCATTTAAAAATGGCTGAAAATGCTGTACTCAGCCTCTCAAATATGGAGACTTCCTGCTTTTCTCTGTTAAATATAATATCTTTAAGTGAACATTTTTGTTTTTGTTCACTATTAAGATGTAAACATGGGTATAAAGAACTGTCATTTTATTCCTAAGTGTAGTATTTCCCTTCACAACAGGTTTCAGCTGATTGAAGATCTGTCCTATGAAGATGTGAAGAAATGTTACCGGGGCTCGGTAAGTCCTCTTTTGATTGAAATCATCACTGTGTCTTCCCTCCCTGTTTAAACTTCCCCTTAGAGGAGAGCTTTTATTGTTGAGTACTTGATCCAAAGACATTTCTCTCACTTGTTTCACTGCAGATTAGAAAGATATTTCAAACAGACGTCTTTATGACAGTGAGATGCAAAAGCTTACAAATCCAATATGACAAATTAGATTTCAATCTGATTGTCTGTGTTTATTTATCTATCTTTATGAATCAGACAAGATTACAAGTCAACATTGCTGCTGATATAAAAGTGTGACAAATGTCTAAATGTTCCCTGCTCACCCGCCCTGCGCACAATTTGAGATTTCTAAAGTTAAATGAAGAAATTATTACATTTTATTGAGCTCAGTGCAATATAATCTTAAATTACTATCATGTAAAGCCTCAATCTGGGCCAGTGTCCTCCAGGTATTTCCCAAAATGGTTCTCATAATTTGCCTGCATGTGACTCAAAATTGGTATGAGTGGTGATCGAGCCCTGTGCATTACTGTCACGTACAGTATGTCAGTGCCATATTCCCGAGGACAGGAGCCGCAGACAACAGCATAGCTGGGCTGATATGAGTCGGAAGAGAAATAGACAGAGGACAGAGACATGGGAAAGTCTGGTGGCAGGGATATTTATAGCTGGAGTTGAGTTTGAGATGTGTCGGAGGAGAGAAGGGAATGAGAGAAACCTCTTGTGTGTTCCGATGGAGGAGAAATGTGTGATTTTCTCCAAAAAGAGAGGACTTTTTAGGTGTCTTCGATAGATAGAGGTACGGAAATGCAGAGAAAGAAAGAGCTTAAAGTGAGAGTAGTGAGGAGTACCTGTGTGTGCGAGAGTGTGTGTGTTTCTTTTAGCTCAGAGTGATGAAGGGCAGAGTGTGTGTATGTGTGTGAAGGAGGCAGGAGGAGTCAGCTGGGTGGGTGCTGCAAAGTGTACAGTCACTGGAGGTGCATCTGAGAGGGAGAAAGAAAGTCTTGTAGTTTCTGAAGAAAGAGCTCAGTGGCTGAAAGCTGGGGCGTTCTGCTGTAACTCTGTAGTAGTGTGTGTGTGTTTCTGTGTGTACACATTAGAGCCTGGTGTGTGTCTGTAGGTGCCTGTAGAGCAGAGGTAGACAGCCCTCAGTCTGGGCCCCATACTGACTGGCGACAGGGAAATCAGTGTGTGTCTTGCAGCAGCTTGCTCCAGGCCATCGATGTGCGTGAGTGTGTGAATGTATACGGGGCCAACGTGCTGAGCCTGGTGCAGAGCTCCCGTCCTTTGAGGGAGCGGGTGGTGTCTGCGGCGAGCGGGGCGGCTGGTGGTGGAGGAGGGGTCGGTGGAGCGGTGCAGGCGGGCCGGTCGGCCAAGGAGCTCCTCATGACTCTGCCCTGTCCCTCTGCACAGACTGTCAGCAAGTACAACTCACAGTACCACAAACTGTTCCAGTGTGTGCCCAAGGATGAGATCCTCATGAAAGGTACTGTGCTCTTCACCAGGAGGGAAACTTTGAGACTGTGTTTGTGCTGCAACTTCTTTTTCTTATTTATCAGTCTGTTACGCTTGTTGGACTTGCCCCGCTTCAGCCTCTGTATAATTTGTGTGTTTTGAGTTTGTACTTTTTTCTAATCTTCTCTTGCCTTTTTAAAAAAATGTAATATCAGAAGAAAAGTATATTTTCTTTAAAGAGTTTAAAGGATCAGTCTATTTATCAATTAGTCACCAGATATGATTTTAAGTTTTCACCATTGGCTTTTTTGAAATAAGTCATATTTTCTGGCACAAATATGATCCAAAGTTATGACAGCTCTGGAACAAATGAAGAGATCACTGCAGCATTATCAGTTTAATATTTATAGGCATGTGTTTGAGTAAAATTCATTTTTTATTTATATTCTATAAACTACTGACAACGACATTTCTCTGAATTCAACAGACACTGGAATATATATATAATTTTTCCAGAGCTGTATGATGGATAAATGACAAAAGTTTGTCTAAACTCAAATATAACTCTCATTGCAAACTATTAATTCGCATTGATAGCTTCTTTAGTAGTAATCAAACTATTTAAAAGTGGTGAGAGAAGTAAAAGTACTTATACCACAATATAAAAACATACTCCACTTCAAGGTTAAAGTCTTGCATTCAAAACATTGTTGTCAAGTATGAAGTTTGAGAATTCACTTTAAGTTTCAAAGTAAAGTAGATTAAAGTAGTAAAGTACTCATTGTGCAGTATAATGTTTCTCCAGGTGTTAGTTATATTGCATATGTTTGTTTTGGATTCATAAGACTGCTGCTATAATTTCTTTTTGAATGCTTTTTTATGTTAATTACTTTACATACTGTATTTAAATCTACAGTAATGCAATACAGTCTGTAGCATCAGTGTCCTGTGATAACCATGTATTTTGTTTTCATAACATGTTACAGAATCTTTTAAGGTCTAATCTTCAAATGTACAGTATTTGTACAAAATACTGCACTACAAGTGGTCGCAGGTATAATGTTCTGCTACTGCATCTTTATCAATAGCATGTGTACTTTCAAAAGCCCTATAAAACAATCTCTAGTACCTATTCCACTACATACTCCTTATTTCTTTCGGCTTGTTAGTCACTTGAAGTAGCTGTCTTGGCTCGGTGTTCATCTTTGATTCTTTCATCTGTTTAATCTCAGGAACACATTCAGGATGAACAACGTCTCTAGCACAATATGAACTGTTCCCACAGTTCAGCCAGGATTACCACAAACTTATATCAAAATATAAACAATGTTTTGAATTTTTAGATATTGATTGATTAACAAAATGCTGGGGAGACAATAAGAGGGTTCAGAGATATTGTTTTGTTTTGTATTTTTTTTTCATCCAGATTATAATTGTGAAACGAAACTAAAACATGTGTGTGTCTCTTCTGTTCACAGTGTACTCATGCGCTCTCCTCAGAGATATTCTTCTACAAGGCCGGCTCTACATCTCCAGAAACTGGCTGTGTTTCTATGCCAACCTCTTCGGCAAGGACATCAAGGTACGACAGACTGACAGGCAGCTTAATAAACTCAAACTGACTGACAAACACAAACCCAGTGTCTCCCAGTCACAATCTGACAGGCTGATTGGACAGCTCGACAGATGGTTTGACTGAAAGTCGTTCAGAATTACAGGCTGACTCAAAGTGTCACCGATGTAATGCTCACACATTGAAAAGGACTCTCTTTATTTGTGAGAGATAATGTCCTGAGAACAAGTAGACTTACTGAACCTTCAACCTTAAGCTGTGTGGTTTTCTCTCTGATGTTGTGCATTGTTCCTTTTCCTTCATTTCTTTGAAACCAAAACTCTCCTGACATGCGAGTGACAATAAGCTGCTTATTCAGACTGCATTCCTCACATTCTGAATGAAATAAGACACGTTTCATTTTCCAGGGGCTTTTCCTGAGTGTATCTCAATGTCCTACTTCCCTGCCACCATTTACTAAAACCTAGGTGTTGTTTATGTTATCTATAATTTCCCCATCATTAAATGACTGTTGTTTTTGTGCCTTTTTCTGTCTTCTCAAGGTGGCTATCCCTGTCGTCTCTGTGAGACTGGTCAAGAAGCACAAAACAGCGGGTCTGGTACCAAATGGCTTGGCCATCACCACAGACACCGGACAGAAGGTGAACACTTCCACTACAGACGCTGTGTATTAAAATACTTATACTTATAAGCACGGCTGTATACTTTCCAGGAGAGATGTGCTGGGAAAATGAACGGCATACTATAGATAAAAGCAGAGTGGAGTCACGGCCCTGTGGTACGAGAGAGGGAATTTCCACCATTACAGTCAGAGGGGCTTCTTAACTTCCTGGCACATCAGACTCAGCCGAGCATCAAGTGGTGTTTTAAAAGACATCATGTACTTTGCAGCTCCTGTTCAAGCCCCAGCAACCCATGAATAATCTTCAGCAAGCTTTCTTTAGCATGTGGTGACAACTAGGTGTTGTATCCTAAAGTAAAAAAATAACAACCACCAAACAATACATGAAAACTCAATTTAATTTTAACCCGATGGGTTGTTTTGCAAAGAAAGAGCACATGTAAAATGGCTACACATTTCTATTCTAGATTCTATCCTAGTTAACACAGGCCTCAGAGATTTTAGCGTTTTATTTTACACAATCAAATGTGTCACTTAATACCCCGCTCATGAATTGGAAATCGTAAAAAAGGGCAAGTGGCTAAATGAGACTACAAAGGTTGGCAGGGGCATTAAACTTCATGAATTATCACATTATAATGACTAATTATAAACAAGTTATCATTTATGGAAAATAGCATGTTAGCAATGTAGCTCAAATCCATACATTCCATTCCGTCACTCTCTTTTCTAGGTAGGTAGATTACAGAATATTCTGCACGTTTCCAGGGCTGGCACACATCAGGCTGACAGAAGGGCTGATTCCTCAGTCATTCCAGTCGTTATAAAGTTCAGAAATAGCAGAAGTGTTCCACAGACTGTCTTATACTCAACTACACATTATAAATACATACATAAAAGTGCTTGAGTATTGCACTTTGTCTGGCAGCTTTCATTCATAACACAAATCATTATTAATAAAGCCAGCGACTAGGCTTAATTTTACTAGTGGAATTAAATGTGTTTGCGTGATTTCCTCTCTTTCAGCATTTAAATGAATATGTTAGCTTGGCAGGTAAAACCACAACCCAGCAGTGTCAAATTGTTGTTCATATTTTTATTTTTGCAAAACTTTATCATTAACTTGTTCTGAGGTTGGCCTTTTGCAGAAAATAAGGAAATAGATCCCGCCAATACTGAATATTACTCAACTATAATCCAACCCATAATGCAGAGTCCAGTGGTGAACACTGCAACAGACGGTGTGTCTCATAACGTTCAAGGCAAATACCCATTACCATATATGTCTATGTGATTGTGTAATATGCATTACATAACCATGCAAACATACATGGCTCTGTACAGTGATGTTTAAGAGGCTGGTCCTGCTGTTTATGAGGTAAAGGTTCACAGCTCGTGTCTGTAACAACAGTCCAGGATTGTTTGTAATTCTTCTGCTCCTTCACCAACATGCCTGTGTCAGGAGGAGAGATACAACAGGACAGATACAAACGATACACTGCCCACATAATAACAGCGCTTCAAATGCTAACAAATTAAGTTATTTAGATACCAATAACAGTCATCCAGGTCAGAGGGATACGTGGGTAAGCTAACACTGAGCTGCTGTTATTTCCATGAAAGAATAAATTAGAACAAATGTATGAAAATATACTCTTTGTGCCCCAGATTATGAATTATGAAAGTGTTGTTTTCCCCAAATGATTCAATGTTTTACTTTTTCCCTATTCATTTTAATGTATTATCATGTGCTTTTTATGGCTGCAAACACAAATATTCTAACACCTCAGTATGAGAACAAGATTTTGATACCATTCTTTCTCTTTTATATTTTCCTCAGTATGTATTTGTATCTCTGCTATCAAGAGACAGTGTCTATGATGTCCTTCGCAGGATCTGCACTCATCTACAGGTCAGAGACACACACACGTACAGTACACACACAAACACACACACACACACACACACACACACACACACACACACACACACACACTATTTACTCAGTCTATATACACTGCAGTGTACGTGACAGTTAAAGAGGCAATTTCCTTTTCCCTCTCCAGGTCAATGGGAAGAGCCTGAGCTTGAAGCAGTTCATGGAGGAGCCGATCTTATCGCTGGTGAGTCACATGTCTTTCATAAACCGTCGTAAAACTATAAAGACCAAAGCTGTACAACTTCACAACTAGTAATCCTCGGGTATGACATTTCTGTATTGTTAGTATTTGTGTTTCATGTTGGTCTAAAGGCCTCTGAAAACTCTCACTTATATGGCAGACTTACCTTCTTACACACACTGTATCAATAGATCATTCTGTTGCAGCTGCTGCAGTGAATTTTCCCCTGAGTCTGCAAGATGCTATCAGAGCTCTGAGAAAAGTCACCTTGTGCGTGCACTATGAGGCCACTGTGACGGAACAACTTTTGTATTTTGTAATTTAGTTCTGTTAGCATGCCCGTACTTGATTAAGCTATCATTTGACTGAAAGTATTTGAATAAAAACGTTGTTTAGTTTTGCCAGCATTTTGTATAGCTTTACTTACTCTGTAACACAGAAACTGGAAGTCCCCCAATTTTGTATACTGTTTTTCATTATTTAAAGACATACAGTACATGCATGAACAATTCCAAACATCAAGAATATTCAGTCGCCCTGCAGAAAATGTCGATACATTGTAGCTTCCATAAGGTTTAGCAGAAAGGCCTTCAAAGTTTTACATTTAATAGATGTCATAATCTTCCACAACTTTCAGGCTGCCAAATTGTGAGAAAATCCCTATCATGTGTTGGATTGTTTGACCCCTTACATAGCCCAACATGTATTTATTGACAACGTGGCAACATGGGTGCACAACATAACAATGTGATTGAAGTAAAAAATAATATTGCTAAATGAACCTTGCTAAATACCTGTAGACCCGATGTCACATGTAGACCTCCCCACATTTTTTGGGGTGAAATATTTGGGAAGCCACTGAATAAGTTAATGTTTGCAATGCATGTTTGTTGATAAGTCCAGGTGTTTTCTGTCAAATGTTAAGATGTATGAATCATTACAGCTTGCAGTGGTTGTGTGACTCCTTCAGTTCGATGTGTTCTGCTCTGCCACAGGATGAGTACCCGGTTCCAGACGAGTTCCCGGCGGTTGACGAGTTCCCATCAGTGTTAAAGTGGAGAAGGAAACCCTCGGTGGTGTCTGTGTCCTCCTCCCTTCCTGACCTCCTGGGAAACTCCACCAGCAGCCTGAGCGCCGCGGACACACCCTTCAAATCAGAACAGCCGCTGGAAGGTGAAAAAAACATTATATCGTCAATAGTTTGCTTAAAACTGGCCAAAAGTTTGGTTGTCTATTATTTGAGACATCCACATCACATCTATGAATAGAGAGATCAATTAATCTACACCTCAAAAGTAGTTTCAGTTCGAAATTTTTCTGAATTTTCCTTTTATTTACTGTACTGAAATAGGATCAGGATACTATAAATATAAAAAGGACCAATAATCATACATTATTTGGAAGTTCAAATATTTAGCTTTAAATCAGTTAAAAGCACTTTAAATGTTTAAATCTGACTCTCTCTGTTCTGCAGGACTTTAATCAATAGCCAGCTTAAATATAAATCAGCCTGTGCCTCTTGGTCATTTTTTTCTTGTCGATGTGAGTACTTAGATTTTTAATGTAAAATCCTGTAGTGTCTCAACATTTCGATCAAGAAGCAAGAAGACAATTACAAAAAGCTATAATAATGTGAAATACATTAATTGTCCTTCTTGTTTACAGTAATAACAATAATCACATTTTAAGGTAAGGGGAATATAATTAATTAGTAAATAAAAAAACGATTGTGCTGTAAAAATGTGCATGGGGAATAAGAAGTCCCTGGGCTACCAGCACAAGTTAAATAGAGGTTGAGGTGTTTCTACCGTGGAAAAAGGTGTTCTGCTAAGTGATGATGTGTGAACGTTTTACATATAGCAGTATTAATAATAAGATGAGTCAGTGAACTGAATACATAATCTGTGTTAAACCTTCAAAATGTCACTTCCATTATCAGATAACTGGGTGATGTTGTCAAGTCATGTTTATACTGTGAGTTACAGAGATGTAGCGTTAAGGTGTGTGTGTGTGTGTGTGTGTGTGTGTGTGTGTGTGTGTGTGTGTGTGTGTGTGTGTGTGTGTGTGTGTGTGTGTGTGTGTGTGTGTGTGTGTGTGTGTGTGTGTGTGTGTGTGTGTGTGTGTGTGTGTGTGTGTGTGTGTGTGTGTGTGTGTGTGTGTGTGTGTGTGTGTGTGTGTGTGTGTGTGTGTGTGTGTGTGTGTGTGTGTGTGTGTGTTTTTAAGCTTTTACTTCTCGTGTCTGTGTAGGAGGAAGTGATGGGAGGAGAGTGATTGCTTTTGGATGGCAACATCTCTCTTACGCAACAACACATTAAGCTTCGAATGGAGATTAAATCATGTGGGATTTGGTATTAAAAAGCTTTGGGCGGATACAGATTAAGTAGAGATTATCACAAACAATGTCTGCTGTCAAAGTAGTCTGAGGACAGTTTAACAGCTCCATGCTGACAGGTCACTTCTACCAACCTGCATTCATCCTCTATTAAATGTTCGATATTTGATCAGCGTGGGCTTTTGTGTTGTTTTCATCACGGCTCATATGAGGAGAGGAAAGCAGGAACATTTTGTGATTATTTTATTTACTTAGTATATATTTACTTTTGGATACCAGATAACATCCCCGGGGTCAACAGCTGTATTAATATACGGTTACATCACACACAAAAACATGCATTCATGTACAATCTGTGCAACGGTGGCGTACAATAATTAATAGTCAGCTCGAAAAATGAATGAAAGCAGCAGATCACATGATATAAGATCCTTTATTTAATCCTCCAGATAATACTGTGTTTTTAGGTTTCACTATCATCATTTTTTTAGGTTCTAAGGCACAATGCTAATAATATAATAATATATATACACATTATTATGATAATAGTACTTAAAGCAACTTGGTTGGTCTGACATTCCTCAAACCACAACTTCATTGATATTGTTGCCTTAACTACAAGTTGAATTGTATTTGTAGAGATCTCTGACAGCTCAGCTTGTTAATG
Source organism: Notothenia rossii (assembly GCF_949606895.1). Lineage (NCBI taxonomy): Eukaryota > Metazoa > Chordata > Actinopteri > Perciformes > Nototheniidae > Notothenia > Notothenia rossii. The sequence continues at coordinate 27,552,772 of NC_136904.1, forward strand.
TATATCATTTAATTGCACTCTCTGACATATCAACAAACATAACTTTATATTGTGATGTATTTAAAAACGTATTGTCACATCATTAAAACTAACAGGTGGGTTTGCACCAAAAATATGTGCACTGTTAATGGTGTTATAGCGTGTGTGTATGTGTGTTTGTGTGTTGCAGAGCGCGCCCTGCAAACAGACAGAGGTCTTTTTTCAGAGCCACTGGCAGAGCTGGGCCAGATGGAGTACCAGCTGCTCAAGTTCTTCACTTTGCTGTGAGTATACAGAGGGGCACACACACACACACACACACACACACACACACACACACACACACACACACACACACACACACACACACACACACACACACACACACACACACACACACACACACACACACACACACCAACAACAACAACACCTTCACCTCTTCCAACAGCTGACACACACTACACACACTGTGAGCATTAGCACGACGCAGATATAAATAGTCAGTGAACGCACACAGGCTCAGAGGTGTTAACACATTTGTCAGTTAGTGTTTTCCACAAAGAGTCTGCATCCTATGAGACTTAATTGTGAATAATCTTTGCAATTCATCAAATAATTACTCTCAGTGAGCACCATGCCCTCCAACACATCAGGGTGACTCATTGATCAGTGACACTGTCCTTCACTCGCAGGGTGTGAAGATGTCTGCTGTAGTGTCCTTGAGAGAGCAATGAATCTCTATCTGCTCCTGAAGGTTTGTCATATGTTGTATACGGACAGTGACCTCTGACCCCACAGTCATGGGCACATGTTATCCTGGTATATCAAAGATTGTAATCAATATAAGTAACAGGGAACACTCTAAATACATTTATGCTGAAAATAGAACACACAATGTATTTAACAAAGCTACACACATTCATATTTCTCAACTCAATATAAAAAGAAATATACGCCCCAATTGTTATTTACTTTCAAAATTATGCTGATAATACCATGAAATTGAATTTTTAAATGAATACAAAGAATTTAGGGTTTTTACAATACATACAAGTTTCAGTTTATATTTTTTTACTGTAAATAAATGGATACCAGTGGTCGCTTCAAAATAGACTCATTCAAACACTGCATCATTACTTTGAAAATGTTCAGCAGTAATATAAAGTGCAACATGGTTTGCAATACATTGCTGTGGTCCCTTTAAAGACAGACTGCTGTGGTGTTCAAGGACAGGGAAGTGCTGTGATATGTTGACGGAAAGTCAAACGCTGCCACCCTGTGTTCATTCAAAGACATTACAGATCTCTTCCTCCACATCAACCGTGGATTGTTTTGTCTTATGCCATAACCATCCTTAAATGTAATACATTTAACTACTCTGTGTGTCTCTTTCTATTCCGACAGTATTATTCTCCTCATCCTGTCATCGTGCTACCTGGCCTTTCGTGTGTGCAGTTTGGAGCAGCAGCTGTCCTTCCTCGGTAACCCCAATCTGCCCCTGAGAGAGAGGTAACGCTGCAACGCTTCGTCATCAGTGCTTTATAAAATGTTTTTACTGACCAAAATATACATTAATATTCGTGTATTTATATCTAAATAATTATGTCAAAAGGATCTCTTCTTTCAAAAACGTAATAACATTATAATAATAATAATGTTTATTTCCTGCATTGTAACATAAATCCTACTGACTCAAAATGTGAATTTAAAAAAATAAAACGAGTTCAGTTGATTAGTATATTATCTTCTGTCGGTCAAAACTAAAGTAAAATCTGTACAAATTACGACATATATTTGACATAAAGCAAGTATTATTTCATTTTCAAATAAAAAATGGCAACCCCCACATTTTTAAATAAACAGTGCAATATAAAATAATATTCTAAATGATGAGAAATTATATTACATATTGTGTTTAAGCTTTTTATCACAAAATGCCATTGTTATTAGGAAAAGACGTAAAAATGTATAACATTTTGTTGAGTTATTACATAATGTATTGTTACAGGGGGAGATGTATGTTGCTGATTTATCCTCCTTTTAATCGAGAGTCCACTAACCTGGCTGCCTTCTTCCTGTCCAGGTAACCGCTGCTCTCTGCTGGGACTCGTCGGTTTTGCGATGCCCTCCTGCAAAGAGCCTGGATCAGCTTTAGAGTGCGGAAAAGATCAAGCCATGCAACAGCCGTTACATGAAGGAGAAGTGACTTTCTATTTAGTGATCACTTCCAGACTATGCAAACAGACTTTCTATTTATTTCTCAATTTGAAGTAGGTTTCACTGTAGACCCTGATTGTCTACCATGGCCTATACCTCTCACAGACTATCGTCCCATGACTCTGCAGTGTAAGGCCCCATACACTGAAGTAGTGAGCCTGTGGGGGCTGTTTGTGATGCTAAAGGTGAGGGGGAAAGGTAGCAGATAATTGACTAATTAATTACTTGAAAAGACGGATGGTAAAGGTATTCCAGGTGAGTTATGATGGTCGTTTCCAACATGTTTTGACTGATAAGCTGACAAACCAAATGCTTATTATTTTTTTCTGGTTACATCTTGGCATAGCCCTCAGTAGGAAGGCTAATCCATCTACAACAAAGCACTTTTAAGAAGTATGTCCATATTATTTCAAATGTATGTAACTGAGTTGAGATCTATTTTTGCTTGATATTAGGTACTCAGTTGTCATTTTAAGGGTTTTTATTGAAGGAAGTCTTATAGGACCACAGAGAATTGACTGAAGGAAGTCTATAACTGTAATATACTGAAGCACCAACGCCCCCTGTGGGTGTTAACTATAATGTGAATGAGGAATAAGAGACAAGCTTATTATCTGTTTTTAGTTTTTCTCATCTCCTGTGTGAAAAGAGGTCCAGGTTGTTTATTTTATATATTTCAAATGAAGTCAGCAAATACTTAAAAATGGAGGTTCATGTGATTATATCTTTATCTGAAGATACTGAATGATTTTACAGAAGTGTATTTTACAGAAATGTAGAGTAGTTTGTGAAATCCCTGTGAATTAAATTAGCAAAGAAATGTAGATAAACAAAAACTGTTTGCGCCTTTTGATTTAAATGTTGGTTATTTTGAGGGCAAAGATTTGACTATCCATCCTTTCTTCCTGGAACATCAGCATTATATATACAGTAGGACCACCATGAAAAGCTTTGTCTTCGACAGCACAGCAAATTTCGCTAACCTCTACAACTCTCCCTAAATTATGAAGCTGGAAGGTAATGTTGGCAGAAGCACTTAATGCTTAATACGTTACACATGGAGCACTGGCTGTACATTACATTACATTTCATTTAGCTGACGCTTTTATCCAAAGCGACTTACAATAAGTGCATTCCACCAAGACACCAGTGGCTGTGGTTGTCTTCCACATGTTTCTTTTTAAATTCAATACCTTTAAACACACGTGTCATGGGTTAAAAATGTGTATTTTCTCCAATGTTAGCTGTTCAGAAGCTACAAAAAACAATATTGAATTTAGTCAAAAAATACATGAATACAGAGAAATGTGTGACATTATCTGACTGAGAATTTGAAAAAAGCACAATTGACTCTAGGAGCTGCTTAATTCTCCAAATCCCTGGAAACCATGTGACCAAAACATATATATTTAGGGAGCTGGAGTTACAAGCTTTTTACAAAACAACAGTAACAAAGAGTAAGATGTTATAATGTTATATAACGTGCACTTATTTGACTAATAGTATATCTGAGTAGGATGTTGATGGCATTCGACCTCACCCCACTATTTGTAAAAGGAAATATGTAGCCCAGAGCTAGCTCACACTGTTTACACACCACAAAACACAACAACATAATCATACATGCTTTTGAACAGAGCAACACATAATATAACAACACATAATGTAACAAACAAATCATATAAAAAGGAAGAGCTGTAAATAAATCTTAAGTCTTTAAAATACAGTTTCCCCCGTTGAAAAGGGAATGACCTTTTACTTGTGATCTTTACACTGAGTAAATAATTAAGCCAAGAGTTTGCAGAGATTTACATGTATTTCTGGTCATAAAATATTTGTGGACTGCAGATATACCATACAATCAGCAATACAGTATACATTAAAAGTATTACATCAAAGTAAAGTAGTACTGATCAGTGAGGAGTAACATGTCGCTGTAATTCAGTGGTTCTCAAACTTTTTCTGTCATTCCCCACTTTGAACAGGTGGGCCTTTTCAAGCCCCACCTGTTCCTCATCGCTCCAATAAAATGGTAGGCCAAGCTTAAAATTGTCAAATGTATCGTTCTATAACAGGGGTCTCCAACCTTTTTTAGGATGAGAGCTACTTTCAAAAAATAAAACAAGTCGTGAGCTACTTTTACTCCTCTTTTTTTGTTTTTTGCAGTGTATATATTTAGCACATTTGAACATTATTATATGCTTACCTTTAACCTTTGTGTGCTGTTTGGGTCTGTGGGACCCATTTTCAATGTTTACTAAAAGAAAATGTATGCAATTGAATATTATTTAACCTGCTTTATTTGGGGGTGGACCTCAACTCCTCTAGGGGGGTCCGGGGGCATGCACCCCCGGGAAGATTTTTTTTTTAATGTTGAAGTGAAATGCCTCAATCTGGTGCACTTTGAGCAAAAAATGAATTTATGGATACAGCTCTCAACACACTGAAAGGGAGCTGTATACTTTTCAATTATCCAAACATCTTTAGAATATGATCAAAACCAATAACAAATCATTCAAACTGGTTTATTCTGATCTGATGTTACCTAGTTAGCATTCTTTCTTTTTATTTATGCATATTTTACTAATCACTATTTTATTTATTTTTACTGTCCTATAGCACACATTGGAATGATTTCTTACTTTATTTTTTACACCTAGGCTATATTAAATAGATAAATGTGTGTTCTCTCTAGCTCTCTCGCTCTGTCTCGCTCGCTCACAGAGGCTGTGTGCTTGCATTAAAAAAGTATAATAAACATAGGCCTATTTGTAAAGTGGGGGGCCACAAACGGGATTTCTAAAAGTGTCACGGTTAAACTCCTTGTGAAGTGGTGAGGTGCCGCTCCACATTGCTTTTCTTCCCGACTGCAACGCTGTAAATAATTTTGGTTTCAGTTGTGTGTGTGTGAGCAGGCTCGGATTGTCCATCGGGAGATTCGGGACTTTTCCCGGTGGGCCGCTGCCTTTGGTGGGCCGCTGGCTCTGACATAGGTGGGCCGTGGACTTTCACAGCGCCGCTGCGTCGGTACCGCACCCGCTGCCGCAAACACCCGCCGTTGCCAGGCTCCGGTGGATCCGGTGCTGTGAAAGTCCACCGCCGTTGCGAGTCTCCGGCTGTAACAGTCCACTAACGCCCGCGAGGACCCAGGTTCGATTCCGGCCTGAGGTCCAAACAATTTATTAAAAATTAAAAAATTAAAAAAATATATTTTTTTAAAACTCCCGTTCATCACGTCCATTCGCGGCCCACCTATCACATCTCTGCGCCCCACCAGTGGGGCGCGCCCCACACTTTGAGAAACGCTGCTGTAATTGTTCCTGATAAACATACAATACACTCAGCATACACACACACACAGCTCAAACTGAGTTCTGGTGAAGGAAAACATGCTTGTGTAACTTCCTTCATATTCTTCTATACTCCACTGTACAGTAAATATGAATTCTCTCCTATCCAATATTTGGTCTAATCCAAAAACCAAAAGTTTGCAACTTCACAGGCTGGACCACCTCCTGGATACCATAACAACCAGAATGATTGACAGGTGCTGCAGTTCCCGCAGTGAAAAGGGGGTGGAGAGGAGGACACCTGGTTCAGAGGTCAGTGTCTGAAGAGTATTCCAGGAATCTGGCACTACCCATCCTGAACAAACGTGTTTCAAGTAATAAAACCTCATCTTGATATTTGGCCTGAAATTAGACTTAAATTAAACTTGAAAGTTCCCTTTCACACATGGATTTTAAACAAGTGTGAAGTTAAAGCTTCTCTATGTTATGTTTTGTAAGTACTTCATTTTAGAGTAAAATGAAGTACTTACATAGGCTGCAACAGGCTTTGTGCATTTATTAAACAGCTGTGCAGATTTATATTTTTGCATACAAAAAGGGTATGATGAGCTTATAAAATATGATACACAGTTATACATTTAACTTAATTGTAAAATGATATTGCAAGAGTCATTTTACTTCAGATATTATCAGCATCTTAATACTTAATGTACAGATTAAATGCAGGATTTTTACTGATGACGTCATTTTGTTTGTATTGCTACTTTATTGAGCTAAAGCTGAAGATTTCGTCGAGCTCTGATGCATGTGTATTCTTCAAAAAATAAGCACTCAGTAAATGAACAACTATTTACTAATGCAACACCAAGTTTTCAATCTCCGTTGACCAGCGAGCCAGGTGGATACCTTAAAAAGCACAAAGGGGGAAGGAGAACTACTGTGTGTGTGTGTGTACGCGTGCTTGTGCGCGTGCTTGTGCGCGTGCGCGTGCGCGTGCGTGTGACCGTGCGTGTGTGTGTGTGTGTGTGTGTGTGTGTGTGTGTGTCAGATTTAGCTGTAGAGTAACAGGGCAGGTCATAGCAGATGGCTGCAGCCTCATCCCTGCCTCCGGGGAGCCGTATAGTGTCTGTCCTGGAATGCTTTCCATGTGACCTTTGACCTCTCTGGTGCAAAGGAGATTGCTGACTGTAACTTTGTGGTAATAGTCTGTATCACACACGTTAAAAACATCACAAAATGTCCGTGTTGCAGGAAGACCTCCAGCCATGCATTACCTCAGCGAGCATTAAATGTGTCCACATCTGCTGAGAACACAACTCAAGTGCATTAGAGGTGATGTCAATGTATGAAGTGAGAGGAGGCATGTTTCACTGCAGTTAACTGTGCAAATATTTCTTCATATACAACGGGGTTTTGGTACCAGATATCAAGAGAGAGTACAAGCGCAACTATCTTACATCTTGTGGAAATATTCTACACTGAAGCCTTAAAATGTAAGCTTCACTGAAAAAGTTAGGTAATAGCAAGAACATTAAACTGAAAAAGGGATCATTTAAAAAGTAAGATGGATGGATGTGCACAGATTTCTAGTTTATCCTGACACAGCTTAAGAAATGGTACTAGAGAATAAAATAAGATCAATATTAGACTTCATGACATCATTTCATGAAAATCTGTAAAATAAGCAATTAGATCCATCAGACGTCTAGAAGCGGGTCCAGTTCTGTTTGAGAAGTCTATCAATTGGGGCCTATTTTTGGAATTATGAAGTAAAACCAGACAACAAGAAGACATGACATCATTCTAGGCAGATACACTTGAGTTTGATTGTACACAAATATAGTCAGCTACCTCAAAGTTTAACAGCAAAACGTTTCATTTACCCACTGCCAGTCAACCTCAAGGATCAGAATGCAGAGCAGCCACAAGTTAAACTGTGTTTTGATTATAAGAGCTCTGCCCATGACCACAGACACACCCCGCTGTTCACAAACAAGTCGGATAGCTTCACTATATTTATGCGTCCACATGCCCACCATTGGCTCAGAGCGTCGAGTTCACACCCATTTTCTGGAAACTGTTCCAAGTCATTCTGGGAAGTATGGAACACCAGTCAGAATACATTATATTATACATTGTGTTTCAGTACAAAATAACTATATATATAAAATATATAAAAAACTATATAGATTTTTATATATAGATCTAAACCTGACTAATTAACATCATAACATGACATCTTCTTTTTGTAATCTATACAAAAAAACGCAGTGTGAAACTTTAAATGTGTGCTTAAAGGCATTTAGGCTAATATTAAAATGGGATTTATGGGATTATTTATATGAGTTATAAATCCATTTAGGCAGTGCTCTAAAAGAAATGGTGCTTTAATTCCCTGTTTGCCACTAGAGGTTGATACAAGTCAAGCATTAGGCTACTAAAACCTAATTCATTTTTGACACATTTCCCTAAATGTGATTTTAATAGTCTTGTTCTGCTATTTCACATCACAACATTTTAGGATTGTACAAATATTTTACATATTACAACTGGAGCCAGTGTTTTACTTTATGTCTTTGTTGAGTCTTTGATTTGGAATTTCCCAACAGGGATTGAATATGAAATAGAGTGCTCATACAATGACTGACCTATGACTCAGATTACCATCTGATCCAAGTAGGTGGACAGGCCTGGCTGGCATTACTGCATTTCAATGTTACAGTTAGTGAGCATGGAGCACAAAAAAAAAGCCTTCCCTTCATCCTTTCAGTCCTGATGTGGTGTTGTGATAAGGACTTGACCTACCTCCTGAAATGACGTTTTACCATGCAGTTGCACACCTGAAAACAGTGCTGTCCAGGATGTTACTGTGCTGCTTTGGGCCTCTTAATGGGATGTTGCTTGTTGCAATCACAGTGGTTCTCACGAATGTTGCTGTAAATGAAGCTAGAATGGTTCCAAGTTGTTGCAGTTGGTTGCAGATGTGTTGTGACAGGACAGGATATAAGGTACAACCAACACTCCAAAAACAGATTTTCACATTAATTTCAAAGAGAGTTCTGAGTTGAGTTCAATGTAGGATTTGTGTGTAAGATTATGTGTGCATTTGTTTATTATGTACCTGTTCCAGGCCCAAGGGGTTCTACTGACAAGTAAATATGAACCACCTGGCGATCCTGGAGGGAAATACTTGGCTGCTGCCTGAAAACAATTACACACTGCAGGCTGCAGCTGAAAAACAGCAGTGGGTTTGTTCACGAATGGAGCTCTCTGTTTGTCCTTAAATGTTGATACATGTGTTGTCATAAATAAAAAACAATTTCATACTGGTTGTCTCAGTTACATGTATTTTTAATAAAGGTAGAGCTCTAGACGGCTGTAGCAGTACGTTTTTAAGTCTTGTAGCAAGACCTAACAGGCTAACTGCAAGATGCAAATAATTTATTCATAATTTATTTTTCTTACATTTTCATCATGTTTGTTGGCTTTTATGTAACCAAGGCATGCACACTATTTGTTTAACTCGGTTAATGTGCTGAATGAAGAGCTCCAACCTTTGTTTACCCTCAGTTTAATATGTGTTACAAAAATTGTGAGTGAAATAACTAAGTAAATTAAAAAGATGGCTTGAGTTTATTTACAGATAGATGTTGAAAAAGCAAAATTACATAACATTTTTCATAGGTGCCTCTCTGCTCTACATTCGCCGTCAGACTCCCCCAAGCATTGGTGGCCAGAGGCTTATATGTTAGCATTCCCCATAGGCCAGCTAACTATTTATCCAATTAATTTGTGGAATTCTAAATAGCTAAACATTTATTCAAAGGTATCTTAAAATAATGAAACACAATAAATCAAAGAAGTCATTATATGCTATTATTTTTTTTAAATTAAAACCTTAAAGGTGGGATAGGTAATTTTGGAGAAACCAGCTCGAGTGCGCTAGACTTTGAAAATACACAGCCGGAAAAATCTGCCACTTCCTTACAGAGCCCCTCCTCCAACACCCACGAACGTGCACGTGACCAATGAGGGCACGAGATAAGTTTGTGCACAGATGGAAGGCTGACAGGCAGGTAGGCCATCCAGTTATTTTAGCCGGACCGGCTAAAATGATTGGTCGTGCACAGATGACATTTTTTAATGTATTTTTTGTCTAAGTACTTAAGATATTCATTGCTATCAGGATGTTAAGAGCATTCCATGGAATATAACAAAAAGTGCATCTCACGCCGGTTTCTCAAAGTTACCTACCCCCACCTTTAAACAATGACATTTTAAATTAAATGATTGACCCGTGGCCCATGCATGCAGTACTGAGTACATGGTATGGTCCAATCAACCACACCTGTTTTGAATCACTGAGCCTTTATTTAAGGCAGAACATTTCAGTTGATCTGGTTAGAAATCAGAAACTGTGAACCAGAGGGACAGCAGGTTACTTTGGCCCACTGGAAAGCTTTGTTAAGTTAAATATGATTAAAATAAAACTGTCTTGAACAAAATAATGATATCTGTGATTACTTTAAAAATGTCCAGCAATAATTCAACTGTCAAGTTATTGCAGTGTGTGCACTCACCACGATGACCGTGTTTTTGAATGTGTTGTTATGAGTGTGCCTTTTACCATGCCTTATGCAAATAGTGACCACGTCTTCGTCACAATATGATGAATGCAAATTCATCCTCTTTGAAATTAATTGTTTTGTTTGGTCTATCGCAGGAAATGTTTATTTCATTTACATTTGTTTATCTACAACTTAACTCCCCTTGTTCAATATTTATCTGCATTATTTTTCACACAACTCTTTTGTGATTTTCCATTTTCTTGATTTATGTATTTAGTTTTTCAGTGACACTAAGCTAGCTGTTTGAGGCTAATATGATGTTAATACAACATACACTTAAAGTTAACTGCTGATTTCATTTAAACGTTATAAATCCCACTAAGGGACAAGTACGATTAAAATGTGCAATACAATCTACAACTAATAATGTACTCTTTGTTTAAATGTCACTTCTTTACCTTATGGAACTAATGTATGTGTGGATTTACTGAAAGTACAAGTTGTCTCCTCTTAACCCACACACCCCTAAATGTATTTACTCTTCTAGTTCTGTTTCTTTTTCCAGTATACCATTTACATTGGCCTTTTGTACTATTCTGCTGTGAGAACGAGGACCAAGGACTTTTAATTTTTTTTTTATAATAACGATAATGAATCTGAATCAACAACAATGTATACTTTCTGTATACTTGCTGACGCTATTAGTTTTATTTATTCTCAAATGTTAAAAATAGAATCACAACATTTCAACTTTATTCTTGTGATTTTGAATTTATTCTCAAAATGTCAAAAATAAATCGTTCTCCTCAGATTTGTTTTTAATTCCTGGCACTAATACTCCCAGGTTTTCATATTACATTTTTAAGGCATATTTTCATACTTTATGTATTTAGTTCCTAAACATGATTTCTAAGTTTCTTTAAAACCCATCAAGGGCAAACATAAACCTCAGAAACTGACCTGAAACATTTCCTTTTTTTGGTACATTTTATTTAAAAGTATTTGCTGTGACTGATCCCAAAAAACGCATTGCGTTGCATCTGAAAGACAAAGATAAGACAATGAGGAGGTTATAGTTTTAAAATCCAGTGAAATGATATCATCAAATCAATTGTAACAAAAATAATGGAATTGAGACTTTATATTATATATATTATTAAATATTATATTTACCTTTCTTATTGAGTTCACAGATGCCCACTCCTCAACCTTCTTCCTTCTCTTTACTCCTTTACCTCGGCTCTCCCCTCCTCTTTTTGATCCGAAAGACGGATTGGAGACAAGGAGAGTTAGTTACTTCAAATGTTATTATTTTTATTATGAAATTCATCACTACAGCAATCGTGATAAAAAATACATTTGTACATTTTAAATATCTTGTTTTTTAACTCTACTAAAACAATTTCCCCCAATACAACAGTTTCTTCCCCTATTATACCCAGTGTGGCCCCTGCACTGAGGTCCTTCTTACTGCAGACTGTTTTGATATAAGGTGGGCGTTGACAGACATATAAACCCCTTAACATCTCCATCCTGTTTCTTTCTGCACAGAGGAGCCCACCCAGACCCCCCCTCTGTGCAGACCATGAGTCATGATGCAGCAACAAAGATTTCTCTCAAAAGCTTTTCCACAGCAATGTATAATTTAATTGAAAAGACTCATTCTAATTCTAAAGCAATTTAACCAATTACATTTTTTTGGTTTAACTGACTGAGAAAAAAAGTGAGCTCAAAATTAGGATGATAAACACACATGTTTATCTGCAGACTTACCAGACGTTTTCGCGCCTGTTTTCTGCCACCTGCTGCCAAACTGGGTCCTAGAGTTTCTCAGATCCTTCATGGTCTTGGTCCACTTTAACTCAGGGCGTTTCTGCACCGACAGAGGCTCACTGAGTTCCCTGCATTTTTTAGCGGGGGTTGTTCTCAGAGCCTCACTGGGTGCCACAGGTCCTTTAGTGGGGCCTTTTCCCAAAGGCTCACTGGGTGCCGCAGGTTTTTTAGACGGGGGTGCTTCCAGAGGATCACTGCATGCCGCAGGTCTTTTACAGGTGGGTTTTCTCAGAGGCTCAATGAGTAGCACGCCTCTTTTAAAGGGGGATGCTACAGGTCTGTTAGCCAGGACTCTTCTTAAATGCCCATTCGGTGCCAAAAGTCTGTTAGCGAGGGCTGTTCTCAGAAGCACATTAGGTGCCGCAGGTCTTTTAGCGGGGGCAGCTGTCAGAGGCCCACTGCGTGACACAGGTGTGATAGAGCTGGCTGCTCTCACAAGCCCACTGGGTACCACAGGTCTGTGTGCTATCCTTTTTTTAGGTCCAGGTGCTTCCAAAGTCTTGCTGGGAACCTGGTAAGGAGAGCTCACCTTCTGCCGCTCTCTTCCACGGGGAGACTTTTGAGAGGAACTTTGGGGGCTCCTCTGGGAGAAACTTGGTGAGGCAGGTTCTGATGTAGCTGCAGGTTCAGCATATCTGTTGGCCCAACCACTGTAGAACTGGTTTGGCCAGTTCATCAACTCACAGAATTTATTTGACCACTCCACTTCAGGGTTCGGGCGAGTTGGAAAGCCATGGTAGTATCCAGGTTCAAAGCCTGGTACGAAGTCACCCTGGGAGCTAGGGGAAGGACTCTGGACCGCCCTTGAAGGTGGACAAGATGTGGTTGCAGGGATCTTGGTGAAAGAGCCAGGGTCAGAGGCCGGTGCAGGGCCCACTGGGGGGGCAGATGGGGAGGCCTCCACTGGGACCTTCTCCAGGTTGAGCCCTGGGTTGCTGGACTCTTTGTGTTCTGGGTCTCCTGCTGGACTGATTGCACCAATGTCAGAGCAAGGCGAGGAGCCAGATGAGGACTCAGATGAGGAGCCAGATGAGGACTCAGATGAGGACCCAGATGAGGACTCAGATGAGGACTCAGATGAGGACTCACTCTGGGAGTGGCTGGGCCTGCTGGGGCCTTCAAGGGGCGCCAATGACCATGTGTAACATTGGTCCATCTAAAGGTAAAAACAACATTAGACCACTACTTCACTGACGTTAACATACTATGGAGTGGCATAACAAAATAAGGCTTTTCTCGTTTCGCCCCTTTCCCCCCAGTTTTAAACTCTATATGTTATGACTTTGCATAATGTTGGAAAATAGGCTAGAAAAGTTAAGAGTAAGGTTTTTCTTAAATGTTCCACTCTATGTATTAATAGAAAATGTGTGAAAGGTGTAAAGTTGTGTTCGTGTGGAGTCTTTGCCCCTCCTTACTTTATTTGTCCGTGGACTGGATGTACTGTGGTCAGAACCAATTGAGGACCCAGTAGAGGAGTCCGATATGGAACCAAGTAAGGAGTACGTCCCTGGAATGTGTGCACCATGATCAGAACCAGGTGAGAAGCCAGGTAAGGACGGGTGGTCCGTCTGAAGCTAGAAAAGAAAACAACCTCAGATCACTGCTCTGCATAATTTAAACGTATCATTAAATTATACATAAGCAAAAATACCAAAGTGGTTGCTGTAAGAACATTTTAAAGAAACAAAAATTGAAGTTAGAGAAATGCAATTTCCCTTCATGATGGAACATTTTCAAGTTTTTTATCCTAGCCAAGAATGAATCTTGTCGTCAACAAATGGAGTCAAAGCCCTATGCATATCCTTTGGATAATAACTGTTGACTTAGTACAGCTGAACTTATGAAAATATAACATTAATTGAATTAAATTATTTATATGGAAGATCTGTTAAAGCCTGCTTAACAACTTATCTTTTACAAAGCTATAAATACACTAGATTTTATTTAACCGCATGACAATTTAAACTATCACGCTGATTAAATAGGTCAGTTTTCAATCTATGTTGCTGTTGATTCATCCTTCTCTTCTGCTCACCATGTGTATCGTTTGGGTAAAGATGACAATTGAATATTTCTGAAACATTGTGTGTTGCTAAATACATGTAAATAGTTAGAACATGTTTGAATTGGGAGCATATTCAAATAACACAATGAAATACTAGTGTCAATGCCTGCATTACTTAGTTTTAGAAGTTAAGATATGTGGAGAAACATTATTTGTATAAGCCTAGTACATCAGCATGCTCATTTGTTCAACAAGTAGGTCAGTGTTAGGTCCTCAAGTCAAATGTCGGTCCTGTTTGATTAATTTACCCTAAAAAATGTAAAGCAATGTCAGTATTGCAAGGTGTATCTCTGAATTTAACGGGTTTGGAGGGTCTCAATGATTTAAAAAAATACATGAAAACAACATATGTTTAAAAAGTCAAATCTTACATCTTCCATGATGGAGATCTTGTGGTTAGTGACAGAACGTCTTAGGTAGTCGTCTGTATGCAAAAATGAGCTGGTTAGCTACTTATTTTCAGAGAAAGCGTTGAGTAAAAGACAGTCTGACTATTTCTGACTGTGATCTGGGAGCATGTGAAGAGAGGAAAGAAGGCTCCGGAGTGCCCATCCATGTGTTGGTGATTCCGGAGCCTGAGAATCTACGAAAGATCCATTCTAAAAACATGTTTTTAGAATGGATCACATTCACATTCTAATGGAATTCAGATCATCCATTATTAAGTGTGTTGTGATCAAATTAAACTTTATTGGGAATATCCAACCTGTGAGCACAACATAGACAAATATATATAAACCATTTAAGGCAACATGTTGACTTGCTGTCTTGCATGTTCATAAAATAATGTATAGATGTGCATGCATCTATCAAGTTTGATAAGTCCCATTTTGTTTGAGCAACATACGATCTTGCCACAAATACACATTATCCAACTGTAAAACATTGTCTTAAAGTAAAATGATATATAAATGCATGTAGGGTTTTGTGCACTGAGCTTTTTACCCACCGGTCCCCATATACTGACAACATCAGGGCCAGCTGTTTTACAGTTTTCCTCCAGCAGTTTTGGAAACAATCACCATTTGACAATAAGTGGAACACATATTGACATTTTAGACAAAAAAATATAAATAATATTTCCTAATGTATGTACTGGCTGTGGTGGTAAGTAACTGAATTTACTCAAGAACTGTACTTGAGTCTTTGTCGAGGTTGAGGTTCTTGTACTTTACTTTAGTATTTCCAGTTTATGCTGTGAACTGGCTTTTGAAATATCAGACAGAAACAACAATCCTGTACAAAACAGGTCAATTAACCCCCAGATAGCTCAATTTACTGAAGGTGAAGAATGTTCTTTTGTAATTTCGACAGTGATTAAGCCCTTGGTTAATTTACAGCAGAACAAAGGCACCAATACTAAGAAGGTTTGTTTTACGCAACATAAGCTGTGTATCGTGCTAAATGCATGCTAAAGCAGAGCAGGGAACAGGATTTTTCAGGATTAAAGTTTATCCATTTTACGTAATTCAGCACATTTGTAATATTCATTTTTAATCACGCCAAACCTTGGTGCAATTCTTCAGACCTGACAATTCAAGAGCGTAAGACTTAATGGAGTGGACTTGGTAAATTGGCCATTAAGAAGCAAATCAGTCTAATGAATGGGCCTTTCCCTGGGCGCTTTGTCCCTCTAATGTGTGTACTGCCAGGGTGGTGAATGCCACGGCTTTGTGGCGTTTTATTACGACAATAGTAAACCCTGATGGCTCGTCTGACTGGTTACTCCGGGTGAAATATGCCTGTGGGATGTAGACGTACACATGATGCCAGAGGAAGGAGCGCAGAGGCTGGAAACAGTCCAAGCCATGTCAATTGACTTTTTTCCCATATGGAGCACAATTATAATAATACAATTATGTATTCCCAATTATACTGGTCAATTGATTCATGTATGTTCTAGTATGTCAGATCAGCACACTAGTAAATTACAGATTACACAATACAAGACAGGACAATCGTATTAACTAATTCTCACTCCCTCTCCTGTCATTGCGAGACATTTCTGTGCATCATAGCACAAAAAGGACAAAACAAATAATTTATTTTCTCCGCCGTTTTAGGTCTTTTGGAGCGAGCAGAGCAATTCTTCTGTTGTTATTTACATCTGTGATCTTGTCTATTCTGCAGTACTGCAATACTACCTGGTACAAATGTTTGTCAGCAGCTTTAAAATCAAAACTGCTCCACCTGTTAAAAATCTGCTCAAAGATTTTTGGTCAACCCTGTCAGAGACTCTATGACTCAGCCTATCATAAAAACCTAGTGAGGCTGTCCAACAACATCATCTCTGACCCAAACCATGTTCTGAACAGTGAATAGGAACTGCTGCTATCTAATCGGAGATACAGGGTCCCACGATTCAATAAAGTCAGACTGAAGCACTCCTTTGTGCATCAGTCAATCCTCACAGTAAACACAGAGCTAAATCCCAGATCAAATGCACGCTGAAGGTTCTTTGAGCATGTTTTCTCTCACTGATTGTGCTGTTATGTTAAATGTTTGTTTTTTGTGTTTCATGTATTGTGTCTGGATACTTTGTCTGTTGATGTTGGACATGGAGCTGCTGTGACGCAAGTCAAATTTCAGAGTTGATCTGACCAATAAAGTATTATCGTATCGTATCGTAGAGTTCATCCCACACCCACGTTGTGATTGGTTTGCTGCCTGACTATCTACAGTATTTTGAAACCATAAATCAACTGCTATAATAAGGCTTGCTTATAAATATGCCAACGGTGCCAGTCGTACAGTTGTTGGTATAGTTTTATTTCCTTTCTTAATTTGAAATACAATCCTGGATGACAGCTCAGTTACCCACACTCTACTTATGGAAAATTATGTATATTTTAGTTTAACATAAACTATTTGTAAAAATGTGTCCAAGTGAAAGTGTCTGTTCCAGTTTGATAGTTACTGCAACAGATTTCTTGTAATCACAATGAAGATTACACTGCTCCCCTAATGCATTGTGCTTTATTTAGCTGTGATCATGCTGCACCAATCTTGGAGAATCAAGTTATTTTCTTCTTACAACAATAAGTTGTTTTATTTAAAAAGTAAACTCTAATACATTTGAGCACTTAATATATTGAAGTACTGAAATGAATTAGCTTTAAATGTTTTTGCCAGATATTTCAGTTTAGTTCTGTTAACTTATAAATAATCATCAAAAAACCATTTAAAACATATCTATACCTCCCACAGAATGTTTTCATTTAAAAAATAATACCCCCAAAATGTAAAGGTGTCACTAAGGTGGATCCATAGTTTTATGTCTTTCCTATTGCTTTTTGGTTAATAACGGGACCTAACCTCACTGACTGACTGTTTTTAAATACCAATTGCTTAATGTCTTTCATTTTTGTAAAGCAATTTTAATTGCCTTGTGTTGAAAGATGCTATATAAATAAACTTGCCTTGCCTAACCTATAAACTACTATCAATTTGAACTGTAAAACACCGACATGAATACTTCTCTGATAAAGTTAACTATATAAGAGAGGTGGGACTTCAAACAAAAAAAGCAAAAAGCAAATTAACAGTTTTGTCATCAAAATGTGACACCAACTTTATTAGACCAGCAGACAGTGAATTTGACACTTGCTTTTTGTGAGAACATAATATAATACATTCCACCAATCAAAATTGTCCTTTGTCCCATAAACAGTCAGAGCACACAGTGCACGTCTCACCCTCATACAGCAATTTTCCTAAAAATGTTTCAAAACTAAAAGTTTGTTGTTGTAGACATAGCCTGCTGTGCAAACTGAGAAACCAAATGTGCATGTAACATAAAGTAGGAGCCAAGGTTAAGATTCACATTCTTATCATCAATTCTAGTTCATTTAAAATGACCCTGAGCAATAATCAGTGTAAACATTTCTACATTCGCCGCAAGCTAATACAACAGAGTAAAGAAAATGATTTGACATCCATTCTTAGTAAAAATGTAGATGGGAGTTCATTTCCTTATAGGCATGCTGGTGTTCAGGTCCACATATTGTATGTCGCTGTGCATATACAAGGCATAAACATGACACCAAGATTTGTAACATTGCGTTATTTTTTTCTTTTATGGGGTATTATAGAGAGTTTAATATAAATATACTTCAGTAGTTTTATACTGTATTGTAGGAGTGCATTCAGTTGCTCCAGCAGTAGATATGTAGAGAGGCTGTTCTTCATATAGTGAGGGCAAGCTGCCAGGCTAAGGAAAGGAAAGAGCGCAGCAGAGGTCATTCTGAGCCAGACTCTGGATCAGTCTGCACCACTCCACCCTCTTCTGACTTATGTAGGCCGGGGTGATGATTTGCACAGGAAGGTATGGCGAGGCCTCCACCCTCGCCTTTTCACACAAGGCCTCTGCTATACAGATAACGTACATGCCGCAGTCATAGCTGTTCTTCTGGGATGGGCAGGGCTCCTCCACAAACTGCGCTTTTCTCCCCGCACCCAAGAAAGGCTCTAGATTGCGGGCGATACGCTGTGCGTGTGTTGAATTGCTGCCGTTTTGAGAGTCATAATGTGCAAAGTGGTTGGAGTTGTGGTGGTAGACAAGGAGACTCCAGTGGGATCCTCCGGCGGTCTGGTTGGAGTTGTCGTTAACGGCCAGGAAGACCCAATGACGAGAAGCAAGATTTAGCGGCTCCAGAAATATTGCTAACTCATTGGGGCAGGAAGCACACTTTATGTACTGGGTGACCTCCGGGCTGATGAAGGTGATGGTCTCCCCCAGGACTCTGAAGCGCTCAGCAGCAAAGTATTCAAAGGCAAAACCAATGACTTGGTCATTGAGCCAGTAAGGTCCTTCCAGCAGCGACACATCAGAGCGTCTCAAAAGGCTGTCCTGGTAGCTCACCACCACAGGGTCCATCCCCCAGTCAAGAGTGCCCGTCTGCAAATACACAAGATTTACAGTGCTGAATGTTTAGCTGATATAGTTATATATATAGAAGTTGTGCAAAATAAACACATCACTTATCTGTTTAAATTGTATTATTATCTGTTTTCATTTGTTATTTGTCTTTCCAAAACATGTTATGAGTTAATACAAAACAATTACTAAACAAAAAGACTCCACTGTCTCTTACAATTGCAGTTTAATCTTTACATCTGGTGTATTTTTCTCAAATAAAAAAAGGTTTGTGAAATCATCCTGAAAATTATGATGTAAACCCAATTATTACAAATTCATTTGTTGGTTGATTACTAACTTGCGTCACAGGGATAAGATGTGTGGCTGGGTTAAGGCCGTACAATGTAAATACCACCTTATAAACCCTTAACCTGTGATGTCTGGAGTTAAAGGGAACATTTTATTTGGGTTCGTTTACGGTTTGTTGTTGTTGGCCGTTAACGTTACTCACTGAGACACGTCAAATGGTTCATCATCTTATTAAGAAATCGCGTTATTACCTAGAATTTACAATACCTTATGATTGGATATAAACCTCAAAATACTGTAACAGGCTGCCAGTGACCGGTGATGCCACTGCGGAGAGTATCACATTACTGCAGTGCGTTTAATTTGACCAGACAGCTCCCTGATGATGAACCATTAGCATGAGCTAGTTAGCTAACTGTCCCTTCTCCCATCACACGAAGCGAAACAGCTCCGCTAAACGTTCATTTTATCCTGTACAACTTGAACAGTGTCCTGTAAAACTAACATATATGAACTTAATTAAATGTCCATACCTGTAAAAGACACACTCAAATAAAAAGTAGCAGGAAATCTGCTGTCTCGCACCTCATTGCATCGGCTAACGTAAAGCACTACAGGAAGAACTTTAACTTTTGCGACAGGGTGTCGCGCAGTACACTCGCTGGAATGACACCGGCTGCTTCGTTACCTCCTGTCATTTAAAAGTTATCTTTGCTTACAGTTTACAGTTATATGATACAAAATACACCAACACATGTACAACATACCACATCTACCGTCACCAGAAATAATAAATGCACTCAAAATACATGCTAAAATGTGTTTAAACCATCATTTAAAATCAAGTGGTGCAGTGTGTGTACCTCGCTACCGAGTTATTTAGTGCCTACTTCCTTCCTGTTGTTTCGCCACGTCCGTGGAACGACAACTTTCTTTTTATAAATAGAAACTACAAACTTCCAGTAAAAATACAAGCAACATATTACATTCACTTATAAACAAAAGGAGGGGACACAGAATTTTTACCCATAATGATTCTGTATACATTTTTAGTGATAGTAGCCTAAATTATGAAACAGATCCTTAATTCTTTATTTTCCCCCAAATCTAGCCTATAAAGAATATTCAAAGAATAAAAACTGTTTTGATTTTGCTAAGCCATCTGTTCCACCTGAATGTTAAAAATATATACCAATAATCACATTTTTCCATTATAATTACAAATGTTCTTTAGACACAAAACTTTAGAACACATGTTTTTTTCTCATGCCATGTGTCAACATTTATTTTTTTTATAAGAAAAAGTATGATTTAAACTTGTCTATTTCTGAGAAATAATAAGTCCTTGTATGGTGTAAAAATAAAAATATCAAGAAAGATTTTGGGGGAACAACCCACTTGTTTTTTTTTACTTTTGTTCTTTGTTGGTCTTATATAGCCTATGCCTGGTGATTCCATATATAATTCCACATATTCGCTAATTGATTTCTTCAGTTTTTCGCTAAGGTTTATTGTATGATACTCTTTAATATGTGTTTAATTCAACATTAAAAAGGCTGCACTCCATTCATGACAAGTATAAACTTCTTCACACTTAAAGTTGAGAGTTTAGAAAACGGATTAGTCACATATTTTCCAATAATTGTGTTTTTACATAAAAGTTTTCCGGTTATTATGACGAACAGGGAAGCTGCAATTCCCCCATGTGGCCACTACGTTCAAATCCCCTCAGCCCCGGTAAACTGTTTGACTCCGGTCCCAGGGGAACGGCTCCGTCCTCCCTCTACTTTTTAACCCCGCCCAGGAGCAGCGTGACCGCGCACTACCGCGCGCCCCCGGAGCGGCCGCACTGATTAGCAAAGCAAAGTGTAGTTTCCAGAGCCCGTCAGCGAGATGCGAAGGACTGCGTTTTAATTACACTTTACAACAGCGGACACGCACGGATAAAATAGCGCAAGTATTCGGAGTGGAGGTACATTTCGAGGAGTTGTTCGGAGGCGAGCGGCGGGAGGGAGAAGGATACACATTAATTCAGTGGGAATGCGGGGAATTAAATAGATACTTAGGTATTTTGTGGCTACAAGTGTGTGTGGCTCTGCAACCCATCCTGAGAGCAGACGGAAAGCTTTAGTCCCACTTACGAATGACTTCAGCGTTCACGTCTGGAGGTAAGAGTGTGATGTTTAGTAGTTATCGGACACTGGTGTGTGTGTGTGTGTGTGTGTGTGTGTGTGTGTGTGTGTGTGTGTGTGTGTGTGTGTGTGTGTGTGTGTGTGTGTGTGTGTGTGTGTGTGTGTGTGTGTGTGTGTGTGTGTGTGTGTGTGTGTGTGTGTGTGTGTGTGTGTGTGTGTGTGTGTGTGTGTGTGTGTGTGTGTGTGTGTGTGTGTGTGTGTGTGTGTGTGTGTGTGTGTGTGTGTGTGTGTGTGTGTGTGTGTGTGTGTGTGTGTGTGTGTGTGTGTGTGTGTGTGTGTGTGTGTGGCTCCGCAGTGGAAGAGGGGCTTTGGGGCTGCAAGCAACCAATGATTCAAGAAACTTGTTCCTTTAATCTTCACGCATTTGCAAGATGGTTGTCCACGCTTTTAGGTGTGTATGGGCTCAGTCGGTGTTTCTGTTAAATGAATAGTCACACACAGAAATGTTTGTTTCTAGGCTGTGTGTGATGTGAAAGCTTGAAAAAAGTTTGAGTTGCTTAGTGTCATGTCATCTACAGACTGTCTCTAGACCTACATATCTGAAGCCACCAAAATGTTCCTTTGGAAACGTGACACCTTGTAAAAATGATGAATCATGGTTCTTGTTTGGGTTTTTGTTGCCAAGGATTACACATCAGTTAGCATCAATATGATTTTGATGTGTCAGTTGTTGCCAAAATGTTTATTTTCATCGTCAGACCTTGTGAAGGGGCTACATTAAAAGATACAACGAGACATAGAAAACGCAGACATAAAGGATGAATGAAAATCATGGATGATGCAGCATAGATGAAAGGACAGTATTCTGTTTTCATGTTAGTAATGGGATGAAGTTCAGGTTAAATGTTTGTCTGCAGTAGGGTGGGGTAAATGTCTGAATGTATTATTTAGTGGAGGTCATAGAGTATATAATGCAGAGAGAGGAGGCAATAAAGACTGCAGTTAATGGGGTGAGGAAGCTGCTGAATCATGGAGAAGTTTCTGAGCAGTGGACAGAGTTGCCTTCATGACTGCAAACTGACAACCCCATGTACATTATATTTCTGTGCAAGATGACTTTGTCACTTTAGTATTCCCTTGAGGCTTTGGCCTATATTGTGTCTGTGCTGATCATTCTGAGTTTATAGTTTATAGTTACAGTTCCTGGTTGTAGTTTCTGAGGATCTTTTGGGATATTTTGTTCCTTTTTATTACAGAGTTGAGTGTTGACAGGAAGATGAGGGGGTACCATGCAACAAAGCTTTCTTTTAATTATACAATAATGAATGCACCTTGTTTCTCTATCTTAAAAACATAACTCTCAAACTCTGAAATACAGTTGCAAGAAAAAGTATGTGAACCCTTTGGAACTACCTGGATTTCTGCATAAATTGGTCATAAAATGTGTTCTGATCTTCATCTAAGTCACAACAATAGACAAACACAGTCTGCTTAAGCTAAAACCACACAAACAATTATATGTTTTTATGTTTTTATTGAACACACCATGTAAACATTCAAAGTGCAGGGTGGAAAAAGTATGTGAACCCTTGGATTTAATAACTGGTTGACCCTCCTTTGGCAGCAATAACCTCAACCAAACGTTTCCTATAGTTGAATATCAGACCTGCACAACGGTCAGGAGGAATTTTGGACCATTCCTCTTTACAAAACTGTTTCAGTTCAGCGATATTCTTGGGATGTCTGGTGTGAATCGCTCTCTTGAGGTCATGCCACAGCATCTCAATTGGGTTGAGGTCAGGACTCTGACTGGGCCACTCCAGAAGGCGTATTTTCTACTGTTGAAGCCATTCTGTTGTTGATTTACTTCTGTGCTTTGGGTCGTTGTCCTGTTGCATCACCCATCTTCTGTTGAGCTTCAATTGGTGGACAGATGGCCTTAAGTTCTCCAGCAAAATGTCTTGATAAACTTGAGAATTCATTTTTCCGTCGATGACGGCAATCTGTCCAGGCCCTGAGGCAGCAAAGCAGTGCACTTAGCGTAGTACTGGCTAACGGGTACTATTTCACAGTTTCTCTGGCCCCATAAAATCGAGGTTCTTTCCAGGCCAACAACCAGGCTGAGTCGGGCTGAATATGTTAAACTAGAGAGAGAATCGCTGGCAAGGGGGCTACAACTACAACAAGATGAACATATTTGACCGTGATTTAATTGTAATACACGTTTCAAAATTATGCTGAATTAACAACATACTGATACCGGTTAGTAAAAACCATGAATTAATGCTTTGACAAGTCTGTAGACAAACGACAGGCGTAAAAACTTTTTAAAATGCGTGTTGTCTAAATGGAGATCGGCTAAGCTAACGCAGTATATGCTCCGACCGTCCACACTCACAACAACGGCCTATACAGACATAAATAAACCAGTGACTGTATTTGCCATGACACAGACAGTCTGTGTTTTGTACTTGTTTAACTTTTGTCTAGTTTCTGAACTGATATGAGGAGCTTGAGTGCTAACAGCTAACGGCTGGTCTTGTTTTTCTGAGGTTCTCATTGAAGATGACGTCACGGCTCCGCCTACACTGCGTTACTATAAATAGAGAGGCTAAGTCCCTCCCTTTCCGGTGGACCTCCATGGGACCTTATTTCGTAAAAAATATGTATTTAATTCAATGGCGAGAGAAACTTTATCTTTCTATCCCATTTGAATTGTGCCACTAATTACACATATGATGTTTGTCAATTTAAATGATAATTTTCAAAGTAAAAAAAAAAAGTTTTGCGGTAAAACTGTGAAGTAAGACTTTTTTTGTGTTAAACCGCTCAGTGAACTCTGTCACTACCCGATCCGCAGCTCTTCCCGATCTGCAGTGCGCATGTGCCATGGATGTATAATAAGAACTGGATACAGCGTGGAAGGCGGGGCCTCATTCATTCCTATGAGAGTTGCTCATTGGCGCATGGATGACAAAATGGCCCAACTTTTGAGAGAGTGAAACGTCACAGATTACCAAGCATGCCTGAGAAGTACCCGTATGTGCCTCATAGAGCATGCGCAACTTTAACCACGCCCCCCAACAGGCTCATTCACATCAAGCACGTCAATTTGCGTACACGTAACAGCACCGCGCGTTCTGGATTGTTATGATTGATTTGATATTAACTAATAACGAGGCGGCATTTAGCAGCTAGCAGCTAGCGGCTAGCTAGTGTAACGTCCGAGCCATTAGTAATTATGCAAATTTGCGTACACATCAATCGTTATGTACTTTATATCACGCCGATTTAACACGATCTAGTGATGGTTTTGTTCAGCATTTCCAGCTTCATTGTTGCGCTTTATGTTGTGCCCAGCATTCTCCTGTGCTCTGAAATCAAAATGTGGATAAGCATAAAACAACACTAAAATAAACACTACTATACAACTTGTTATTTGACACACACAAGGTTGTTCATTTGTGTGTATAAATATACAACACAGGCTATATACATATATATATATATATATATATATACATACACATATACACATACAAGTATAATTAATACAACTGTTAATTTGATTAGAGTTTTGACACATATATTAGATAATAATAATAATTATAATAATAATATTTTTTTTTAAACTAAATAAACTACCCTGTATGAACACTTGTATAGCCCTTATTAAAAACATTCATTCCTCAAGTTGTAAAAATGTGCTAATAACGTTATTCTGAGAGTTATTTCCCTCTGCATTATGAACGCGCATCTAAACCACGGGACCGCGTCGCCCGGCACGTTCATGTGATGTGACTTGTTCAGTACTACATGAGTTTTACCTTTACCCATGAATGCACAATAAGAACGGACCCATATCGCCTTACTGCCATCCCACGGAGCTGTAATAATGGATATATTGCACATGTTTGCTGTAATTCATAATTTGTAAAATATTATACTACATGATGTAAATCTTGTATTAAATAAAGTTAATATTACCGACGTAGATTAACGTCCCTGTAGCTTCTTATTGCACTTGCAATATACCATTAAAGGAGTTGAACGTTGCTGTTTGCTATTACTATAATACCACGCAGGGATAAGCCAGAGTTTACAACCTTTGCATGTGGGCACAACACGTTTTGACCCAGATGAATTAGCTATACCATATGATATCGCCCGAGGAAGTCATCATACTTAAATAAAGATATGTGTCAAAGCTCTAATCAAATGAACAGTTGTATTAATCATACTTGTATATAGCCTGTGTGTGTCACACAAATGAAAAACCTTGTGTGTGTTGAATAACAAGTTGTATGTATGGTACGGTAGTGTTTATTTTAGTGTTGTTTTATGCTTATCCACATTTTGATTTCAGAGCACAGGAGAATGCTGGACACAACATAAAGCTCAACAGTGAAGCTGGCAATGCTGAACAAAACCATCACTAGATCCTGTTACATCAGCGTAATATAAAAGTACATAATGATTGATGTGTACTTTAGCGTAA
Organism: Notothenia rossii; assembly: GCF_949606895.1. Lineage (NCBI taxonomy): Eukaryota > Metazoa > Chordata > Actinopteri > Perciformes > Nototheniidae > Notothenia > Notothenia rossii. The sequence continues at coordinate 27,578,524 of NC_136904.1, forward strand.
TTACTAATGGCTCGGACGTTACACTGCTAACGGCCACGGCCGCCTCGTTATTCGTTAATATCAAATCCATCATAGTAATCCAGAACGCGTGGTGCTGTTACGTGTATGCAAATTGACGTGCTTGTGATGTGAACGAGCCTTTTGGGGGGCGTGGTTAAAGTTGCGCATGCTCTATGAGGCATGCTGGGTAATCTGTGACGTTTCACTCTCTCAAAAGTTGGGCCATTTTGTCATCCATGCGCCAATGAGCAACTCTCATAGGAATGAATGAGGCCCCGCCTTCCACGCTATATCCAGTTCTTATTATACATCCATGAGTGAACTATATCTCTGGTCTCGCACAACAACACACGTCACCAAGATGGCCGTCACTACTGTCTTGCCAAACAAGTGATTGCCTACCCTCACTATCACCACAATGAAACACGTCCAGAAGAATGTCATGCAAAGCTGCCTGCCTGCCTTCCTTCGATTCTCCCTGAACTGCCTGATCTTTTTAATGTTCAATGTTAACCATTTGTGCAGATAGCATGAAGTAATAAAAGGTCGCAGATGCTGATGTATCGTTAGTATGTCTCCCTCTGGGGCATCCGGGCTTAAAGGTGTATTATAGACTGATCACCTGTGTGACAGCACTCTTCAAAGGGTTCACGAAATAATGACTACTACTTTACTGTTTAACACTTTGGTTAACTTAATGTTACTTCATGTTAAGGCTAATACAAATGACAAGGCTAAGCCTGATGTAATGCTAACTAACGTGCTTGCTACTAGCTAGGTAGCTAACTTGATCCAGCCAGCCACTTCTGGTCCTTTCATCTGACGGGAAGCGAAAGAACGAGTAAGACCCATTGCTAGTATGATTACAGCCTGGTACAAAGCACACAGGCATATTGTTAAAGTTACCTTAGCTAGCTCTTATATTTAGTGGAGGAAAACAATTATGACATCACTTAGACTACAAATCCCAGAGTCGCATATCTAGTTGCGTATTTTTCATAGTCTTATATTTAAAAAGTTTTAAGACAAACTGACTTTTTTGACACGGAAATTATTTTTTAAGATTGACAAACATCATATGTGTAACTCATGGCACAATTCAAACGGGATCGAAAGATAAGTTTTCTCTCCCCATTGACTTCAATACATAATTTTCCCAAAATAAGGTCCCATGGGGCGGAAGTAGAAGGGCGGGACTTCGCCTCTCTATACTACCCCAGTTCCTAAACTGTAATGGGAATGCACCATAAAGTGAGCGAGTCCTAAAAAGGCCTAACGAGGCCTAGCCATACCGAGCGAGGCCGTGTAGTGGAAATGCTCCATTAGAGCCTACAAAACCCCACTTTAAAATGCAGTGAAGCAGTGATCACCATTTTGAGCCAGTATCAGACCAACATTGAGTATTGGACTAGCACATCCCCGACATAATACCTTTATGTATTAATGATAGTATTTCTGAGAATACTAGGGCTACATATCAACCTCTCATGGGGTTTTCCCTTGCCCACATTTGGTCGTTAGCATTTTGTAAAACCTATTGTGGTTTTCGCTTTAGATGAGAATCCCTCTATAATTTCATATCAGCAAAATGATACATAAAATGACTTTAATTCAAGTAGCTGTGAAGTTCCCCTGAGAGCTGGTCTTGCCCCTCAGATCAGCACAGGTGATGAGGGTAAAGTGGGCCTGTCCTGCAGGAATGTGAGGTCTGAGAAGACACAGCTGCCCTGAGCATGAGAAGCGGACCAGGCCGAGACTCCGGCAACTGGTCCCTGTCGACATCTGACACCCCACAGGCCCCCTCTGTCTGCTATTTCTAAAAGACTGGCCTCAGTTTGTATCACATCAGGGTCTCTCTGTGTCGGGCCATATCAGCGACACCACCTGAAAAACCAAAGCTGTGCGTGGGATGATTGAAAGCTCAGTCTTGAAGCTTTACATTAGTAGATCTGCCCAGCTGCTGAAGATGTTGTGGCTATGAACATTTAGCAAAATGTTCAGTTTTTCACCTTCACTTCAGTTGGTGTTCCTCTCAGTGTAACAATTTATGATTCAGGTTCCGTCCCCTTGTACATCATGTCCTGTCTGTGTGGCCTTACATTTGGCATGTCCTGTACTTGAAGTTTACCTCAAGTTCATACACATTCATATGTCTCTCACTTTGAATCCATGGCCATTGCCTGCACTTCCTATAAATCATTCAACAGTAAAGATGGTGGATCTAATGCAAATATGACTTAAGATTTAGTAAGATTCCCAAGTGGCATGTTTTATAACCTTTCTATCATAAGATTGATTCAGTTATATGTCCTCTCTGAAAAAAGGACGCCTTCTGTGTTTGAGTGTGTCATAAATATACTGCAGCACATTTCAAATGCAGACCGGCAGCACGATGGCAGAAAGAGTGAAACCACCACTCTGCAGTTTTAAACCCTCCTGTCATAAGATATTTATCATCAGTAAAATAACTCTTTATATATAGCCTCGCATTCTTTTGACAATGAAATATGTCTGTGGGTTTTTGCAAATAACTGTACAGATATCCAAATTAGAATGAGGTTAAGAAAGTTATGGCTGCTATGAGTACAGCAATACATTTCTATTCTTTATGATCAGAATATCAGCTTTCACTTCCACTTGACATTCATCATCATGTTGGAATTCTCTTTTATGTTCTCCTAAATCATTCTGTTTTGCTCTCTTTACAATTGAGGTAACAACCTGCTCTGTGATGCCTTGTTGTACATCCCCAGCAGCTCATGTAAGCTCCTGTGAGCAAAGAGACTCTAACACAATCTGAAAATAATAATGACCCCCTTCATCTGCCCCTGAGGTGTTACCTGCTGAACCGAACCGCAGCTTGTGTTTTGGGGGGGAGAACAGGAGTCACGTGGTCCAGGCTCACATGATCGGGATGTCCTGAAAAATATTGCGTCCGCATGATGGGATTGTGTGGTGTAAGTGATTGGCATGCCCATGAAGTCATTAAAGAGGAACCTGCTTGTGTTGCACTGAACAAAGCTCCCCTTTCTTTAGTAGGCCATTATACGAGGCAGGCTTTGGCCTCAAAGGCTCAGCTTCCCTGCGTTTTGCATTGCCCCTCATTACCTCACTGCTGCTAACAGTAGCTGGAGTGAGATGGAGAGAAGAAAGTGCGTTGTGTTCCTCTTAACAATTTAGTTTGTTACGTGAGCTTATCTTGTGCTTTTTTAATGACTCCTTTTTAACGTAGGAAACGGAATTTAAAAAAGAACAGGAGGGATTTGTTTGCAAGCTCATTTTGTGTTGCCTTACATTCAATCTCACCCTCCAAGCTTTTGTTTTGGACAGAGATACAAGCCTTCAAAGTCTTGTTTTGTTTAGAGTTCGCTGTCCTTTTTAAAACCTACATGTTTTAAATAACTATGTGATTCTATGATTGTAAATGACTTTCTTAATTAAATGATTGTTATATCTGTAAATGTGGATTTGGTTAATGGCTTGAATGGTCATTTAAAATCTGCTAATCACTGTAAGAGGAATGTTCTTATTTTTAACTTATTAGGTATTTTCAGGTAAAATAACAGAACAATCCAGATACCAGTTCCCAGGTTACTGTAGTGTTTTGGGAGGGGAGCTCTGAAAACTAAAGTTGTGATTTGCAGAATGTGTGTGTGTGTTGTGTGACACAGATGTGACAATAGCTCCTGACCCCCTGCAGCCTCATGGTACAGGCAGGACAGGGCCTTTGGTAATCCCTAGGCATGTGCTGTTGTGTGATGGTACACAATACTGCCCGTTTGCAGAGCAGTGCTGCTACAGCTTTAACCATCAGTCAAAAGTGTTATTGACTTGTTGAAGTCTTCATATGGTAGCATTGCATTGGCCTTAAAGTATATATTTTTAATCAGAAAGTCTTCATTTGCATTTAACCTTACAGTGCTATTGTTTTTATTTTCCTGCACTCAGAGCTTTGTATCATATGAAATTTGATTGCAGGGGTAAATAGGAACAATCAGTTAAAAGTGGACTTTGTTTTCTTCGCATTTGGACAAACTGGGTGCATAATACAGAACATTGTTATGATGATTTAGTAAGTTTCAAGATGATATCATTTTGATTTTAAAGGCAAGAAAAAACATTGGAGGTAACGCAGCTTTATCTGGAAGTTAACATCCATTGACGTTAAGACTGTCTATTAAAAGAGAGACAAGGTGTTGGGGAATGTGCCTACTAGAAAAGATGAATATTAGGAGTGCATTTTGAATTACTGTCAAGGCTGTAAGCAGAGAAATATGTATTAAAACAATTGTAAAAAGACAGAAGATTGCTGTGTGTCATTTTAAAATGTGCAAAGCGGACCAGAAAGAAGGACAGATAAGTTAGAGTTGTGTCTCTACAGTAGGCTGCCTCTCTTATCTTTGAGGAATTCGATCAGTTTACAGTAGTCTGTGCTCTGTCAGTGAGGCGAGAGGGAGGAAGAGGCAGATAGTTGTGGCTAACTGACAACAACCAGGCTGTGATAAGCTGGATTTCAAATGCTGTCTGAGACATGCTCACTGTGAGCTGGAATGCTTTTCCTGTCTAATCCATAATGAAGTTATCAGTTTAGATAATGAGCAGATTACAGTGGCTGCCAAGTCTGCAGAATAGTGGTGGATTAAAATATTTAGGTTTATTAAGAAAATATATTCGGTTTCAGTTGTTCCCCATCTGCCACAATAAACTTGTGTCAATCTCGACCCCTTTTTTATTTGTTTAGGAGGCTAAATGTGTCTAAAATATATTTAATGGACAGGATAATTTTCTCAAAGGAAGTATTAATCTAGTCTGATTGGTAGTTTTAATTTCAGTTTTTTATCCCTTACGAAAAACTCCAGCATCAGCATTTGATCATACAATGAGTTTTTTGTCTTTTAATTATTCGAATATCTCAACATTTTCAATGCAGATTTTAATAAAGGCACAGATCCTTGTATTTTGGAACACATTTCTTATCAATGATAGATAACATTTCTGTAATTGTACCAGGAAATTCTTCACATTACTTTAAAAAGCCTCTAGCCCAAGGCTGACAGTATGATGTTCTGGTCTGTAAAAATGACTACATTGTGGCTGAAAATAAGATTGTACAGCTTTGGTTGAAGGTTGTGAGTGCTGAACAAATGGAGCCTTATATAGTCTTACAGGAATAGTTGATTATTAAAAAACATGTCATAACGTTCCTCATAAGAGAAGGGTTCCTGGAGGCTTCACTTAACTCTGAAGCCGTGTTGTTCGACCATGTTCACTTTAGGGCCTCTGTCCTTTGCCTTTGGCTCCCACCTGCCTTCATCCTGAGTACCACTGATGCTATTCAGAGGGGGCATTCACTGCAGTGACTTAGTAGTCTGGTTGAATGATTATGGTCAGAGACCCTGGAGTCGATTAGAAGGACCCTTTTGTCTCCACAAGGTCCGAGTCCTCCACTCAGCCTGAAAAGAGTCCACTTAACACTGAAGAAGTCTCAGCTTAGCAAATAGCTTTGCTCTACATGTTCCACTGGCTGAGCTGCACTACAGAGCAGGTGAGCTTTGAGAGGACACTCAAATGCTAACTGTAAGGAGTTTTCCTCCTAATCCCAAGTTTGATGGGACTGAGAGTTGGAGCCAGTAGGAGCTTAATATTAAGAGTTCAGATGGAGGGCTGGACTGTTCTGACCTTCTGAAGTATTGTTTTGAGAGGGAGTTGACTACGAAGTTTTGTTCTTGATGCTATAAATTCTACGTGGTCTCTGTTGGTGAAATAAGAATGAATGTGTTCATATTATGCATTTTAAGTGTGAGGCTCTGTAGATTGTTGGGGAAAATATATATACTCAATAATCAAACAGTCACTGTATAAATTAGAAAATAATTCAACAATATTTGCTGCCAATAACTTTTAATATATAGAAATGTGCTGATTTTCTTAGTTCTATGTCATCGTTGATTCCATATCTATGATGTTGGAGTGCTATATGGACAAATAACAACATGTTGAACATGTCACCTCACTTAATGGCACATTTGATGGGCATTTATAACTATCCATAAACAATTTTTGGGCAAAAGGAAAGATTTGAGTAATGGAATAATAGCAGTGCAACCCCTTAATCTACTCGTGAACATGTTTGTATGATAAGCTTTTCCCATGATCACAGTTCCAATATGAAGAAAATTAAGCATATCTCGGACTAAAGGGAGGAATAGGTGATACATATTTAAAGTCTAGTGTCTCCTCCCAGAATAACACATGAAAATCAGATGATTCAGAAGAAAGGGTATGTGAGGATGGAAGTTTCCTATAACCAAGAGAGTCTAGTTTGTTTCTTTTTGACCACAAAATGCAGCTCTCCACATCCTTGGGTGAGCAGAAAAACCATGAGGTCATAACATTATAAGAAGCCTCCGCAGAGACTCCCTGCCAACAGCTTCCATCATGTCTTTCAAATCGGAAAACCAAACTTGCCTTATCATCACACTGCAGCTCTTACTGTCTCTCTCTGACTGCAGCACAGGATCACATTTCAAAAGGCCTGCGGTCTGCTGAAGGCAGAGAGACAGCAGTCGTCCCCCATCCTCAGCGAGAGCCACCGAAACGCTGCCCTGTAATTACAGGTCATGTTTTTTTCCTAATACGCTAAACAGATGTGCTTAAAATTATGCTTAACATTCAGACCCCGAGTTAGACATGATGACATGTCATTACTATCAGCTAGTGGAGACGTACACTATTTCTGAGGCCTACATGACTTGTGATCCTAGAGCTGCTTCTTTTATTCTCTAAAACTTCAATCAATTTGATGAACACAATAAAAGACACATTTTGCAGAAAAAGCCGTCAACATAAACAAAAATTAAACAAAAATGTAAGTTATACAAATGTATGTTTTTAAATAGAATGACTTTCACTCTTTATCAAAATCCGGTTAGGGTCGCTGAGTAGGTATAGACATACGAGAAGATTTTGCTTTGGTGTATAATTGTGAAATATAAACACAATAAAACAAATGTACGTACAAAATAAGAGCAAATGTTGCAAATGCAAAGAAATGTTAAATAAACTATAAAAAAAGAAGAAGCAAAACCAAAAAGGAACACAAGCCTCAAAGTGAACATCATTAATTTAAAAGTATAGTTGCATTGGAACAACTGAGCCGGAAACAAAATTGCATAAACCATAGAAGTAATTTGATATGTTGGAAAGACTTGGTCTAAAGTTACATTTTAAAAGGACGCATTGAAATGAATTGGACAGCTTACTGTATATGGAGGTTTTCAGATTGTGTGCGGTGGGTACATACAATACATTCTGATTGGCTAATATGTCACAACGCGAAATAACTTTAGCATTTTAAATGTTCCTTTGATCACTGGTGCCCACTCATGTATCCCATGATTCATAGTGATGTCTTTGAAATATCTGCTCTCGATGTAGGTGGCCTCAAGGTAGAAATCTTCCCTCCAAATCGTTATGCAATGCTTTACAAAAGAAAGCATTTGGCAGCTAATTTGATCAAACACACTGCAGCTAATTGACCATGAAGATGATGAGTCCTTGTACGAACCCTAAGGTTGAAACTCTTATATCATCTTTTGTCTGTCTCTAGGAATGCTCGACCACTTCCCAGGTATTCACAATAAGAAACGGTGACGATCTCTGGCTGCACATTAGAGGACGTGTGTTCATTGCTGTGAGGTTGCAGGCATCTTGCCACTGCGCTGTGTGAGCAGCTACAGTCATTACTGCTCGTCTCCACTCGGCTATGAAAGACGAGATGAGTCCTTTTGGCTCTTGCAGCATCGCTTGGTCTGAGTTTGTGATTGCAGACAAACCCAACCCCTATTACCTATTCTGTGAATAGATCACTTCATACACACATTGATGTACACACAGTTTCCCTGCTTGTTGGTGTTTTGTATGTTGAATGTTTTCTGGAGGAAACATGTCAGTGTCCTGGTTGCTCCTCAGCGCGGTCTTCCCCCAGGCCAGGGCTGCCTGAATGGGTCCGTTTGGCCCAACAGACTTCCTTTCTGAGTGGGAAATGGAGTGTGCGTAATCTGGGTCAATGATACCTCCTAGTCCCGCACCTTCTCCCTCTCTTCTCCACCCTCCTCTTCTTTTATCTAGTCTCTCTTCCGATGCTGCTTCATAATACCTCAGTAACTGCTGCCTACATTTGTACCAGTTTGCTTTATTGATACTAAACTTTTTAGTATTGACCAACAGATTTTGAGGCCGGTGGACCCTTGAAATTGAGACCAAGACATAATAACCAAGCAAGACATCTCAAAGTTGAAAAATAAACATGTCCCTTCTTTTTGGTGGAAAAACACATATTTGATGACTCTGTAACCCTAATCCTTCATTTATAGTTGGTCAAATACGCCATTACTGATATCTGCATTTGGCTTCAATTGGCTGATATATCATTAGGACTTCCTAGTGCCTTTTAACATTACGAGAAACCATTTATCATGTTTTATTTCCTTTAACATTAATCTCAGAGTCTGATTAAACAACCATGAACTTTAGATGAATCATATTGCTACCAAACTTCACATTTACTTGGGTTCAAAGCCCCCCTTTATTTAAGTGTCTCTATTCCGAACACTGAAAACACGGCGCAAAAACCGCCTGTATGGATTGAATGGACCGTTTGGTTATGTTTCAAGAAAATAGGAGTCATGATTTACATTTCTGGAACCATATCAGAGCGAAACATTAAAGTTAAACACATAATTCCTTTTTAAAACAACAGATGTTGATGATGTGCCTTCCATTTGCTGGCCTTTTTTATTGCGGGGCGGTGTAGTTTTCCAATTCCACCGGCCAAAAGTAGACCGTGCAGCGTCATATTGATATTTCCAGAGTCTGAAAGGAAAAACACATTTTTCCGCTCTCTAAAACAATACAATTTAAATGTGAGGTCAGTCAAAGAGCAACAGCCTTGTTTCAGACTCAACAGTTTACGTTGTCGTTCAGCAGTCTAACAGTACATGATATACAAATTTCTCCAATTACAGTAGCTTAATCAGACTCTAATTCAGGCAATGATAGAGTATTGAGTAAAGGGAGACACAGGAAAACTGCACACACACTATTCCCCATAAAACAGCAATACATCTGTGAAGATTAATGATAAGTGTTTTTTCATGCTTACCAGATTTGTTTGGAAAACAACTTTTCTCTTTCTATAATTATGACATGTATCATGCTCTTGTTCTGTTACTTGCTGAAGCTTTTCATTACAATCACAAGTGTTCCTTGAAGCACACTATACAAGATTAGCTTCTGATAGCAGTGAACCAAGCATTAAGTCACATTTATTTACGTTTTTGGGCTTTAAATAAAATTTGGTTTACTCAAGCATTGTCAGTCTTTACATATCTTGCTTTGTGCAAGTGTTATCTTTGTTATTTGGTTGGATAAATATAATTGTATGATATTCAAGAGACTTAGCTGAGAGATCTTACTTTAGATGTGCGTAATCTAAATAAAGGCTGGGTTGAGCAGAAAAGACAAAAGTATTTTCGAGCAAGACGGCAGCAGACAGAGGGTCTTTCTCAATTTCGAGGGGGCTGGCTTCGTAGCACATGTCTTCCAAGTCACTTGCTTCAGAAGCGAGGCAAGAATCCTTCCTAGACTCGGAAAACGAAGAATTGTGGAACAGGCTAACAGGTGTGCGTCATATGCGGGGCCCCGCCTTAAATGGAGCGCGATTTCAGCAACAGATTTGGAAATTGGTCCGTGCGCAAAGCATTGTGGGGATTTTAAGACCGGAGTCTAAACATGTGCAGCCTCAAAATTTCCCGCAACGAAGTACGCCGGCCTCGGTAGAACTTCAAGTATCCTGGACATTGGAACAGTCCTTCGGCGGGACTCGATGACGTAGTATCCTTTTAAATAGTGGCTCTGGAGCAGCTTTCCTCGACATTGAGAAACAATCAGAGTCAGAGACGGGCAACTGGTTTAGAAGCAGGTGTTTCAGGATCAGCTGAAATGGACGTATCCTCAGTTGCGTCTGCACCCTAGAAACAGGAAAAACTGTACGAAACCATCCTCAAAGCGTGAAAAACATATTGCAGCTGGATAATTGCTTTTATTTGGGTGTTGGTTTATGATGAAATTGTGTCCTAATTACAGGATTGTACTTTAAGGTTGTAAGCAAGACCAAAGTGCACCCTGTGGAGTCGGCACTCCTGTCACACCCATTTTGTTATTATGTTTCTATTATTTTTGTTCCAGGGTTTCCTACACATAGACTATACTTGGGCGGGCCGCCCAGGTATATTAACGGACGCCCAAGTATATTTCGCGACCCATTTAGTTTTTATTTGTATTTATTTATTTTTTATAATTTCTTTTATTTAATTTTTTTTATTCGTCCGTGACCACGCCGCCATCTGCGATCGATTAACTTGTGGACAATGATTCCTCGCTCTACGCCTCCTGTACCCAGTCCCGGACTGGCCATCAGGAGGACCGGGGGGTTTCCCGATGGCCTGGCCTGGCTGTCTACAGGATGTGGCCTGCCGACATGGCCACCGTCATACAGATCATAAATCAAAGCCCTTGATTGGTCTCTGTGTGTCATTCAAGCTCGGGATAACCTCAGCTCAGGTGAGGTAAAGGACTCTGAGTGTTTAGATAGTTAACTTAGTCTAAGTTCTCAGTGGGTCTCAAAAGGTTTGGTCACCATTTATGTAAACACATATTTCCATTTGAAAGGGTAGTGATTAGTAAAATATGCATGAATAAATAAATAAAGAGTTAACTAGGTGAAAAAAGGTAAGATACACTTTTAAAACTTGTTGAGAGCTAAAAATAGTCTTTGCTGCTGCCTCAAAGAGGAGAAGGGGGGAGAGGAGGGAGACAGGAGAGGCTGATTCAGGAGCACAGACACACTCACAACTATAAATGAACCAAAAATAAATAAACAAGTTTCAGTGTTTTTTTCCGTATTGGAAATGGAATGTTATTGGTTATGGCCATGATTTTATGATTATTGAAATGTATACAGTTTTACCCCCCTAGAGGATTTGAGGTCCACCCCCACTTAAAATCACATTGATAGGTTCCTAAACACATTTCCCATTTTTTTTATTTTATTTTATTTTTTTTTAAATAGTAACCCATGTCCATAAGTTTATTTGGGTAGTACCTGCCTGTACCTGATCGCTCTGCCATCGCGTGAAGGGTCTGCTAACAATCGACCAACCGAAAGGTTAATGTTGTTGCACGTCACCTCGACCCCCCCCCCCCCCCCCCCCCCCCCGCTACCACCACCCCCCAAGCATATTTCAGAGCTGTGGGAAACACTGTGTTCCCTAATGTTTAATCTCAGAAGTGAGAGTGCTGCAGTTAAATATACACACATTTTTATTTGGCGCCGTAGGTGGCTATGTTTCAATGTGGCTCAAGTTTGACTCCATTGTTTGCCTCCAAACTTGGCTGCATGTAAGGTCTTGAATGCCAATTGTATCCAGAACTCATTAGTCATAATATATGTGTCTCATGCAGAGTTTGTAATCAATGCTGCAAACAAACGCTTTTCATCAAGAAGTCAACTCAACAAACAACATCTATCTTACTTAGAGACTTTAATGGTAAATATGACATTATGGGCGTCTTTTACAAAGGTGAAATAGAAATGTCTCAACAACGCCATGATGGGGTTGTTATGGTGTTGTTATGTTGAAGCCCTGTGAGCTACACTTCCTGTCTCACTCAAAGCTGCTGTCATTGTCCTGGGAGTGGACACAGGAAGTGGAATTGTCCATGGCAACAACAGAGGAGTGGTGCAGTTGACTCCCACAGTGTCTAGTACTCTTTTTTTTGTAATAGAAACTCCCAAGTTGCATTGCATTGTCACCATTATTAACCTAAATGAATAATAATAGAAGTACACCGACATGTCCTCATTTCATCCAGCCTCTATCCCTTATTATCCTCCATTTGTCCATTAGCACTAATCTAACAGAGCTTTTTATTTAACCTTGCAACGGTTGGATTTAGAACATTTGTTACTATATTATTCTTCCAGCCCGATCTATTAAAATACTGCGTCAGACAAAACAAGACACACGTTTTGGGTATTACAGCACATAACAGTAGCATGCAATGTTTTGCAACTTCTTTTAGCAATGTTGTCCTTGGAACTGCTGCCCTGTATTAATTTCCTTCCTCTGCTTTCTCGCTCCACTCTCTCTAGTCCACCTCAGGCAACAACAATGATAGGTCCTACACACCAAAGTTTGCCTATTTATTCAGCGCACACACACACGGCACTTCCTCCAGTGTCATATTTTGGTGTGGGTGGAATGTGGAGGGAGTTGGTGTCGGCCCAGCGCATCATTAAGAGTGACCGGCCACAGTTATCCTCTGCTGAGTGCACAGGCGGGCCGGAGAGGCCTTAAGTCATTTTTAATTATGGTGTGGACAGTGATTCCAGCGAGGACTTGTTCCAGCCAGGCTCACTGACTCTGGGGAACACACCCTCTGTAACCTTAAATACCTGCAGAAAAAAGGGGAACGCGTTGTAATTTTCAATTTTTTTTCCATGAATCCAACTCGGTAAACATTTCCTTTCATCACCTAATTGGTTTCCTGGTTCCTTTAATAAGCTATGAAGCTATCCACATATCTTACCTATGTTTAAAATGCTGCAGTGATCTTAAACAATGAACACAAACTGAAGCTAAATAAAGCAATACAGTACACATTTATTTCACCCACCAGAGGCCTGTACTACGAAGCTGGTTCAACCTAACCTGGATATGTTTGAGTTAGCCGGTTGGCCTAATCCAAAACATACGCGCTCTCGCTAAACGATCCTACGACGCTGGTTATCAAGTGGATCGCTCAAGCCAGCCGTGCCCTATCTAGTGAGGTGCGTTTTCACATGAAAGGGGTGGTATTTGGAGCATTCGACCAATCACAAACATGGAGAAGTGTACTGACAGCGCAGCGTCATACTTCCTGAATGAAAAGTCAACTATAATATTAGACATATGAAGAAGTTAAACATCCATGACTTAAACACTTTATCCAGGATAAAAGCCACATACTGTAGCTGCACCTGCAAGGTGAATACAGCTGGTAACAGAAAAAGTGTTTGAATGCGTACATTAACAGGTTTATGATATCACTGCCCTGTCTAAAACACGATCTGACTTTAATTACATTTGTCTCGAGTGTTTCGTCAACTTAATGTGTTGCTAAAAATAATACTTATGCATACAGTATGTGACACTGTGAGTATTGCACGGCAAGATACGGCTCAGCTGACTCAGATAAGGAAATATGATACATTATGATGTGATATGCCGCGTATACTATACTTTGATCCGGTTACTTATGTTGTGGCAGATATTTAATTAAGCTTTCTTAACGCTAATGTTATAATAGTCAGATTGCTCTGAAGATGGGAGGTGATATTCTATTAATGTTCACGTTCACACAGTCTGTGATTTTTGCCGGCCGTCTTTCCTGCAACGGCAGTTTGAACCGTAGGCTATTTCCTTTCTCCTATAATATGACTTGATAGCTTTAAACTCCGCACACTGAGCTCTGATTGGTCAGCAGGCAGTGCTTTCACTGAGTTGAGCTCTTAGCCTGCAACCTAACCTGCTCCGGAGCAGGTTAGCTGCACAGCATAAGTTGCCATGGAGATCTAGCCCGCTAAAAAGAGAACCAGCGTCGTAGGACCGGAAACCCCGAGTTTCCCCTGAAGTTAGCCTGCTAAGCGAAAATCCGGCTTCGTAGTACAGGCCTCTGGTATTCCTTAAGGCTATAGCTCCCTAGGCACGGCACATTTATTTATATAGCACCTTTCAACACAAGGCAATTCAAAGTGCTTTACAAAAATGAAAGAGATTAAGAGCATTAAGAAACACATTATAAACACTCATTTAAAAGCAAAGATATCAAATGGCATTTAAAAACACAAATTTAAAAGCAAAGATAATAAAACATGAATAACAAAGGTACATGAATAAAAGTTACAGTGCAGTGTGAGATACACACATCTGAAATGTTTAGCTCTGACACTCTATCATTGCTAACTTTTTAGCAGAAATAGTTTTCTATGACCTCACTTTCTTTTACTTTCTTTTTTAACTCATCCTGTAGTTATTTCAAGTGTTTCATGCTAAACGAACCCCCCTTTGGAGAATTCTAATCTGACCCCATGGTACTGTACCTTTTTTAGTTTTCGCCGAAACTATTCCTCTTTTTTAAATGCACATCAGTGTACCTTGTCTTCCTAGGTAAAAACCTGTATGTAACCTATTTACTTTACGTTTTTGTTGATCATTTCCAAATTCAGTCTGTAAAATACTGTATAATATTTATACGAAAATCTGAAACCTAGTAGCATGGGCTGCAAGTGTAATATAAATGTTATGTTGGTTGTTGGGCTACAACCAAATATTCTTTACATTATCGAATAAAACGTCAACTGTGCTGATGATAAATCAATTCACAGTTTAGTCAAATAGAGTCCAAAACCCAAAGACATTTATTTTACAATGTGATATTTAAGTCCTTACATTTTGACACACTGAATGTAGCAAATGTCTTGCTCTATAGAAAGGTTTTATATAAATAATGAAATGTGTTTGGATTGAAAATGTGCTGATGAAGGGGAAATGTATCCTTACATCAGGTAGTCTCCCTTTTGTTAGCATTAAGGTGACCTGTGGTCAGAATGTAGGTGTGAAATGTTGGCTTTTGCTGTGGTTCCTGGACATCACTTCTCATAAACTCCCAGCTCTGAGGGTACAAATGATGGCCAAAATGGTGGAATAATCTGGTTGTTAGGCAAATTGTTGAACATTATATACAGTTATGTCTTGGCCTGCAGCTAGGTTGTCTCAATGTATTTTTCACTCGCTTTCCCACAGATCAGATTTCACTAACATCCTCTTTGCTCTGATGCTGTCTTCTTCTTCATCTTTCTCAGTTTAGACGTACAGACTCTGTCTCTTTTCTCACTCTTTGCTGGCGCTCTGAACGTTTCGGTAAGAGCTCATGTTCCACTTCCCGGCCTCCACTTCCTACTCATTAGTAGTTAGAGAGAGACCTGAGAGCCGTGTGAGTGAGTGCACAACACAGGTAGTAAAGCATGTGAGACTGTATTGCACTGCAGGCCCTGAAACCATGTTACGGTCAGTGTCAGTGCATGAACAAATACAAATAAAAGTCTTCCTTGTGGGCTTTAATTGACAACAAACCCAGGAGGGATACTCACGCTCACTTCCAGTCCCTTAAAGCTTCCCCTACTCATATCTCTTCATGGTTCATCAGAGTGGTAAATCTAGCTGAGCTACAAATTAGGGCGTTATTGATGTTTTTATTTTCAGGTTCATTATTGCTCTAATTGTTTGAGGCTTGTCTTAAGAAGCTCTGTTTATTTGTCTCTGTGAAATACTCGCTGTGTAGACACTTCCTGTGATATGAGGTCTGGTTATTTTTACAACATGAAAAAAATGCCCAAATTTGCCCAAATACTGTTTCTTTGGATTGCTTTCAAACATCAGTATTTTTTGTTTTAAATTATAGGAAATGTTAATGTATCTATATTATATTAAAAGAACAAAATAGGTTCCTCTAAGAATGCACAGAACTTACAGATCAGTTGTCATCATCACTTTAAAACATCATTTCAAGAAGGAGAGCTGCTTTTAAAGACTGTAAAGACTATACTCCGAGAAAGATATTCCCTTGTTGGCAAATCTACTGGTGCGGAAAAAAAAGCCTAGGTACTGCAATGAGCGTAGTCTATACATATGAGCTTTAAGGAAGCATTAAGTGTAATTTTGAAATTTTAAAGACGCTGACTACAGCGTTGGCATCCTGCACTCCCTGTTTTCATTGACCGAAATTAGCGTCAAACATGGTCATTCACCAGTCAGTTAATTACAGGGAGAAGTTACATTTGGCTGCTTTGCCATATCCTCATGTTACAGTCAATTTACCACACAGTCTAGAAAATAAATAACCTGTCAACCATTCACTTTGGAGCAGCCTTATTGGTATGGTCCACTAATGGTTTTTACACTTCATCAAAGGAAATGGTTTGAAAACAGTAGGGCCCACAACTATAGTCAGAGCTACAAAGAAATAAACAAATCACCTTTACGCTTTATATTTCTGCTTCAATTCAAGGTGACTCTTGGGCTATAAATAACACATGTTTTCATTCATTAATGTGTTGATAATTTTTACACCTAACTGAATATTTGTAATCCAGCTCACACTGTCCGCTCCTCGAGCCTCAAAGGGCGGAGCAGCGAGCCCCGCAGCAATGTCCCGCCAACACGGCACCCAGACCCCACGCAGCATTCTCATCTGTTTGTCATTACTGGTGTCATTTTCTGGTTGCTAACAAACGCCATTGTAACACATAATCACTGGTGTTCTGCTGTAACGGTGGTGGACTAATCAGAACAGAGTGGGCGAGCTGACCAATCAGAGCACACTGGGCTCACAGGGAGGGGGGGGCAGGCGCTCCAACAAGCCGTTTAGGACAGAGAGTGAATACACATACTATACAGAGATGCTGTATGAGAAACCAATGTGAGTTTGGAACAATGTAAATCTACAGGACTGTCTCAGAAAATTAGAATATTGTGATAAAGTTCTTTATTTTCTGTAATGCAATTTAAAAAAAACCAAAAATGTCATACATTCTGGATTCATTACAAATCAACTGAAATATTGCAAGCCTTTTATTATTTTAATATTGCTGATTATGGCATACAGCTTAAGAAAACTCAAAAATCCTATCTCAAAAAATTAGAATAGTTCCTCAGACCAAGTAAAAAAAAAAGATTTATAACAGCAAAACACAATCAAACATTTGAAAATGTCCATTAATGCACTCAGTACTTGGTTGGGAATCCTTTTGCATGGATTACTGCATCAATGCGGCGTGGCATGGAGGCAATCAGCCTGTGGCATTGCTGAGGTGTTATGGATGCCCAGGATGCTTCAATAGCGGCCTTTAGCTCATTAGCATTGTTGGGTCTGGTGTCTTTCAGCTTCTTCTTCACAATACCCCACATATTCTCTATGGGGTTCAGGTCAGGGGAATTTGCAGGCCAATCGAGGACAGTAATGCCATGGTCAGTACACCAGTTACTGGTGGTTTTGGCACTGTGGGCAGGTGCCAGATCATGCTGGAAAATGAATTCCTCATCTCCATAGAGCTTTTCAGCAGACGGAAGCATGTAGTGCTCTAAAATCTCTTGGTACACAGCTGCATTTACTCTGGGCTTGATGAAACACAGTGGACCAACACCAGCAGCTGACATGGCTCCCCAAACCATCGCTGACTGTGGGAACTTCACACTGGATTTCAAGCAACTTGGATGTTGCTCCTCTCCAGCCTTTCTCCAGACTCTGGCGCCTTGACTTCCAAATGAAATACAAAACTTGCTTTCGTCTGAAAAGAGGACTTTGGACCACTGTGCAACTGTCCAGTACTTCTTTTCCTTAGCCCAAGTCAGACGCCTCTTCCGTTGTCTTGAGTTCAGAAGTGGCTTGACCATGGGAATACGGCTATTGTAGCCCATTTCCCGGACACGTCTGTGAACAGTGACTTTTGATACCTGGACTCCAGCTTCAGTCCACTGTCTTTGAAGCTCCCCCAAATTCTGGAAGCGACTCTTCTTCACAATGCTGTTAAGGCTGCGGTCATCTCTCTTGGTTGTGCAGCGTTTCCTGCCACATTTCCCCCTTCCAACAGACTTTTTGTGGATGTGCTTTGAAACTGCACTCTGTGAACAGCTTGCTCTTTGAGAAATTTCTTTTTGTGTCTTACCCTCCTGATGGAGGGTGTCAATGACGGTCCTCTGGACAGCAGTCAGATCAGCAGTCTTCCCCATACTTGTGATTTAGTTTACTGAACCAAGCTAAGTGTTTTTCAAGGCTCAGGAAACCCTTGCAGGTGTTTCGAGTTAATTAGACGATTCAAGTGATTCGTTGAACACCCTACTAGTATACTTTTTCATGATATTCTAATATTTAGAGATAGGATATTTGAGTTTTCTTAAGCTGTATGCCATAATCAGCAATATTAAAATAATAAAAGGCTTGCAATATTTCAGTTGATTTGTAATGAATCCAGAATGTATGACATTTTTGTTTTTTTAATTGCATTACAGAAAATAAAGAACTTTATCACAATATTCTAATTTTCTGAGACAGTCCTGTATTCTAGTAGACCTCAACAATGGAATTATGATGATCAGTAGAAATGGCCATGACATGGGACGTTTAAGGCTTTTCATGCCAACAAAGTGACGGTGAAAATAAACGGTGTCCTCCTGAAGTCTTTCTTTCAAGAGGCTTACTGACGTTGGAACTTGGCTTCTTGGTAAACTCCTTCTCATGAGCTAACAGCTAACACGCTAGCAAGCTGGAACAGTAAGTAGCTAGCTTTGAGAGGTCTCTCAAACACCTTTGTGGTTTTTCTCACAAAAGTTACTAGTTTCTCAGTTTGTATATGTAGGCGAACCAAAATAGCCTGTGTTCTTGTTTTGAAGTGACGGCTGTTGCTGTGACCGGGCCAAAGAGCAGAAAATCCTCACATTCGAGAAACCGTATCCTGCAAAAGTCTTTTCCTTGATAAATGTCTTCAACTATCACAATTGTTAAGGAAAAGTTTGATCTAATAAGCTAACTAGTTGACTAACTCTGTTTCCACAACTATCATCTTGTTACAAGAGGTTCAAAACACGCAGAAGAATTGTAGCTCTTTGCTTGACAAGGTCAACGCCACTCTCTGTCGGCTACAGTGTCGCCTCCAGGCTGAAGGTGAACTCTTTTTGTGGGACATTGCAGCAGCAGAGTTGGGTTACACATTGATACATTCGGGGCAGAGAATGGTGACGTGTAATTATGTGTGTGTGCGCAGTTGTTGGACATGTTGGTTCTCGTATGGCTCGTCCACTGCCACTCATCAATCAGCTGACCTCGCTGTTCCTTTCATAATACAACTGCACTCTGAAGCAATGTCCACACTATAAAGGGATACATCTGAAAATGATGTTAACATGTGAAAACTAGAATGGCACTCAGAAAGGTCCTAGTTTGCTGTTTTTCTTTATTTCAGTGCGTTCATGAACTTTAAGTCTTAATGTGAAAATGACATGGACACTACAAAGAGGATGGGTTAAATGTATTTTTTAATGCTCAGAGTACCCTATTCCAAAATGTTAACAAAGATTACATTTTGTGCATCAAACCTGTGATTTGGATCCACTCCAAAATGTAATGGGTTCTTTCTTGGCGCATGCTTCATCATTCCACCATGTTTCATGAAAATTAGGCCTGTCATTTTTCCATATTCCTGATAGCAGAAACACAGGTCACAATCCTTTCTAAGGTTTAGTCAAACTGGATGGAAACATCCTCAACAGTGTTGGCAAAAAGAGAAAAAGACATTGTTACTTTTGGCAATCTCACCAGGACTTGAAAGTAAGAAGAAAAGAGAAAAAATAGCTACACTGAACAAAAATATAAACGCAACACTTTTGTTTTTGCTCCCATTTTTCATGAGATGAACTCAAAGATCTAAAACATTTTCTATACACAAAATAACAATTTCTCTCAAATATTGTTCACAAATCTGAAAAAATCTGTGATAGTGAGCACTTCTCCTTTGCAGAGATAATCCATCCCACCTCACAGGTGTGGCATATCAAGATGCTGATTAGACAGCATGATTATTGCACAGGTGTGCCTTAGGCTGGCCACAATAAAAGGCCACTCTGAAATGTGCATTTTTGCTTTATTGAGGGGGTCTGTGGGGGTCCGAAAACCAGTCAGTATCTGGTGTGAGTGTTAGGGTTAGGGTAATGTTGTGAATCGAGTGGCCTGTGTTCGTCGTCCATAACATACGCCTGCCCATACCATAACCCCACCACCACCATGGGCCACTCGATTCACAACATTACCCTAACCCTAACCCTCACACCAGATACTGACTGGTTTTCGGACACCCCCAGACCCCCCCAATAAAGCAAAAATGCACTTTTCAGAGTAGCCTTTTATTGTGGCCAGCCTAAGGCACACCTGTGCAATAATCATGCTGTCTAATCAGCATCTTGATATGCCACACCTGTGATGGGGGATGGATTATCTCTGCAAAGGAGAAGTGCTCACTATCACAGATTTTTTCAGATTTGTGAACAATATTTGAGAGAAATGGTTATTTTGTGTATATAGAAAATGTTTTAGATCTTTGAGTTCATCTCATGAAAAATGGGAGCAAAAACAAAAGTGTTGCGTTTATATTTTTGTTCAGTGTAGAATATACAGACAACATGGTGTCTGTTCTGCAGGAAGTTCAGTTTGAGATGTCAGTTTATTTTCTCTGGGAAGGGTTTGATACATCAACAACTAAATATTGCAGAAATGAAGCCTGATTCTTAAATTAGGGGTGCAACCAATCAGACTCAATTCGTCCAAGGAATACCATGTTTTAACCGTCTGCTCTCAACATGTCTTCTTAGTCTCAGTACACTTTAACTAGATTATGTGAAGTTATTTTACAGGAAATGCTTCAGGCGTCATTTTCTTTTCTTTGTAGCATGTTCAGTATATCTTCCATATGACAATCAAAGTACATTCTTTTTTTAAGCAGTTTGTGCTCGTTCCTTTTTTCTTTACAGTTGTTTTTATGGCTGCTCATACTGTATGTGTTTTATGTGTGAAGTGCAATTTCCTTTGCCTGTAACATTGAGGGGGGTTGGGCCTGTTTTTGAAGGGAGTGTAGCCCTATTAAAAGCAGGGAAATTAGTTTCTCTGTGGTGTGTGTACTGCATAACATAGTCTGCCTCTCTGTGCCTTATCTGTGCAGTGCTATAATTAGCACCTTCTTTCACACATGCGATACAGGTAGACACCAATAAACCAATACACACACCCTTCTGTTTCTGTTTTACAAAATACTTCCAAAATGAAAAAGAGGTATTCAGGAAACAACTTACTCAGCTAGCAATAAAAGCAGCTAAGAACATCAAACACTGCAAAGTTACCTGTAGGGTTTCAAATCATGTTACTTCATCAAGTTTTCTTAAGTACTTATGGTGTAATTGCCTTATTGTCTAATGGTTGAAATGAAAACCAACAAAATCTACAAACCATTATTCGGAAGAAGTTTAAATTGTCTGGCAACCTTTTGAAAAACATCGTATCTAGTTTTAGAGCTGTTTGGTGGACGCAGTAATTATAAACAAGTCAAATGAATATGGCCAAACAGGTCTTTAAAAAGTTTTGAAAGTGGTAAATGCAATAAGACACACTCATCCTTGTGTAATTCAAGAAGCATAATAGTGTCAATTATTTAATTAATTATGAACACACCCAGTGAAACTTCAGCTCTGCTAAGTGCCCCGATACACATTCCTGTTTGTCAACTTGGAATATTCTTATTTATATAAATAGTTATCCACACAATAAACCGTATTTAATTTAGTCTTCTTTTACATTATTTAATTTCATATTCTGTTCTTGTACATATCATATTCCATTCACATGTATATAGACTTTTTGCTCTACTTTTTATTTTGTATTTTATTATATTTGTTGGAGGAGCTCAGGTCAGAAGATTTTCATTGCCATTTCTACACTGTAGCTATGTGCATATGACCATAACACCTTTTAATTGAATTTAAGTGGCCTCTAGCTTTGCTGCATTTACCTTTTTTTATTAATCAAGGTTTATCAAATGAAGCATGTATACAACATTCCTGGCACATAAAGACAGACAACATATTACATTATATATGGTATTATCATATATTAACATATTTACTTATTTTTTGGACTTTGGCTTAAATAGTTGACCTTACAGAAAGGGTTTGTTCAGTCTCTTGTGAATTTCAGCTGAATGTTAAACTGTGTGCAGATAGAGTCAAAAGAAGATTATTATAATTACCATTTACCCCAATGAGGTCAGATCTGAGCTTCAGCTTTTAGCAACAATTGTTTGCAGACTCATTTCTATAACTGACACAAAGCAAATCGACACAGTAAGAAACCATCTTTGACATATAAACGGCAGCTACAAGTGGCTCCACATTTGCAAATGAACCCATAAAAACCGTGTAGACCAGACGTGAAAGTTCACAGTCCAGTGCCAACTCGCACGCCTTAGTATAACACGTAAAAATTCCTTGTAGTTAAAGGTACAATTAAGAGCCACCACAACATTATGAGCCATGCATACAAAAGCTTGGCCCTGATGACGCTGACACACAAACATGTGAGGCTTTTCAGAAAGATGACTTCACATCGTAGAAAGCTGACCAAACTTGATCCTTCACTGCTATGCAACAATGGCAGCCATTGAAGAGTCTGACTCACATGGTTCAACCTGTTTAATGTCACCAGCGACAAGAATGCAGAGTGTACTTGTCTCAATTTTTACATACATTAAAATTAATTAAAATGTATTTTATTCTCAGAAATCACATTCTCAGACCTACAAAAGCAATACAATGTGCAGTTGTTGGTTATAACACTTCACCAAGATGATTTGATGAAATACAGTTTAAAAATCAGTGTACCTTTTTAATGCACACTTTACAAAACCCACTGCATATAAAGAAAAAGGGAGCCTTCCTTATGTATTTCCTAAATACAACACACCATTGTTTCCATGTTTTGCTCGGGCTTGGGTTTTTTTTTTAAGCCACTGATCCCAGTACAGATAAGTTCAAACAACTCGGATAACATGTGACCTAAGTTTAACTCAAAGCAAAAATGCATGTATTGTTTGTTTTACAAATCAGGTATTTGCTTTGTGGGATTTCCAGCTTTGTCAATATCTTAGTTGAGATTGAGCCTGTCCTGATCTGCTGAACAGATTCCTGTTCCGATTACTTGACAGCTATTCCTAATCTCTGAGCGTTCAGGTGATGTAACCAGAGCTGTTTCTGGTTCAGTTGTTCTTGGAGGGCTGAGATGAAGAAGAGGCCGCTGCAGGTCTCTTCCAGCTGTTCCCCCATTCTGCTTGTCACTTCCCTCCGGACACAAACCTCGAGCTTATCTACTTCAAACCCTTTTCTTTTGAATGTACCCTGCAGACACACATGCACAGTGCTCAGGTAAAATCATGCTTCAAACATTTTCTCTTCTTCGTCCACTGTAGCTTTCCGGCTGTAGATTTGCTACTTTAAATAGTTTTCATTGCACTGTGTGTGTGTGTGTGTGTGTGTGTGTGTGTGTGTGTGTGTGTGTGTGTGTGTGTGTGTGTGTGTGTGTGTGTGTGTGTGTGTGTGTGTGTGTGTGTGTGTGTGTGTGTGTGTGTGTGTGTGTGTGTGTGTGTGTGTGTGTGTGTGTGTGTGTGTGTGTGTGTGTGTGTGTGTGTGTGTGTGTGTGTGTGTGTGTGTGTGTGTGTGTGTGTGTGTGTGTGTGTGTGTGTGTGTGTGTGTGTGTGTGTGTGTGTGTGTGTGTGTGTGTGTGTGTGTGTGTGTGTGTGTGTGTGTGAGTGTGTGAGAGATTTCCAACAAGTGTGATTGTGTTTGAAAGTTTAGTTTGTCGGTTGCCCTTCACAGTGATAGTCTTTTTTCTAGTCAAGGGCACATATATTGTTTTTGTACATGCATCCCTGAACAATATATCTTATCTTGGGAGGCGTGTGGCGCAGTGGACTAGTGTTTTGGTGTTCGGATCCGGGGGTCCCAGGTACCCAACTGCAGTCAGCATGTCGTTGTGTCCCTGGGCAAGACACTTCACCCCAAATTGCCCCTGTGGGGATTGTCCACAGTATTGAGTATGTAAGTCGCTTTGGATAAAAGCGCCTAACAATTAACATGTAATCTAATCAAAAAATATATTTAATTCTCGGACACATAATTAGCATTCACAATGACTTTGTATGATTTCCCTGAACAACGGCTACATTTGGGTCGGTTGTTGTCACTGATAGGACAAACGTTTTGTTGACAGCATGATCTCTTTTTTTAGACACTACAGCAGGGCTATTCAACTACACATTCAGTTGGGCCAGATTTCATAACTACAAAATTGAGCTGGGCCAGACATTCAACGGCCTGTAAAAAGCGGGTAGTGACACATTTTAAACAAACAGATATCACTGCGATGAAAAACATGCAATTTTTATTCATTGTTCATCTAACAAAGGTAACTCAAAAAGTGCATAAAAACACAACAAATTAGCATTAATTTAACAGAATCTGAAAAAAAAGTGCACAGTTGTAGCATTACATTTGTTTGCTTTAGAAGTCAAATATTCAGGTTATTTTTTTTGAACCAGGCACATCACAAAGTGCATTTACTGAATACAATAATAGCAGTCTTAATAAATGTCCTCACATACAAAAAAAAAACAGCTAAAGAGCTTCAATGCAACACAAAGAGGTAGTACTGTAGCAATACTATTTTTTCACTTTTCAAGTAATAACAAAAAAATTATACGTTTTGGTCACATTTGACCCAGACACATTACAAAGTGCATTTAAATGAATACAGAAAGAACTTTCAAACCCTTCAGTGCACAAACCCATAACAAGGGATACGGGTAACTATATGAATGAATACTACACTACACGTCTACTATAGTAAACTAGGTGCTTACTATCACCTCATTTGTGATTTGTCATCGCTGACTTTCTCAATGGGAGAAGGCAGGGACATTTTTTGTTTTGAACAAAAGCAGTGATTTTTGGCTCATAGGATGTCAATGCAATCCTAAGACATTGGTGAAGAGTGCTGTCAGTCAGGGAGCAGCGAGTGCTACTTTTGATTGAGTTCATGTGTGAAAAGCTTGATACACATGTGTATGTTGATCCAAACATACTGAGCACACAGATCGCTACTTTCTGAACGTTAGGGAACTGCTGTTTTTTTACATCACTCCAAAACTTCGCTGGCCCGTTAGTGCGCTGCATGTCAATAAGTTCCAGTGTATATTTCCCCTTGTCGATGCAGTGGACCACTTCCTTTGCTCTGGTGGATACGTCCCCCTCTATTGCAACAGTGAAGGGGTCTCTGGCAAAGCCCATCACCTCTGTTGGCAGAGCAAGTCCATCCAATCGACCGGCAAAGTTCTCTTTCAACCTCGCAATGAAATCTGTCATCACATCCGTGATTTGTGCCTGCGATGTGTTTGGGGAGCGTCGGAAAATGCAGCATCCGACCCATTCTCAAATCGGTCGCGAAAAGGTCCAGCTTGACTTGGATCTGCTCCACAAGATCAATGACCGTTTTGTCTCTGTTTACGCTTCAGAGTTGAGAGAGACATGTTTTAGAGTTGCTATCATAGGACCACCGTTACTAGCACCACTAGATGCACTTACAAAAAACGTGCTGCGTTGTGGTTTGGTGGTTTCTATGCAACGCGGAGTGTTGCGTTCATGGTCTGTACTAGTGTAGGAATTTGGCTACGGGAGGCTGGGCCACTCGGGAGTTGGTTCTGGGCCGCATCTGGCCCGCGGGCCGCCAGTTGGATAGGCCTGCACTACAGGAACAACATGATGTAGAATTGTATCCTGGTTGATAACCACTCCTTCCTTAATTGTATATCTATTCAAACTAATCCTCCAAATATTTGTCAACAAGGATTAAGCAAAAACACAGTTTGACTGCTCTGTTTGACTGTCGTCAGAAGAACAGAGCAACCCATTGCATTTTTGTTGTGGGTGAGGCTTTTAGTTCCCTGAATGCAATTTATTTATAAAAAAAAGGCTGATATTTGTGCAGCATTATTAAATTCACCTAATCATTCAATCGATTTAGTTAAGTAAAAATCTACCTTTCCATCACATCCTCCCATCCCCCCAATACAGTGGGGCAAAAAAGTATTTAGTCAGCCACCAATTGTGCAAGTTCTCCCACTTAAAAGGATGAGAGAGGCCTGTAATTTTCATCCTAGGTATACCTCAACTATGAGAGACAAAATGAGAAAAAAAATCCAGAAAATCACGTTGTCTGATTTTTAAAGACTTTATTTGCAAATTATGGTGGAAAATAAGTATTTGGTCAATAACAAAAGTTCCTCTCAATACTTTGTTATATACCCTTAGTTGGCAATGACAGAGGTCAAACGTTTTCTGTAAGTCTGTTGCTGGTATTTTGGCCCATTCCTCCATGCAGATCTCCTCTAGAGCAGTGATGTTTTGGGGCTGTTGCTGGGCAACACGGACTTTCAACTCCCTCCAAAGATTTTCTATGGGGTTGAGATCTGGAGACAGGCTAGGCCACTCCAGGACCTTGAAATGCTTCTTACGAAGCCACTCCCTCGTTGCCCGGGCGGTGTGTTTGGGATCATTGTCATGCTGAAAGACCCAGCCACGTTTCATCTTCAATGCCCTTGCTGATGGAAGGAGGTTGTCACTCAAAATCTCACGATACATGGTCCCATTCATTCTTTCCTTTACACGGATCAGTCGTCCTGGTCCCTTTGCAGAAAAACAGCCCCAAAGCATGATGTTTCCACCCCCATGTTTCACAGTAGGTATGGTGTTCTTTGGATGCAACTCAGCATTCTTTCTCCTCCAAACACGTCTAGTTGAGTTTTTACCAAAAAGTTCTATTTTGGTTTCATCTAACCATATGACATTCTCCTAATCCTCTTCTGGATCATCTAGAAAACTTCAGACGGGCCTGGACATGTACTGGCTTAAGCAGGGGGACACGTCTGGCACTGCAGGATTTGAGTCCCTGGCGGTGTAGTGTGTTACTGATGGTAGCCTTTGTTACTTTGGTCCCAGCTCTCTGCAGGTCATTGACTAGGTCCCCCCGTGTGGTTCTGGGATTTTTGCTCACCGTTCTTGTGATTATTTGGACCCCACGGGGTGAGATCTTGCGTGGAGCCCCAGATTGAGGGAGATTATCAGTGGTCTTGTATGTCTTCTATTTTCTAATAATTGCTCCCACAGTAGATTTCTTCACACCAAGCTGCTTACCTATTGCAGATTCAGTCTTCCCAGCCTGGTGCAGGTCTACAATTTTGTTTCTGGTGTCCTTTGACAGCTGTTTGGTCTTGGCCATAATGGAGTTTGTAGTGTGACTGTTGGAGGTTGTGGACAGGTGTCTTTTATACTGATAACGAGTTCAAACAGGTGCCATTAATACAGTTAACAAGTGGAGGACAGAGGAGGCTCTTAAAGAAGAAGTTACAGGTCTGTGAGAGCCAGAAATCTTGTTTGTTTGTAGGTGACCAAATACTTATTTTCCACCATAATTTGCAAATAAATTGTGTTTTTCTGGATTTTTTTTTTTCCTCATTTTGTCTCTCATAGTTGAGGTATACCTAGGATTACAGGCCTCTCTCATCTTTTTAAGTGGGAGAACTTGCACAATTGGTGGCTGACTAAATACTTTTTTGCCCCACTGTATATGCTGGATTTTTCTCACATGACCTTCATCATTGGCTGTAGTTTTATGGTAAAGCATTAAAAGACAGATATACTTGATAGTTATCGTGATATGTTCGGTATTTTCTTTCAGTCCGTTGCTTGTGCCCTTGTGATGGTAAACAGAGAAGTAGCCAGCATGGCCACAACCCTAAATCCCTCCTCCCTATCCTTTAAGCAGTGAGTTGACCATCTGTTCCCTATAACTCGCTGCTCAAAACACACACATACATACAGACACACACATACATTAATCACAGTCAGTTAATACCTGCCATTGGCTCTGCGCGTATGGCTTCAGCTTAATTCAGTCAGTCTGGATGCATTGTTTGAGGTTAAAAGAGGTGATGAGTGTTTTTTTGTCTCACATGGGTGTGTGTCTATGTGTGAAAAGAGGAGAGGTCCTGTGCATGTGTTTGTGCGCATCATGGTAAAGTTGCTGAGGCGACACATGGCATGAGAGGTTGAATAAGGGGCGACAGGAAATGACCAGGGGTGCAGGAGCCCTTTGTACTCCACCAACTACGCTAGTCCCTGATCCATTTCCTGTTTTCACCTTTTCTTCTGCTGTGGTCCTGCAGCTCATCCAGTTTGGTAGCAGAAGAGGATAACTATTATTTTTCTTCTTAACGCATTCTGATATTCACAATATGTTAGTATAATAATGATGCCTGTAAAGTAAAAAGGGTTGTTAAAGCTATGAATAATTTAATACGACATATTTATAGAAAGTTGAGGTTGCAATGGGCTTCACTCTTTAACAGACTGTTAGATTCAGCTCATCCAGCTGTGATGTGTTGAGTCCATCACATTGAGCATTGATCTCCTAGTCAAATTCAGAAAGTAAATCACTCAAAAGGATGCCTGTGTTTCATTATTATAAAGAGATGTAGATAAAGGAAACAAAAACTAATAAGACTTCTTAAAGGCCTGGTGAAAGTAAAATTGCCTAATACTTTCTGGTTCCCAACTCTTCTCAAATTGTCTTTGTACATGATAGTCACCGAGATATTTTTTGGACTGTTAAGCAGAAGATTTGAAGACACAACCTCAGCTGTGTATAAACAAAACAGGCGTCTTCACGATGTTCTGACATTTTATAGATGAAAATATAAAACGATTTCCCAGTTATGGACGTATGCAGCATCAGCAATTTAATTATTCTTTAAATAATCAGTTTGGAACAGAGGCTCAGAACAAAACAACTTTTAAAAAGAGGGAGGGATTCTTAAGACACACATTTAGCTCTTTATAGACCAAGAGGAAATGCCTCCAACAACGTCTTTCTTTGTTAGTGGAAACTTAAGTAACATAGTGTGTTGCCATTACCTACCTAGTACCTACCTTCATGAAAAGGACAGCCAATAGCCACAAGTTAATGCCCATTCTTTGACAATCAGGAGTTGGCCTAGAATTTGAAGAGGCGAGTTGATAGAACCCCTTTCTGTCAACTTGTCGTTCAACATAAAGATAAATGACAGCGTGACACACAACAACTCCTGGAATTCATTGAACATTTCATACTGATGACACACACTACTGCAATGCCATCAGGGTTAGAGATGATGAATACATCAGCTATAGCAACGCAGGCTTCATCTGTGGTTGACAGACTCGTTTTGGTTTGAATGAACACCAGCCCCTTTTTATAGGTCTGCCTCATCAGGGCATCAAATGTGACACAAATCATTATTCCGTCAAAGCAACATTGAGCTGCATAATGTTCCACATAGTCAACGGACCACCTGCAGTCCTCCACTGTGGCTTTTTGTGTTAAAGGCTTATTTTTGGGCGTTCTTAGACGCTGTGCATATGGCCCTACCCTCCACTTTGATTATATCCAATGCTGAATATAACAGTTATAATTGTTTAAGAGATAATGATGGCAAGTAAAAGTATTTGTGCCTAACCTCTATCTACTGTATGGTTGCGGGTATTGTATGAACATTCCTATTGATTTGAGAATTCAAAAACAACTTTATTTTAATATTTTAGAAGTAGTTCGCTACATGCATAATATAGAACTGTCTAAATGCAGATGAAAGCGTGGAAATTGCAGAGCAGCAGAGTTTTTTTCTGTCACTTTTCTCTCTCTCTCTGTGGCCTCTCCTCATCCCGTGATGCCCCTCCACTGTGTATTATAGAGAGTACTAGTGAATTGCGTGATTGTGTCTTCAGTAAAGAGTGTGGCAGCTGCTGTTCTCTGCGTTGGCAAAGGCTTAAGTGTGTGCTTGGGTGTGTGTTTTTTTGTTAATGGTAATCCTGTAGATCCCGTTGACTTATGCTTTATCCTTTATGAGTATGCATGTCGGGGCTCCTGCTAAAGAAAAATGTGGCCCTTTCAGTACATTACATAATAGCACATCGACTCTGTCATAATCTGACACGTTTCGTAATCTGGCAGACTGCAGAAGGTTTGATTCAACAGTTGGTAGAAGTCTGTTTTTGTTGCAGTGTCGGATAAGTCCTGCTAGTGCTGGATGTGTTTATTTTGTTGGATCTATTTGTTTGGAATCTGGATGCAGTGTTCTTTTAGAAACATGTGATATTTCTCCCATACTTAAATCCTCAGGGTATTAATAAACCTTTTGTCTTCTGCTTTACAGTGGTAATGTCTTGACTCGGTGGTCTCTCCAGCCCAGTAAAGGACGAGCCTGTGCAGAGTTGCTGCTAATGGGAACTCCTGCTCCGCCATGAGTGCTCGTGATGGCGTCGGGGGCATGGGCACCCTGGGCCGGCGGCCGCGCTTCGAGAACTCAGAGTTCACCGTGCGCATCTACCCTGGCTCCCTGGCCGAGGGCACCATCTACTGCCCGATCAGCGCCCGCAAGACCACCACAGCAGCTGAGGCCATCGAACGAGTCATTGAGCGCCTGCAGCTGGACCGCACCAGGTGTTATGTTCTGGCTGAAGTGAAGGAATTTGGCGGGGAAGAATGGATTCTCAACCCCAGCGACTGCCCCGTGCAGCGGATGATGCTCTGGCCCCGAGTGGCACTAGAGCACCGGCCACTGTCTGGCGGAGAAGATTACCGCTTTCTTCTCAGGCAGAAGAACCTGGATGGCTCGATTCACTATGGGGGCAGCCTCCAGATGTGGCTGCAGGTCACAGAGGAGCGCCGGCGCATGGTGGAACGTGGCCTGCTGCCACAGCCCGAGGCTCAGGGGGACCACGCAGATCTTTGCTGCCTGCCGGAGCTCAACGAGCGCTCGCTGCTGGACAACCTGCGCTCGCGCTTCCGCCAGGAAAAGATCTACACGCATGTCGGAAGCATTCTTATCGTCATTAACCCCTTCAAGTTCCTGCCCATCTACAACCCCAAGTATGTAAAAATGTATGACAACCACACGCTGGGAGATTTGGAGCCACATATTTACGCGGTGGCAGACGTGGCGTACCACGCCATGCTGCAGAAGGAGAGAAACCAGTGCATTGTTATATCTGGGGAGAGTGGATCTGGGAAGACGCAAAGCACAAACTTTCTCATCCATCATCTGACCGCTCTCAGCCAGAAGGGTTTTGCCAGTGGAGTGGAGCAGATCATCCTGGGGGCCGGGCCAGTACTAGAGGTAAGTGAAACATGAGCAATCTGTGATTCAATACAAACCTATATGTTGTTTGCTAATATGCTCTGCTGTCAACAAAGCTGGGAGACTTGGCCTCGAGTCCAACCCAAGTTAAACAAATAATGACTTGAGACCTGAGTTATGTGAGACTTCTTGACTGATTGACTCCATAAAAATTAGACCTTACTTAAAAGGAAAAACATTTGTGTCAAGTCTTAGTTTTTACTCAACTTAACCAAGTGTTAAAGGGACAGAGTATCAACTCCTGTGCGGATTGTAAAGCCCTTTGAGAGAATTCTTTTTTTATTTTTGATCTTGGTATAAATTAAATTGACTTGACTTGGGACGGGACTTCGAGTGATCATGTCAGCAAATTAGTTGCCACACCTTATTAAGAAGCTTTCATTACCTAACCCTTGTGTGGTGTTCATATAATAATAATAATAATCCTTATTTATGATAGCGCTTTATCAATGACTCTCAAAGCGCTTTACAAATACACATTACACATACAGATCATACATACAGTGGGGCAAAAAAGTATTTAGTCAGCCACCAATTGTGCAAGTTCTCCCACTTAAAAAGATGAGAGAGGCCTGTAATTTTCATCCTAGGTATACCTCAACTATGAGAGACAAAATGAGAAAAAAAAATCCAGAAAATCATATCGTCTGATTTTTAAAGAATTTATTTGCAAATGATGGTGGAAAATAACTATTTGGTCAACAGTATTTTGGCCCATTCCTCCATGCAGATCTCCTCTAGAGCAGTGATGTTTTTGGGCTGTCGCTGGGCAACACGTACTTTCAATTCCCTCCAAAGATTTTCTATGGGGTTGAGATCTGGAGACAGGCTAGGCCACTCCAGGACCTTGAAATGCTTCTTACGAAGCCACTGCCTCGTTGCCCGGGCGGTGTGTTTGGGATCATTGTCATGCTGAAAGACCCAGGCATGTTTCATCTTCAATGCCCTTGCTGATGGAAGGAGGTTGTCACTCAAAATCTCACCTTACATGGCCCCATTCATTCTTTCCTTTACACGGATCAGTCGTCCTGGTCCCTTTGCAGGAAAACAGCCCCAAAGCATGATGTTTCCACCCCCATGTTTCACAGTAGGTATGGTGTTCTTTGGATGCAACTCAGCATTATTTAGTTGAGTTTTTACCAAAAAGTTCTATTTTGGTTTCATCTGACCATATGACATTCTCCTAATCCTCTTCTGGATCATCTAAATGCTCTCTAGCAAACTTCAGACGGGCCTGGACATGTAC
Organism: Notothenia rossii; assembly: GCF_949606895.1. NCBI lineage: Eukaryota > Metazoa > Chordata > Actinopteri > Perciformes > Nototheniidae > Notothenia > Notothenia rossii. The sequence continues at coordinate 27,610,752 of NC_136904.1, forward strand.
TGGCTTAAGCAGGGGGACACGTCTGGCACTGCAGGATTTGAGTCCCTGGCGGCGTAGTGTGTTACTGATGGTAGCCTTTGTTACTTTGGTCCCAGCTCTCTGCAGGTCATTGACTAGGTCCCCCCGTGTGGTTCTGGGATTTTTGCTCACCGTTCTTGTGATCATTTTGACCCCACGGGGTGAGATCTTGCGTGGAGCCCCAGATTGAGGGAGATTATCAGTGGTCTTGTATGTCTTCCATTTTCTAATAATTGCTCCCACAGTTGATTTCTTCACACCAAGCTGCTTACCTATTGCAGATTCAGTCTTCCCAGCCTGGTGCAGGTCTACAATTTTGTTTCTGGTGTCCTTTGACAGCTCTTTGGTCTTGGCCATAATGGAGTTTGGAGTGTGACTGTTTGAGGTTGTGGACAGGTGTCTTTTATACTGATAACGAGTTCAAACAGGTGCCATTAATACAGTTAACAAGTGGAGGACAGAGGAGGCTCTTAAAGAAGAAGTTACAGGTCTGTGAGAGCCAGAAATCTTGTTTGTTTGTAGGTGACCAAATACTTATTTTCCACCATAATTTGCAAATAAATTCTTTAAAAATCAGACAATGTGATTTTCTGGATTTTTTTTTTTCTCATTTTGTCTCTTATAGTTGAGGTATACCTAGGATGAAAATTACAGGCCTCTCATCTTTTTAAGTGGGAGAACTTGCACAATTGGTGGCTGACTAAATACTTTTTTCCCCCACTACATTGGTCATCTACTGTGAACAATACCCACAGCAGCAATTTCAGGTGAAGTGTCTTGCCCAAGGACACATATTTGTGTTACTCACCCTTTTTGGGTTTCAATTCAACACAATCAAACTATTTTATGTTAAAATACTCAACAGATGTTTACTTCATCTCAATTACAAGCAATATATCTATTTTTTTTTTAACTAGCTGATGCTCAATCTCATTCTCTTCTTCAAAGTCACTGTCAGACTCAGAATTCTCAGAAATGTGATCCTCACATTCTGAAACCTCTTCCTCTTCATCATCATCAAATGTTTCTGTCTCTTCCAAAATCATTTGTAAGGCCCTCTGAGCAGAGAATATTTGGGCCATCTTGATCAGTTGTGATAAGGACCCAAACTGGCAAAGCTTTATTTATTCTGTCCCACCCCCCCAAATTTACAGCTGGGATAGAGTGTGAAAATATAAAGATTGGTTCCCGCAAGACATAATGCGGGAATGTGAGAGCAGACAGGTGTCAGTACTTGAATTTATCAACAATGTTGCAACTTTGTGTGGGAATGGCAGGGGCCGAAACACAAACGTCTCACACACATACATACGCACGCACACACATACATACGCACAAACACACGCACACGCATAAACAAACGCACACGCACAGTGTGACTGTGAAAAAATAATTTATGATATCATTATTTTTTTGATAAATAATGAAAATGGGTCCCACAGACCCGAACACCATACAAGGGTTAAAAAAGGTCTGCTCAAGACTTCATTACCCAGATCCTGTCTCAGATGTCTCTGCAGGCTTTTAGTTTCAAGTTGGCTGGAACAAATTGGATTAATACTTGTCTTGAATGACTGGAGTCATGACTTTGATTCACATTAAAACATAGTAGGCCTACACATTAGTTTAACCATAACACAAAGGTGAAGTATTACGTGTTGATACATTTATGTTACATCAATGTGTGTGAACCGTAGTGCTGTCCTGTATGAATCGATTGATTCCTTCCACCATACTCAATGTGACTCGCTGTGAATGTATTTCCGTGTGGCTTTTAACATCAGTTACACAACACTGCCACAACTGTCTCTATGGTTGACCCAGAGTTGTGTCCCCATACAGAGGTTTCAGTCCAGCTGTGTGGGGATTATGTAGCACACACAGAGGATCTCTCTATCTCCAACTGCCAGTGCTGACTCAGTGGTTACAGTTGTGGATTCTTGTTTTTGTGATTACAATCTTTATTTTTGTTGCACAGTGGACAGGTTGTCTCAAGGTAGACCCTGTAGAGGCCCAGTCAAAGGTTGTGAAGGAAACTGGTTGTTTTCATATCACTCAAAACATTCCTCTCATATTCTTTTGCCTCTTCAGGGACCTGTCACTTTAAGGCAAGGCAGTCAAGAGTCTTTGACAAGTTCACAACCACACATTGTTTTCTCATTTGTCTTTTCAGCATCAACTGCATTCCTGACCATTGCATGCACAATGCTTCCAGTGTACATTGTTGTAATTCATAAGGGTTTGTATCATTCACTGTCAAGTCAACTGACCACCTGCTATTTGCACTTGTTTAACTCACCAAGAACAGGGCTGGATCACAGAAGTGCATACATTCATTCTGATATTTATTATGGATATAAAACCAGCATTAACAATTGTGTTCGTTATCTAACAGCCAAAAAATGAATAATATTTGACTTAAGGGCAACTCAAGTTTTGTCTGATTTAAATTGTTACTATCGCATTCCAAAATCTGATATATTTATTTAATTTCCTCCCCATGTAAAGAAATACAAAGGCTCCCAATTTCCTCTGCATCAGTGTCAAGTTGAAGCTGGCAGCTTAGTAAGAAGCCAAGTTCAAAGTTAACTGGCATGAAAGCACCCTTTGCAACAAGTAGCTCTACACTGCGATTTATTGCCTTCGGTTTAGCAAACACAGTTCTCAGGAATGCCATTCATCGGTGTGACTCCCGGGTTAATGAGTAAGCATATTGGGTTAATCCTCAATGGAGCAACACGAGTGAGTAGTTTTGAGTGCAGAGGAGCAGCCTTTAATTGTTTGCACAGTAAGATTGCGTATCTGCCCGCTGGTGATTAATGCCAAGACTGGAGCTGCGGTGCTACTGAAGATCGAGATAGAGCAAAGGAGAGGAAGAACAGCAGCCAGAATGACCTCATAGGAACAATTCATCTTCATTTCCTTGTAGCTCTTCATTCAGGAAAGTCGACAAGCAGCACAGGAGGAATGACACGCGTCATTTTCAATACATTCTGTTTATTGGTTCTCCTTCTGTAATTGTGTGTGGTTGTATTTCCTCACAGAGATTGATGCCCTGGTGGCAGTAGAAAGTAGAGAGTTGAACTGGAGTTAATGTTCTCAAATTCTAACGTACAGAGCTTTCAATTTAACCTTGAACTCTGACATGGGCCATTGGTTTTCAAGAGCTCTGCTTCAGTTGGCTTGAAGAGGAACTTTGATGCTCAACATCAAAGTTGTAGGTGTTTGGGGGAAGAATGTGAAAAAAGTGGATTAAAGCTATTTGTGGCATCAGAAAGATTCAGGTTCAATATGTTAAGATTCTAGCTTAATGTCAGTGATTTGGTGTTTGATTTAGATTAGAGATGTACAACACGTTTTCTTACATGTTTGTGACTCGGTCAGGTTAACATCCAGAAATGTCTGATATCGAAAACCAGGATAGTGTTGAGCCATCCCCCTAAAGTCAACAATCCTTTAGCATAGCAGACAGCCGTTTCCTGTTGACTGTCAGTCGCAGGGCAAGCTCAGCCCAAAGCCTAAAGTGTAGAGAGAGAGGTTTTTTTTAAAACTCCTGATGTAGGATATCACTTACAAGAGGTTTTGGTCTTTCTGTAAACCAGCAAACAGCTGCTACTGTTACGTGTTAAGATCCTGACACGCCCTGTCGCTCAAGTGCTTCAATTAATAAAGCTCAGCTTAAAGGAGATGAAAACATAAACCATTGTTTTTATTCCAAATGAAGGAAATCAGAGATGTGGAAGACTTCAATTGTGGGTCAGAGATTGAAGGGGAAAAGACAGATTTGACTGATCCTTCAACACCTTTGGACTTCAATTGACCTCACACAATGAAGACGAGTACAAACATTTGTGAAATACGACAAATACTTCACCTGATGTTGGTTCAGTGCTTATCTGCTGTCTGTCATTCCTAAAGTTGTTTTCCTTCTTGCGCAATATATGACTCCAATTGACATTAAGCTTTACATTCCTGTGACTGCGTACAGTACTTGCACATTGGAATTTATGGTGTGAAATAGTTCGGCTCTTTTTTGTCTCCATGCCAACATCAAACATTATATACAGGAAGTTTTGAATAACACAAAAAAATGCAGTAACAATGTATATAGAAACTCTTTCACCAAATCCATAACCTTGTGTGGTTATATTTTAATTTAACAACACTGACTTTTACTGTAGTGCAATGGATAATAGACGACTTTGAAGGAAGGCTTCGCAGCATTGCTTCTGTAGCATTAGAGGTGTAAAAGCTGCTTGATTCTCTGCTTGATGTCCATTTGTTTTGACAGTGCTAATCAGTAATGCTGGGTCAGTGCAGATGTTTCATTTCATTTAATAGTTTATTTGGCAGGGACAATGCACAGTAATGAACGCTTAAAACATTCAAATGTGTCAAGCGTAACAGTGCCAGATTTAGCTTTGAGTTATGTCTTCGCTTCTTTGCAATATCTCTACAACGACCAAATATCTGTTGGATTGATGCATTTTTGATAAAAAAAGTTTTTATTTGTAGTTTTCTTGTGCCAGCTAGTCATCATCTAGTGTTTAACTACCACCCAGGCTTTGTATCCAGATGTTAGCCTGTTAAATATTTTTGTTTCAGCTGGCTACCTGACATTTAGGAATGATTTTAAAGCCCAGTCGGGGAATGAATTTCCAAAGTAGGTATAATAAAGAGAGATGTGCTTAAAATGGGGTGTCGGATTGAAGAATAGTTACCATAATGAAACTTTTTCTGCTTTACTGTCTACCAATGTTAGCTGTATATATATAGTATATCTACAGAATTGACTCAACAAATATGTAAAACCGACCCAAAAACATTTGTTAAAAAGAATATTACAGCAAAATAATGTATTTTTATTGTTGAATAGAACACATCAATATTTAAATTCACAGCATTGCATGGTCTGAACTGTCTGAACTTGGTTGTTGACACTGCTGAAAACAAAGACTGTTCACAGGAAATGTGGTCATTTGTTTTTACATGTGAGCCAAGTGGCATCTTAATATGAGCTCAGCTGTCTTCTCCCCCCCCCCCCCCCCCCCCCCCATGGTTCTAAACAAACATAGTTAAAGAAGTAATCCACATTATCTATATATTATTTTGATAATCACTTAATGAAATGTACAGTATACAGATTTTATGCGTTTTCTTATACCATAGTTAACAAGATATTTTGGAGTTTAGGTAAACTACTTTACTATTGGTAAAACAAAAGCCACATAAAGGTATCGTACTTGGGCTTTGTGAAATGGCAAGGGGATTTCTTCCCATTTTATAGACATACAATTTATCAATAAATAATTGATTAGCCTATAGTTAATTACAGCTCCAGAACCAATATATGGCATTGTTTTAGGCTACTTTTATTGCTTTGTTTGGCTCGTTTGATTAAGAGATTTACTGAATACTTGTAGTTGTTTCTTAGAAGTTCTCGTCAGCCCCAGTAGGCGGCTGTTTACAATTAAAAAGCTGTAAGAAAGAGCTGTACCTGGACGCCTACTTTTTTTGGGCATACATTTTTGTTGTTGGCGACTGGCGTGCAAAACACAGCTTTATGGAGAGTTAATGTTCAACATGCATTGATCACGTGACCATAAACTGTGTCACACTAGAACAACTGTATAAACCATTATGTTGGCTCTGTCAGTTTGTTTTTATTTTTCTAAACCCTGTTTAAGGTTTGTCTTCTTTAGAAAACAGCATCATAGCAGAGGAAACATGTCAGATATATTGCAATTATTGTAGTTCTTTTTTAATGTACAACACATCTCAATGATTAATACCACATACTAGTTGTTTCCAGTGTTGTAGTCAAGTCACCAATTCACGAGTCCAAGTCACTCTCGAGTCACCACTCTTCGAGTCCGAGTCACCTAGGGAGAGTCGTAGTCGAGTCCGAGTCCAAGTCCGAGTCACCCAAGGAGTGTCCGAGTCGAGTCCGAGTCACCATTACCTGTGTTCGAGTCCAAGTCCGAGTCACCTAAGAAGAGTCCAAGTCAAGTCCGAGTCACAAGTCTTCATGTATTAATCTTCGTGGGTATATGTGTTGAAATGTAACTGCTCCTTTACATTGCTTTTATCCTGTCATGTTATATTAATCTGTCGATTTAAATGCTGTGAAGCGAGTTTGGCTACAATTCTTGTAATAGGTGCTATTGTGGTGCCGAGAGATGTGAGTCGGAGGCGGGATATCGAAGCTACAAGCTAGACTTTTATTTAGCATCGGAACACACATGTAAACAACTCCATGGACGGGAAGCGAAGAACGGCGGAAACAGGAAGTCCGGCTCACTAAAATGTCCGTGCGGAACAATACCCCAACCCATACAGTAGATCTGTGGGTGAATAATGTCAATCACCACACTATACAAATATAAAGCTAATTCATATTATTATTATTATTATTATTATTATTATTATTATTATTATTATTATTATTATTATTATTCTATATAAATAAACTATATTTAAAATGAGTTACCTTTTAGAGAAGTGATTATATTTGTATGCCAATATTTTCCTATGGTAAAGTTTTCGTTTTGCACTTTTATTTTGATCGTAATAAGATCGGGACTCTTATTTTGAAAGAACTTTTACCGGTTAAATCGGTTTACTGATAAAGATTTAGCCCCAGAAAAGCACATGGCTACTTAGCATGCAAAAGCACTCATTCTGCATGTTAAGTAGCCATGTGCTTTTGTGTTATCGGCTGAATCTTTATTTATTGATTAGATCACGTTATGATGATAGTGTTCAAGACAGCTATTATGTCTGAACTCGATCCTTAGAGTAATGTGTTACGGAGCCTTCTCTTCAATATTGTTTCCACATAACGAGCATTTTGCGCTGCTCTTTTCCAATGTGGAAGCAGAATGTGTGAAAGCATACAGCACGATGCGGGGTGTGTCTCTAGACATCTTTAGACTGGAATAGCGGGGCCCAGTACGTGAACTCGCCTCGAAGGTGCACACGCCAGGACAGAGGACATCAGACTCCAGGGAAAACTTGCTCGAGTCCAAGTCCGAGTCATCATTATCTGTGTTCGAGTCAGAGTCCAAGTCCGAGTCACCCAAGGAGTGTCAGTGTCCGAGTCCGAGTCCAAGTCATCATGCGGGAGAATTCACAGGTCAAGTCCGAGTCGCTTCAATCAGTGCGCGAGTCCGAGTCGAGTCACGAGTCCCGAAAATCGGCACTGGAGTCCGAGTCGAGGACTCGAGTACTCCATCTCTGGTTGTTTCATTCTTATTTTGTGCATGTAAGGGACCTGCAGACCTTGATGGCTCGGTAAGGTCTGGAGCTCAAAAGAAACACTCCTTTGTGAGTCTAGGTCTGAAGTTTCACCTCTCAGCATCTCCTTCACTGTTACTCAGAGATGGCAAAAGTACACACATCCTTTTACTCAAGTAGAAGTACAGATACTCGTGTTTAAAAATACTCTGGTCAAAGTAGAAGTACTCACTAAACTAAACTCAAGTAAAACTAAAGAAGTATGGGCTTCAAAATGTACTTAAGTAAAAAGTACCCATAACTACCAACAGTTTTAAAGAGTAACTGATCTCCCTTTATATTAATAGAACAATAATGTCATTGTTAGCTAATGAATGTTTCGAAGCTGAACAACGGCAAAATTACCACGTTTTCATTGGTCCTTCTTCTTTAGAGAAGACCAGGAAGTGATGGACACACAGATCGTGTTAAAATCAATAGGCACGCAATGACTCTAAATAATAATGATCACGCCACCAAACACACATTAAAACTAAAGTAACAAACCTGTTTTGAAAATGTAAGAAGTAGAAAGTACAGGTATTTGCGTACAGGTATAACAGTCGTCAGAAAAATAAGTAGTGGAGTAAAGTACTGATACCAGAAAAATATACGTAATAAGTACAGTAACGAAGTATTTTTACTCCACTACTTCCCACCTCTGCTGCTACTTCAATACACCCAGAAATAGAAATGCACACACATTTAAAACCATCTCCCCAGACACTCCTCTTACACTGTTTAGGATTAGTGTGTATTACTGGGATCTCCACAAATTGGGCGGGGTCGAGAGAGATTTAATGTGCTCTGAAAGTGTTGTTTTCCTCCGGCCGGGGTGGAAAAAGAAACGAGAGACGGGAAATGTTGGAGTGTCATTTATGTGCAGTGTTGAGGATGAGGTGTTAAGCAGCACTGTGTGTTTTTTATTTAATTAGATAAAACTGGTTGGTGTGAAAGCTTATATTGGGGCTCGGCGTATCTGCATTCTCTGGTTGAGTAACATGCAGCGTGCAACTTTCGAGAGCCTTGTTATCTGTGCTGTGCTGGACTGGACTGGACTGAGGTAGCCTAAGGACATTATTGTTATGAGCAAAACAAACACACAGTAGCAAGTTACTCAAGCAACTGCCACAGGATTGTTTGTGTAGCTACTTGAGGCTCTGATGTTACAGAATAGAGTTACATTAGTTTCTATGCTCAAATTGTCCTAGATCAGGGGTTGACAACCCGCGGCCCACGGGCCGCATGCGGCCCTTTAAGCCTTCTGCTCTGGCTCCCTTGAGTTTAGACAAAGATAAGAAGGAAATAAAATAAAAGTATTTGTAGGACTATTTATATTTTGTTGCATGGTTGAAAATGTTTCATATCTTGTATTTTGAGGTGATACTGTGACACATAAATAAAAAACAAAACGGTTTTAATTATATCACCTAAAATATGCGTCACATCCTGCTACGGTCCCGTGCGAGCGCCTTTTCTTGGAGGCGAATAACCTGACCCCCGGCTCGATGAGCGAACTATGGATAAATCAAAGAAAAGTACCGGAGGAACACAGGATTTAATTCTGTGTGGACAGAGTTATATGCTTTCACAGCAAACGATGCTGGTTTACCGGTATGTTTGATATGTAGAGAGAAGTTGTCAACGGTGCTGCAGCCTTTACGTATCGAGGAACAACACGGGAGAGGAAGACAGCTGACGATCTTCAGTCATAATTCAATGGGGTATGTAATTTATTTCAGAAAACACTTTTTGTTATATTCCATGGAATGCTCTTAACGTCTCGATAGCAATGAATATATTAAATGCTTTATGACAATAAATACATTCTAAAATTAATCTCTGGAAGCCGTAGAGCTGTAAAAAGCACGACCAATCATCTGAGCCGGCCCGGCTAAAATAACTGGATGGCCTACCTGCCTGTCAGCCTTCGATCTGTGCACAAATGTATCTCATGGCCTCATTGATGATGCACGTTCGTGTATGTTGGAGGAGGGACTCTGTAAGAAAGTCTGAAGGAAGAGGCATATTTTTTCCGGTTGGGTATTTTCAAATTCTAGCGCACTCAAGCTGGTTTCTCCATTCTTACCTACCCTACCTTTAACTCTTTTTAGGGTGTAGCTATATGTTTTATTTATTTCAAAGTGGGCCCATTTAAAAAAAAAAATGTCCTTCAAATGTGCAGAGGACTCCCCAAGTGCTGTGTTTAATTTATTTTAAGGTAGGCCTGTGTATTATTTTTTAATTCTCCTTATAGGAGTTCTTTGTTTCTTATTAGAGGTTAACAGTTTTATATAATGTTGTAAATAGCCTAATCAATGCAAAAAAACCTGTAGTTTTTGTCTGACATAACAATAAATACAACTTTATTAGCTATGAAATATGTTTTGCGGCTCCAGACAAAAAAATGTTTTGGAAAAAAGAGCAAAATGGCTCTTTTGGTCAGAAAGGTTGCAGACCCCTGTCCTAGATGATCAACGGAAGGCTGATCTGTCACAGAAGTTAGTGGTAGGATCAATCTCAGAGAGATCTTAGTTAAACTTTTTATTATCTGTGTTATTATTTTTCTGTTTAATATATTCTACTATTTGTTATTGAATTAGCTCAGCCAATATGGAGTAGAAGGCTTGACACTGAATTTAAGCCCCTGTGCCCCTTGGGTTTACTTTCCCAAATGCATCAAATTCATCCCCTTATTGGAAGTTAAAATAGTTGGTATTCAAACCGAGTTAAAGAAATATTTCTTTGTGAAAAAATACGGATAACTACGTTATATCATATAACCATAAAAGCCCCCAAACACCTTCTTTTATGCTTGAAGTTTTTCCAACTTTTTAGCTGTAATCTCTGTTTAAAAACGTATTTACTGTTCAGTCCTCATGGTCAGACTGGAACATTTAAGCCTGGATCTTTAGTTATTTGTGTTTTTTTCAAATGTCAGGAATTTATGATGAGGTTTCTTGCTACTCTTTAACCACAGATGCTAAATAAACTTGTCAAGACTTCACATGCCAACATTGTTTGGCATTTTCCCTTAAAAAGCCACATCTTTCCATCAAATTGAAGCAGTGACTTACATTCTCTAAAACTGTTACTTTGTCATTTTATTTTAGTAAAATCTTACTTCAGCTAGTTTCATCTAGTCAGATTTTTAAGAAGTGATAACAACACCAGTGTTACTAACTGGAGATGACAAATGCCAACAACAGCTGCTACTTTTCACAGACTATTTATCTCTCCTACCCGGTGCCAAGCTTTTATTCTCCTCTGAAACTGTATACATGAAGCCTGGTACCACTGTCTGGAAAGAGGAGTACATTCTGTTCCTGCTTTGTCAACTACAGACCAGAGGCTCGTGTTGATACAGCTTTCTACTCTGACTGTAACAGCTTGAGGTCAGAGGTCAAAGAAAGATTTGTTGAAGCTTCATAAAAGGGTCACTGTGATTGGTTTGACTTTTTTGTTTCAATGTGTAGCCGGTCAACGCAAACTTCAATTAAACTTTACTCAGTTCTCCAGTTGGATGTGTGGTATGTTACAGATAATGAAGTGACTTATTCTAATTTAAATACATCTGTTGACACAGACTCTATTACTTAACATCTATGTATAGCTGAGCTAATTCACTTTTAGATAAAATAATTTGCAACTATGTTTGTAATGAAATATTTCAATCATTGGTCAAGCAAAAAACCTCGTTGTTTTAGCTTTTCACGTGATACTAAATGCATTTACATTTCTAGGGTCTTCTCCTTAAACAAGAAACTCCCGCACGTAGCCCCCGCCCGCGGGGCTTATTTTTTCCCACGAAACTGTGTCTCAGGGCTTCTTAACATTTAACAACCTATTAATGTGTCATACCCACTTAATGGGAAGAAACTCAGCTATCAGACAATATTAACAATTTTCACCGAAACAAAACACAGACAGAGCCTCTGAATTAGCCCTGAGCGAAAACATGCTAACGCACTTAGCACAGAACTCACGGTATAAATACTTTATTACTTATCGGATCTGCACAAACAATATATCAGCTTAAAGCTAAGATTCCACAGATTCTAGGGGTGGAAGTATCATCACTGTGCGACCAAAAGTTGCGGCAGCTCAGGCAAACCTAGACAACACACAGCATAGCTTTACTGGGCCAAAACAGCAAAAATGTCTTACCTTTGCTGTTTTTCTGATCAAAAGTTGTGTTCACTGGCATTAAAACGAGAAAAACGCTGCTGAAGGTTAATCGAATGTGTCTGTGTCGCTTTGAAATGATTACTGATAATCCATCCTTCCATTTTTGACAAAAACAGAGATTTCCTATTAGCTGCTATTAGAGCTACAACCCAGCTTCCGGTTTTGGGCAAACTGAGGCCCAATCCCAAATCACCTCCTCGACCCTACCCCTCCGTGACGGAGTGAACTCCGTCCGTAGCCACACTAGCAGCTCAACGAGGCTCCCTCCATTAAGGGTTAAGGGTATAAATACAGCAGCAAGCTTTGGGACGGCCTCCCCTCTCTCCGGCAGAAACAGGAAATGCTGTAACTGTATGTAACAACGGTTTCAAATCAGCATCTCTTAGGCAAAAAATGTAAATTAATAACTCAAATAAAACTCCCAACATCTTTCATTGTGTTACTTTTTTGTAAAGCTCTTTTAGTTTTAAACCTGATGTTTATAAGCTTCTTAGTTTTTGCAACAGTCTGTAAATATACACAACTTTATAATAAAATGCACACATTTACCTTTTTCTAGACTAAACACAGGTATGATCCTAAGTTAAAAACATATGAGGTTATCATGAGGTTGTTAACATCGCAGTTTATCAGTGGATGTTTGCTGGAACTACTTGTTAACAGCTTGTTTCCTGACGGACACACACAGCGTGACTCCGGTCAGGTAGAGACCAGTCTCAAGTCAGCACCGCTGCAGACTCGCTGTTTGAGGGCTTGATAGCCCACTCCCCCTCCACACTCGTTGGTTTGGAACAGCCCTCAATATGGCGGACCCTCCGCGTGAACGCGCAAACTGAGGGGTAGGGTGTAGGGGGTGGTTTGGGAATGGGCCTGAGTGTGCATCACTCTCACTCCTCAATGGAAATGTTTAGATGGATTCAGGGACTTCTCCTCAATTCCATTGGCTCGAACGTCTCAAAAGAGATGTCAATCATCAAAATCGACCAATGGATTCCAGACATATGGCAAATCCACCCAAATGATCCCAGAAGTGTTTATTTTTTTCTATACCTCTCTAAAAAGGTCAAATGTCACTTGTTTTGCATCAATCTTGATACAGGGTACTTATTATGTGTTTATAGTTTGGATTCCTAAAGGTTTTAGTCTACTATCCCATCATTCAAGGGTGGTTTTCACTATAAGTAAAAAAAAAATTTGGACGGACACTATAATTTTTTTTTTTTTTACTATGTTCAAACAGGTTTATCATTGCTTTTGAGAAAAAATATTATTAATTTACCCCTTTTTAGAAGTGAATATATATAGTAATTTGTTCTAGGAATGTCATTTTCGAGCTTAGGCCTGAAAAACATGCTTGGGTCTTAACAGGTTAACATCTGTGCAGATCTATGTTATCAGCATAATAGTACGGCCGATAAAGTAACCTTTCTTACAGGATGTGAAAGCCTGTCCGTTGTATCTCTCATCACACTTTTTGAGCCAACATTTTTGTCGTCAGCAACAGATGTCTGCAGCAACCCGACAATGAGGCTGTTTGTGTCCCCTCACAGGCTCTTTATTTATGCTGCGCTATGCCAGCGTTTGCAGGTGCCTCGTCAGCAACACACACACACACACACACACACACACACACACACACACACACACACACACACACACACACACACACACCTGTCTTGTTCATGCCCTGATTGTTCATGAGACGAAAGAGGATATCAAGATTTATAAGTTCTGGCTTTAGGTTATTGCTACAACTACTTTTTGTTTACGATTGATTGTGAAAATAATCTTTAGTTGCACCCCAGCAGTCCTCGTAGTATTTAAATTCAGAAAGGAAATTCCTGGAAGTAGCAGAAAAAGAGTTGAAGTGAAATTGTTCTGGTTTTCTTTCTCTTTGATGACAAACACACGCGCAGTGTCCTCCCTACTCTTGCTGTGACTTTGTTCATCTGCTGCTGGCCAGATGTTGTCTTCCCCTTGTCCTCCTTCCTGAAACACTCTGATTTTTTAAAGAAGCGGATGTTCAGGGTTGTTAAAAAACCCTCTCCTCTATGGTCCTGGCAACTACAGAAAGAAAACTGTCCACAAAAACTTCTTTTGATGCTTTTTGCAAACATATTCTGATTCTGAGAGTGTGTGTGTGTGTGTGTGTGTGTGTGTGTGTGTGTGTGTGTGTGTGTGTGTGTGTGTGTGTGTGTGTGTGTGTGTGTGTGTGTGTGTGTGTGTGTGTGTGTGTGTGTGTGTGTGTGTGTGTGTGTGTGTGTGTGTGTGTGTGTGTGTGTGTGTGTGTGTGTGTGTGTGTGTGTGTGTGTGTGTGTGTGTGTGTGTGTGTGTGTGTGTGTGTGTGTGTGTGTGTGTGTGTGTGTGTGTGTGTGTGTGTGTGTGTGTGTGTGTGTGTGTGTGTGTGGGGTCATCTTGTGTATCTCTTATGACCAGATGTGCTTTAATAAAGCAGAGTGTGAAAAAACCACACATCTGGAAGAGAGCAGAAAACATGAGGGATGTCGCCCCCAGAGCAATAAGTCGCTGATGGAAAAATCATCCCAGCCGGCCATGTGCTGCTCTGAATGTCTTTCTGCTAGTTTGTCTTTGAGTTGTTGCTGCCACGTTGACGAAAGTTAGATGGCAGGTGGCCACCTCTTCTGGACATGGACGTTTTATCAAAGATAATACTTGACTTTTGTACTCCTGATACATTATCAATGCAAGAAATAAAAAGCAAACCGTTAAAGCACCGTTATCATCTTCCTTTATCTGTGTCACTCTATTAATGTCTTCCTCTGTTGGCCCATAGCGACAATAGCGGTCTGTCTATCTCCACTGGCCCATCCCACTGAGAAGATAAGTGTCACGGCTAAGAATACATCTTTGTGCTCTGTGGCCTGTTGGAGTGTGAATGACCCATTAACTATCCCGGACAAGGGCTCTGAAGAGGCGTTGTGGTGCCTTTTAGTAAGTGTGGAGATTATTCTTCCCTCCTATCGTAAAGCCTTTAACAGCCAGTGACTTCCAGACACCACTGCTTTGCTCAATTAACGCTGACCTTGGGATTAAATCATTAAAGGACAGGATAATGATAAGTACAGTAGCAACCTCTTCATAATGTATATAATGTGACATTTTCACAAGTTACCTTTGCTTGATAATTATATTACATTAATGGGGTTTTGAGGTAAAGTCAAGATAATTTGAAATATAGTTTCACAAATGGGTAACAATAATGGAAGAAGTGTGATCCCAACGTTGTTCTTGAAGATTCCAAAAAAGGCACAGTTCAGTGTTTTCAGGTCAATCAGCTGTAATATGAGCACCAAGGTTTGGTACACACATTTGGCACTACATTCCTCTTTAAATAGTCTGTTCTGATCAACTTCCCTATCCTCTACAAACTTGGAGATCATCTTTCTGTGGTCTAATCAATTCAATTCAAAGGAGCTTTATTGGAATGAACATATACAAAACATAGTATTGCCAAAGCATGATGTACAAGGTGTTACAACAGCAAAATAATAATAAAGAAATAACATACATGCCACTGACAACTTCTCATGGCCACAGGTTGCACCCCTTAAGATAACATAAGAAAATATAAGATGTATTCATCCCTATAGGTGTCTTAGCAAAAGACATAGAAAATGCTATTTCTAGTTTGCATACAGATCCTGGTTCAGACTTCTGAGCCTTGTATTAAGTGGCTAACAGACCTTCACCTGGCTGATAAAGGGCTTCTACTTGGCTAATTTGCTATTTTTAAATAGACATGATAAAATGGACAAACCTGCACATTTGCTGCTTCTTACACAAAACCACCACCCGATGTAAACAAGACCGGTTTCAAAGTATTCAAAAAATGTGCTTAGCAACTTTTTTATGAGGGAGGAAATGAATTCAACATGCTTGTTAAGCCCTATGGTTAAGCCTCAAAGATACACACTGAATGTAAACTTGACTGTGTTTGTTTACAAGAAAACACCACAGGGTACCTTCAGAGTATCCCGACCTCTGACCTGTGATGTGTGCAGTGTATTCTGACTCGCTGCCGGATATAGACTGTGAATACAGGCCTGCCACCGGCTGTGTATTCAAGGGCAACGTTGCTGCATCCTGTGCAAAACATCCCCCAAACAATTGTGATTGGTATGGAGAAATGCAAAACGACCCAGAGCGCTTCCCCCTGTACCGTAATGATATTGTGTGGAGCCAGACTTTTCTCCAGCGCCAGCTGACACAGCGCTGTGGAAATAAGTCTGGCTATGTGAGACTAAGTGCAGTGTGGTAATTTGCTTGTAGCTTACTTAGCACTACATTCAAGTGAGCTGAGGTCAACGAATGGGGCCGGACAGTTCTGGATTGGATTAGATAATAAACCACTTAATTCCAGTCAATGTATAACAAAACATGTGTTTGTATTTTGACGGTTTACTGGCGGTTAAAAAGACTGATAAATATGCTTTTTGGGGGCTGGTTTAACCCATCTTTGTGTAGTGTACACCAGGGAGCTGGAGGGGACGGACATTCCAGGGCTGGCATGGGATGGACAGAGCGCCAATGTTTGTCTCTCAGATGTAACTGATTGGATTGACCTCCTTTCTGTTCCGACCACGTGGCGTAGCTTTAGTGTATTGATTGTGCTAAGTCATTCCCTTCACCTAGCTGCATTGTTTGGCCTTGGTGTTAGCCTAGCTCCGGCCACTTAATGCTTGGCATGTGGCCTACATATGGACGAGTTGCTGATAAGACCACCTGTTCCGACTTTGCTCCACCATGGTTAACTGTGTTGAGGCCGGAGCTTTACGAACATGACCTGGGTGTCGGCTAATGACAGAGAGGTCACAACATGCACACATATATATATATACACTCTCTCACACACATAACATTTCCTCTGTCAGCTGATGTTAGAGGTTAACTGAGGCTTACTGTGTGCATGTTCAGTATTTGTCATAGCAAGAGAAAGCTTTCAAAATTGTGATTACCAAAGCTGTAAACTATTATAGCTAACAGTCAGTGTGATGAGCGGTAGTGCAAGTGTAGTTCTTTAAGGATTTTTATCAAATAAATACAAGGACATAAGGATAAGGATACAAGGACTTGATAGAGTGGATACTGTAAAATTGGGCCACTAAATATAATGAGTTAAAAAAATTATACGAGGAAGATCATATGCCATAAAAAGTGCTGTATAAAAGAACATTAAAACGTGCAATAAAAAGTAGGGGGGAAAAGAACAAAGAAAACATACATATGACAGTAATTAACATCAGTATTAAAACACAGCATTTGAGACATGATAAGAGATTAAAGGCTACAAATCCTGTATTTAAAAACAGATATGGAAGCAGTACAACTTTAGGCCCTAGCCACACGGAGACGGTAACAAAAACGAGCCAAATTCGATATCAAAAAAGTATTCCGTCCACACGCAATCAGCACCAGAAACGGGTCAGTCCACACGAGACCGCTCGACCCGCTGGAGACGCTGTAGTACATATGCCGGGCCTGTAAGTGCCGCTGTACTTCTGCCACGAAATACACCAAAAGTAGCAAAGAAGACTTCCCGTGCATGCATGGTTGCCCTTCTGTTTATTCTCCGCGGTGGATTTAGTAGCAGAGGTGGGGAGAGGCAGGGCTCTGGCTCTTTTTCTCCCTCCCTGAGGCAAGCGTTTGCTCCTGCTGTAAATCTCCCCGGTAGCCCACCAGCAGATGAAAAACACCCGCCTCTTCCAAGGAACGAGGGGACCGTGTGTGGCAGAGTTTCAGATAGATTTGTTTTTGCCGGTCAACATGTCCGTTAAAGTTTAAATCTTCCGGACAAAATTATAAAAGTGCCGGTCAAAGGTCTTCTTTGTTATTTATTGAGCTTTAAAACAAATGAATAACGACTATATAATAATAATAATAATAATAATAATAATATAAGAATAATACACAGAGTCTCTCTTTTCTTCCCCCTCTCCTGACAGCCCGTCAGTATTTTCGTTATCAGGAAATGATCGTATAGGGCGTAATCACGGAGCCGTTTGGCCCCCCAGAGCGTTGCGTCCGCAGATCTACCCACCTTGGGACCCGTTATCGTTATCTACGTTTCCCTGTCAGCCTCATGTGGCCGAACAGTCTATATGATAGAGAATGTAGCGGAAACGACCCGTTTCGTCTCCGTGTGGCTAGGGCATTAATCTAGGGCAACTGGTTCCACAGTTGTTGAACGTTGTCTGTAAAGGCCATCTCCCCTTTTTCGGTTTTATCGTCACTGTCGGACATTCAAAAGAGTTAAAAAAAATCACAGAGATTCAACAAAGCCCAACCCAAAAAAGGCAAATAATGCTGCATTCAAATGTTTTCTTCTAAAGTATGTTTCCTTCTTTAGCTTCACAGCTGTTGCTTTCTGGTATTTCTCGATGAACAGATAAATATTGATGATCTCCATTACCAAGTGCACAAGCAGCTTAAACTCAAACAGTGCTGACAGTGTCGGGTACACAGCTCAGATTTATTATGAGAAAAAAATGTCTAGATGGAGAGATACTCGAAAGCAAGGCCAAGTCCTCAAAATGAAGGCAAATATTTACAAACCTATCTCAACAAGTTAAATGTTAACTGTCACCCTCCAATGAATTTATTTTAAAGCTAGCATGAATATATTTGAATGTGCTGTAAGATAAGCGATTAGGAATGCTACAGAATTGGATTCCTTCATCTATTAATTCTGCTCGTGATTTGTAACTTTAAAACCTGCTTTAATCGTCTAGCTCTGTGGAATTTAATAGCTGTTACATGAACAACATGATCATTAAAACGCATTTAAATATCCCAAGCAAATCATGTTTGTTACTAATTTCCCACCCAGCCGGTTCTACTATCCTAAAGGCCCGTACACACCAATACAACAAAGAACTGACACAGACGGACCCCGACTGTTGTGTCGCCTCGCGTCTCTGCGTCTTTACCATGTGTCGCACAAAGCGCACTGCAGTCACACAAAGACTTCAGCCGACGGCCAAGAAGCACGTACGAACTGCACATGCGTGGAGTGGCAATAACTCTCCTTACCAGCAGGCGGCGGTAGAGTGTATTCTTCATTCAAAAGAGGCAACAACCGGAAGACAGACTGAGTGATATAAACAAACAACAAATAGCGTGTGCGTTCCATTTTCACGCTAGAGCGAGAAGCTCATGGGGCTTTCCCGAACCTGTGTCGAGAGCTGGAGTTAAATGAAATCTCAGATTTGCCTTCTTAATAGTTTGTTTGGGTCCCTCACTTCCGTTTCACTTCTCATGCACTGATTCGCTAGCTGAACAGCCAATGAATCGGCGGGCAGTCGGCCGAAAAGGCGTCGGCTCGGCTGAAAAGACCCGACGGTGCGGGACATACCAATCTGAGTAGGGCGTGTCGACGCTCATCGTCGGCCTGACGCCCACCGACGCCGATAATCGGCCTGGTTTGTCCGTGCCTTAACAATGGATCCCTCACTTCACTGTGCTGTGGGAGGCTGTGGCACAGTGGACTAGTGCGTTGGTGTTCAGATCAGGGGGTCACAGGTTCAAACCCCACTGCAGTCAGCATGTCGTTGTGTCCCTGGGCAAGACACTTCACCCCAAATTGCTCCTGTGGGGATTGTCCACAGTATTGAGTATGTAAGTCGCTTTGGATAAAAGCATCTAACAAGTGACATGTAATGTAATGCTGTAATCATGCTGTGTGCATTCAGCTCTCTGTGATAACCTGAGAAACTGGGAGAGCTGAGGCCCAGCGAGCAGTGACTGATCTGTAATAACAATTAGCAGCAGCTTCACACTGTTAGTGCGAGGAGACTGTTGAGATTATAAATATTTGTAGAGAGTGAGGTTTATGTTTCTGCGGAGGAGTAATCCTCTCTGACCTGCAGTGTAATGCCTGTGGCCATTTTTTACGCAGCTGGTACCGTGTGACTTTCTACATTTTGTCTGCGTTTCCAGTGTTCTATATTGCGTTTCATCATTTAAAAGATATTAGGGTTATGTTACAGCCGATAGGTACTGGGTGAAAAAAGGAAAACGGGTCTGTGTATTTACCCCTTTAACCTCTATTTGAAGAATACATATTTCTGATGCACATAGACTGGGGTAAGACTGTAACAAATTATAACCAGACATCATGCATTGATGAATCATTTGCTCCCTAAAGTTTCAGAAAACTGTGGAAAATACCACATTATATCAACGTTTCATAAAGCCCAAGGAAATGTCATTAGAGTTAATGGTTTTCTCCAACAACACAATACATTTTAACATATTTGTTACCCTCTGTGCACTATACGAAGTTGCTTTACCTGCTACTAACTGTACTTGTACTCCTACAGACACTCACATGTCACAGTCAGTATGCAGAGAGTTGGATTCAAGTTTATAAAACCTGTCAGCACTCTATAAATCCACCCTGTGATCCCTCATGGCACACCTCCACACCAAGAGACACACAGTGAACACACAACTATGTGTTTGTGCAACACAAAGCGTAGGAGATTTTATATGGGGATGCCTTTCATTTGTAACCTACAATTGTCTTGAGGTATCTCATTCAACCTCTCCTGCACTCAGTTCTTGATTGGGTTTCTGCTAAGCCTTGCATTTCACTTCTTCTGTTTCGTGACAAGAGAATAGTGGAACAATAAATCATAGACAATTTCAAGTAAAAAATATAACGGACCTAAAACGTCGGGAAGTTGGTTTTGGTTTCATGCTGCGCCCTATGTCTACTACAATATAGAGTAAAATAGTTTCTTTTGACAGCTGCAATCTTATATATAAGGACGACAGACATCAACATTTCTGATGTTCATCTGGCTTATTTAAACTGCAGTTATTTCGGCGTGTTAAGCGAGTTAACGCTTATTTTCGAGTTTAAAGGTATACATAAAAAACATAAAAAGCTTGTATGCATTGTTTGAAGTTAAACCAGTGGTTCACTACTTTTTTGCGTTGAACATCTTACAAAAAATCAATAACTGTTCAAGTAATGGAATATTTCACAAAAAAACAAAAATAAGAACATTTGTTCAGATTTGTAAAGCTTTTGTTTCTTCTTCTTTCCTGCCCCCTCATCTCAGTACCTCTCAGATTTAACTTGTGACCCTTTGTAGGGGTCCTACACATAAGTCAGGAACAACTGGACTAAACTAAGTTTAAGTTATAAACTAACTGTATATAAAATTGTTAAAACTAGCTCCACCTCGCATCTGCAACAGTGAAGCGCTGCTTAGTCAGGGATGTATCTGTAATATCAGTGATAAATCATAGATGATTACTTTAATTTGTTGACTGCAGCACAAGTACTTTGCTTTTGATATTTTTGAGGGTATATTGAACTGATAATTTTTTTTTTAATAAAGGACTTTTACCTCTATTTTTTATAAATATAATACTGCAAGAAGTTAGAGGTGGTAGATATTCCCTCTGAAGCTGCAGCAGGTTGCTCACAACCTGTTGGCAGTGAGAGATTGCATATTGACACAGGCTTCTGGAGTGAGTGGGTTCAGTGTTTGCTCTTACAGATAGGCCTGTTTTCCTAATGGCTGAGCACATTTGCTTACCGCTTGTCAAACACATCCTATACGGGGAGGCAAATTGACTCGGGTCACTCCGTCATCGTCAAAGCACAGCGCGGACTGGAATGTCACAAAATCTGCTCCAACTCTGACTCCATCCATTTTTGTCTGTTTTTTATATCCATTTAGTTTAACTTTGTGCAACTGTGGAGCATTAGTACGTGACTATTTCTTTTGGGAGACTTAACATGTTAACTTCACTACATTTCAGAGAGATATAATTCACCGTTTACTCATTAACTTTAGCTAAAATCTTAACTTGAGGAAATAGGGTTTTAATGACAAAATGTCCATATTAATAATCTCACACAATAAAAAAACTATGTTGGAATTGAAATAAGCTAGTAAGCATATCAAGTAGTTAGTCAACCACATTATTAAAATACTCAATAACACATTTTGAAAGCAACTTTTGCAGAATTAGTAATTCTGTGTTTG
The DNA here is from genome assembly GCF_949606895.1 of Notothenia rossii. Classification (NCBI taxonomy): domain Eukaryota; kingdom Metazoa; phylum Chordata; class Actinopteri; order Perciformes; family Nototheniidae; genus Notothenia; species Notothenia rossii. The sequence goes on from NC_136904.1 coordinate 27,632,255, forward strand.
ATATTGAATTTAAATAAATGTTATTGTAGCACAGTGTTTATGTTGACTATGTATTTTGTGTATCAATGGGGAAAAAGAGGCCGTAGACTGGAGATGAAATGCCTGGTGCTGGCTCTGCCTTGTACCTCTGTATCACTCGGTACTTTAAGATCAAAATCCTTATTTACATGTTGCAGAAATCAATCATATAGATCAGTAGAAAGCACTAGTGTGACAGTAACTGACTAACTGGCTAAAACTTCCTCTTCCTAAAGTGCACAGCTACATTACACTGTAACCAGACGTGATCCCCTCCCATCCATTAGGTTAACAGTTTGAGTGAGGAGGGCATACATGTGAGGGAGTGGCATGCAAAGGGACTTCACTGTGGAATGCTATTACATCACCAGAGCTGAGGCTGAAATGATGGTTCCAATACAGAAAGTCACCATGTTATTCCAATGTGTGTGAGATATCAACACGGACATTATCTTTAATGTATTTGTAGGGAGCACACCCTTTTCTTCTTTGTTGGTGTGACTTGTAGAGCTGATGGGTCGACAATCAGTTATCAGACAGTTATTTAGTGGATGAAATGCAAATAATTATCTAAATTAAAGCCATAAGCATTTAAAATATGAAATGTGCTTGTGACATGAGATGCGTGTTATCAATGACGGACAGCTGTGTTGTTCAGATGCTAGTTGCCTTCATTCGGCAGGATACCATGACACTTGGATTTGTGTTAGATTTGTATTGATCCTGACTCATAGTGAAACAGAGCATTATGATCAAATATTGTGATGTGGTCCTGCTTTTGCCAAATGAAAAACCAGACATTGAAGTGAGCCATAAATATGTGCTATTCCTTTAAGGTCTTTACAACAGCGTCACATTTATATATATATTGATGAAGCGTCTTCAGGTCAGGCGGCCACACCCATGTCTGCAGTGCTGCATCGTGCTGGCAGAGGTGTGTGTGTGTGTGTGTGTGTGTGTGTGTGTGTGTGTGTGTGTGTGTGTGTGTGTGTGTGTGTGTGTGTGTGTGTGTGTGTGTGTGTGTGTGTGTGTGTGTGTGTGTGTGTGTGTGTGTGTGTGTGTGTGTGTGTGTGTGTGTGTGTGTGTGTGTGTGTGTGTGTGTGTGTGTGTGTGTGTGTGTGTGTGTGTGTGTGTGTGTGTGTGTGTGTGTGTGTGTGTGGGGGTGTGTGGGGGTGTGTGGGGGTGTGTGTGGGTGTGTGTGTGATGCCTGGTGGCTCAGTTTGCCTGCTCAGTTTGCCTGCTCAGATAGCCTCTGGTTTATTTGTATCAGTTGAGTTTATGCCAGCTAGATGAGATAAGCACATTGCATTTGATACAAATTGTTATTTTTGAATTTTACATTGATGTGTATTTATAATATATTTAGATCAGCTTCCGTTGTGGGTGCATGTTATGGTGCTTTAGGATTAATTAACATATTAAGAGAATATTAGCCAACGGGAAAATCTATGTCTTGCAGAAGCACAAGGACAGGACCACAGATAACTAGATACAAGTAAAAAACAGTCAGTAAAGCTAATTAAACAAACACCAAACTATACTCAATCAATTCAACTTAAAATACAACATAAGCAGTACACATGCAGTAGCTATAGGATCAGTGTTTTACTTACATTACTTGTAGTAGTCATTATTATTGTCTAACAAGGACTTTAGTCAAGCTTCTAGTTTACTTACAAAAGGGTCTTTTAGATTTTAACTTTACAGTAAGAGCTGCAACTAATGCGTGTTCTCCTTGTTAATTAGTCTGCTTATATTCTCTTTATTCTGGTAAAAGGCAGAATAAACCACTAAAAGATTGGAAAATTAAAACCCTCTAACATTTCTGACTAAACAAGCTCTATTTGTGGTTTCCGTCCCAAATATGAATTTCCTCTCCATTTGGACTGTTGTTGTTGTGGGCGCGTTGGTCATTGGGATATTTGACTCAACAATCAGGGCTTCTGTCTCTGTGTTAGTGACTCACAGCCCTGAGCTTTAGTCTGTGGGCCGAGTGGAAGGAATGACTGCATTTTATGACTATCAGACATCAGTTTCCTCCTTCTTCTTGGTAAAACCAAAAGAGAGCTGGTCAGTGAAAAAATTATGTGACTAGTGATCCTGATAGGCTTGGATTTAATATGGGATGGATAGTTGAACTATTAACTTCCCAGGGTTATGATTAAAGCTTTGTGTGTTTGTTCATTTATTTTGGTTTACATAAGTACATTAGGTATACAGATCCATGAAGTATACACGTGAAACATTTGTGGGATTGATTGTGATTGTGGGATCTTTAACTGCATCCATAAAGTAATATATTTCACTTTACCTTTAAAACCTATATGAAACTTCTCAATCATCTTCAATAACATATGAAGGCCCCTCAATGTCAAGCCTTCATTTTACAAACTAAGTTAATTTTGTTTCCCTATGTGTGTAATACATTACACATTTGTGTGGTCATAAGGCACACATACTGTACCTTACATGCTCCAGTTATTGATGCAGAGTTAATACCTTTTTACTGTCGTTAATATTTAATAGATTTTTAATAGATGATATGATACTGGTAATTTCTCAAGATACTCCCCCCCCCTTATAACAAAGTTGTTTCCTGACCTTTCTCTTTTTACAGAAACTGAGCCTGTAACATAAAGGGAGAGTGCCAAATCACTCTCCTTAACATTGTCGGGATAAATAGTCACATGATATTTGTTTGAAATGAACAAACTGGCACATTGTGATGAGACATTCCCTCTGAACTACATTTCTTTACATATTTGCCTTGTTTTCTCTGCTCTCTGTCCCACTCTCTCTGTCTTCCCCCTCCCTCACTTATGTTTCATCCTTCCCTGTCCCTCTCGTTTGCCTCATCCTATTGCCACGAGAAAACACTGCACTATTGTTTTGTTCTGCTGAAGTTGATGCTGAAACAAGAACCTGGTCCAGTTTGTTCCGCCACACTTTGTCCTTCTTATAAGTTTCAAATAAAAGTACAGATCTTCCGTCTTTGGACCACATCACCTTCTTTCTTTAATAACCAAGCCCCCTTATGTAACACTGGGTCAAAAGTTCAGCCGAGGAAAAGTTTTGTTTCTTTGAAATTGTCACATGGCAGAAATAGCTGGAGTAATGAGGCGAATGACTGAAGAACAGAGCAGACTCTGTGTGCCAGTGTGAAAAATGACATTGCGTCAAAGGCATCTTGACAATGTTTGAAATAAATCCTGTAAAGCAGCTGTGCAGCACCGAAAATGAACGGGCCGTGGCTACAAATAGTCGCCCCAACAGAAAAGGACTGTAAGCAGTCATCCACTGACAGAGGAAGAATGTGGTTTGACTTCTGTATGAAAGAATGCAGAAAGACCCAACACAGTCAAACCTTTTTTGGTCTTATCTTTGTACTGTAGTGTTATTATTTAGGGCCTTTTTGAAATTCTTATAATGTGATAGCAACTACCCTGATTTTTGGCATCACCTTTAGGTCAACCACATATACATTAGATTAGAACATCAATATAAAACTAGTTCAGATACAAATGGTAATTGGACATGAAAGTGATGATTTCCACACGGGAGGCATCTCTCAAAATTAAATACAATGCTCTCCCAATGTTTTTGGAACATAAAAGACATGTTTTAAAATGCTTCTTCCCTTTTCATAATACAAGTGTTTGTCGGACCTTCTTTCAGAGTGTTGTGGCTTGTTATGTGATTGCCCAAAAACTCTACAATAATAGCAAATGTGTTGTTGTCAATTAAGTGATTGACTATAAAAGTAATAATATTGACCTGACTAATAGAAACTTTGAAAACCACCATGTCCAGATTCAAGAGCTGAGAACAAATATTTTTTATTGTAAAAGATAAGTCCTGTAGCTTACCCTTTAGATACCCCTCTAAATACATCACGGACGACTGTCTAATTGGTTCATCTACATAAATTGGATCAAAAACATTTATATATTTTACTTTATTGTCCTATGATGCTGAGCTTTCAGTTTCCAGTCGTGTGTAAATGTCACCTCCCTGCTTGTGGCTTCACGTACAGCTGAGCCCCTTCATCAACATCTCTAATTTTAACTGTGCTTTAAAGAACACACACAGACACACACACACTTTTGATTGTATACCTGTTTAGAGCTGTACCTCTGTGAGGTGTACAGTATATCTGCTGTAATGAAGCATCTGCTCTTTTTATGTGTTTACTGTCGGGGGAATTCAGTGCCGATGGGAATTTAAAAACAAAGAAGACTAACCCTCCAACTTAGCTGAGCTTCATATCTCCCCGCTGCACCTGTATACTAATAATCCAGACTGTTCATAATCAATGTGTGGATGCAATGACATGTTTGAAAGTGTTGTAAAGTCAATATTTGTGTCATAGTTTAAAATATGTGTTTCTCTAAGGCAGTTGTTCAGTCTGTGTTGAACTATTCCTGTTCAGATTTTCTGCAGTGAAACCTTTCACCATGTGCCTGATCACTCCACCACAGAGATAATGCATGTGTTATAAGATGTCGTTACTAATACAAATATGTTGAAGGTCAGGTAGCAGTAATATCTGATGGTGTTTGTTTGTCTGAAGATGTCTATGATGTGTAAGGGAAAGCGAGGGGTAAAGTGAAATCAGAAGACACGCACGCACGCACACGCACACGCACACGCACACGCACACACACACTGACTGGGCAGCGTACTACGCTGACTCACTACTAAAGAAAACAAGTAAACATGCTGCCACCCACAAACTGCAGGGAGTTCATTTGGCCGAATCAGCATTCCCTTATTTCTGATCTTGTGCCATGGGGGACAGATTATGTGAATGATGTAGTGCTCCAACAGTCCTCTGATTTCTGCACATATTGTTTCATTGACTTTTAGAGTTATTGTATGTTTCCAATTAATGTTTAATAGGGTTTCAATGCAGGTCAAGAAAAGTTTCCTACCCCTGGGTTTAAAATTCTTTGTAAAATCAATAACACAAACAACATTCCTGTGTTCCTGGAAAGTGCTTTCTGCTTTCTGTGTTCCCGAGTTTTTAGTCAAAACATATTTATTTATACAGCACATTTTTAAATAACAAAGACCTAAATGCTCTACAGAGAGATTAAATAAAAACACAGGGATGATCAAATCAAAACACAGCCATTAATTAGTAAGACAATAAGTAAATGAAAGCATAGAGTTTCATGATAAAATCATAGCACAACAGTGTAAAACGGAAACTAATGTCTTCAGGATGGATTAAGTGATGGCAGGGGGGGAAGACTGTTTTTTGGCAAATTATTCCACAGTTAAGGTCCAACAGCTGAACGTTGGACTTTAGAGGACGGTCTCTGCCATTTAACTTGACTCCTAGCAGTAATTATTGCAAATATCAACATCTCTTTAGGCGTTGTGTCTTGCCTTGCATCTGTGTGTACCTTTCAGACCATTATCAGTAAACATAAGACATGGATTCATTTGGTTGCGTACATCTAATTTCCTTGCTTGTATAGTCTCACTTTTCAAACCCAGTACAATGAAGGGTAACTTCTCACGCAGCTTGAGGAAAAGAAAAAAAGGTATTTTCATATGCAGTCATACGGGAAATGAACTCACTAATTTCAGTTTTTGATGAAAGTCTGCTTCTGTCTGAGGGGCTTTTGTAACTAAGGAATGCGGCTTTTTCCCACTCATCTTCTCTGAGAGGTTTGTGTTATATGAGAGATGCCTCCGATAGCTGAGGAGTACTGCAGATCCGTGATTATTTTTCTATTAGGCCTGGCTTTCATCCCTATCCCTGTAACTAATGTTCACTTCCTTCTTACAAACACTTTCTGATTGAGCCAAATACTTTAGTCAGCCATTGGACCAATCAAAAGCCCACTGCTTGTTGTCAACAGGTTTTTCTTATTTTCTTTGTCTCTATTGGTCTGTGTCACACACATACTTGTCTGCTATAGTGCAGTGATTCACAAATGTTTTCAAAGAGTGTTATTTTGAGAAATTCACTTGTTTGCTTTTTGGCTGAGAGTTTGATTAAAATATGAAAACTGTTTTCATATGTGTTTGTGAAATATAATGCTACTGCCAGCAGAAGGTAAGCATAGCTTTGCATAAACCCTGTAGAGAAAGTAAAACAGCTGGCCTGTCTCTGTCACAACTACATATTTACCTACGTATTATACTTTTTTATTATATAATTTAATTCAATAAATTATTCCTCTTATAACAAACCATTATCTTAGTAAACAAAACATCTCTTGATCATGATCAACTTATCAAAAAATCAGGAAACATTCTTTCTTATATCAGCAAGAGATTTAATGTGTTATATGTTAAAACATGATGATTTGAAATGTCATTATGTTGTTAAAACATGAACAAAATATCCAGTCAATGCATTATTGTGGTATACATCAGAAAAGAAAATGTCTTATTTTCATGGTTTGAATAAGAAAAGCTGTGTGTGTGAAGTTTTAGTTCCTTTATTTATTTTCTTCTTAAGGTTGTAGTGTGAGAAATGTCATTTTTGGTACAAATGTTCTCACATTGGTGTGTGTACAGAATTATGTGGTATAAACAGATGCAGCAGCTGAAATGATCTTGGACTAAATCGTTGTCAAAAACCCCAAACAAAAGCATCTCATTCAACCGTGATGCATCTCACCAGAGTTGCATAGCAGCCAAGCTTGACGTCCATATTGCTAATTTCACTGGACCATCAGACCTGCTCCCAGGAGTGTTTGAAGCAGAGTGGTGATGAGCTTACTGAGAATTAAGGACAACAGCTCTTCTGACAGTGGGGTTTAGTGCTGTGTTAGAGAAAGCTTGAAGCTTAAACATTGCCGCCTTTTTTTGAATAACTGAATCACAAAAACAAGCTCACATATGTTCATTCCTTCTATTTTATGGAGTAGAGCCCCTTTAATGTTTCAGTTAAACCTGCACACATCCTACCTCAAACAGTGTTTGACAGAAGCAGCCTCTGCCAGCAGCCACATCCCACCATGCTCTCACTATGCTCTCACTATGCTGGGAACCATGACTGCAGATCCCCCTGTTGTTAAACAACCACCGTGACCACAGTCCACTCTGGTCAGCGCGGCCTGAGGTGTGAGATTACACAGGGCATGGTCAGGAATTAGCCTCTGGAGAATGTTATCTGCCCACACAAGCTGTGACATAACCATGAAACATCTCGCCCTTTCACTCTATTGTGGACATCCTGTCCGCATACTAACGTGGATGAGTCAGTCTGGTACCAGGCTCACTAAAGGATATGAATCTACAGAGGTCAAATGAGCAATGCCTCTGAGTAACCATTGAATTGCACAGATGCTCTGTAGCTACTGTCAGGGAAGGAATGCTAAACATTTAGTGACAATTTCCTAAATCAATTTGCAGGCAGTAGAATGCTGTTTATTATCTCATGGCTCATTTAACTTAAGTGACTTTGAGATTCAGACAAAGCGCCTCTCTGTGTAGTTTGGGACCATGCTGTCACATGACCTCCAAACACACCCCAGCATGGAAATTCATTTGTAACCCCCAAGCAATAGATGATTTACTGAAAGATAAATCGCTTTGTGAGTTAATCAAGCAGCTTATTGTCTGCACTTTTTTATATGAGCGCATAGCGTGACCCCTCCATCCGTTTGAAACACTCCCTGCAGGCTCCACACAAGACAACAGTATGTTTTCCTGTTTTCACTCTTCTCTCCTCAAGAAGCTGCTAATGAAGTCATCCTCATATGATAAAAAGCCATGTGTCTCTTAACCACACTACATGAGTTAGATGATACAAAGGCAGTTAAAGCCCTAATAACCTCATTACAGACAGAAGCATTAATAGGATCTGAACTGATTACCTCGGTGTGGACGTCTAATTGATTTCCAAGAAAAGAAACTTCTCCTGTTAGAGATATATTACCCTGCACATCATATATTCCTCCTTGTTATGCTAAAATAGTTACTGATCTGATTTAGTTCATATAACGTTTAAATACATAGATTTAATAACACTTTTCAACCCTGTAGCATTGATCACGCCCCAGTGGAATTCAGTTTCTTGTTCTATTTCAACTTGTACAAAAAAAAGCATCAGCAGTCTTTGATAAAAAAATCAAGTTAGTAAACACTTAGTTAATTACAACTGCCAAAGTGAATTACAGCAAAAAAGACTCCTTCCACTGAGCTTAGGTCTATTACTTGCACTGCACCCTGTGAATGAAACGTTATGGTGTTGGTGGTTCTAAGAAAACCGAAAACACAATCTGCGATATTAATTAATTCTGTTTTAAATGGAAAGACCTAGGTTGTGATGGGGTTAAGTCATTACCCTAATGAAGTTATCAGGGTAAAGTTGACTTAAGTTAAAGGTTTTGAAAGACATATTAAAGTAATCGGATACAAATGTGTTCTCAGTGACCACTGAACCGTTGGTGACCAATCGTCTCATGAGAACATCACATCATTCTATCTGCCTGTGGTGACTTTGACCGAGCCTGTAGACACATTACGCCCTGAACACACTGGCACCATCTCAAGTCTGCTTTGGCTTGGGTCTGTCGTCTGGAGCCAAGAATAATGCTTTTGACCTGCCGGAGTGACTGAAGTGGTGTGAATCATGTCTGTACAAACAGTTTTAGCTCTGGTGTCCCTTTCAGTCTTTGTCATCGTTCAAAGGGGGAATAAATCCACCCTCCATCGTTGTGTGTTAGGAATCCTCTTCTTACTTTGGTGACTTAGATTTCCTAGAATATCCTTTGATAACTCTCCTCGGAGAAGGCACAAAAACAAATTAGCATTGTCGTAGGTTGAAAGTTTTTTTTTAATGTATTTGTCTGCCGTTGCAGTACAAAACATTTCTTGTTTGCTCTACACTAAGAAAGTGTTGTGAGGACATAGTGGCTGATTTGACTGTGTTTTCTTATTTTCCTCAATTTAAATTATACTGTCTTAGTGATCATGACAGTGACAGCAGGTTTTCTAGTGACTTATCTCCATTTATTTTGCATGGAATTACATGTTTTTCTAGCAGTTTTAAAGAAACCATCCCCTGGGTACTCCAGAGGTCAGATATGGCATATCACCCATTCTGTTGTGGTTTATTACCGTTAATATGGAGAGAGCCAAGTGTCGAAGGAATACAAACTGTCGGCTGTTAAAATGTCTTCCTTAACTATGCATCTTCTTTACACAGACCAGGTGGACGAATACACGGTGCCTGAACATAAATCAGCTCTCACTATCTTAGATTTTCCACATCCTGCTTCCTGCTAGCCTAACACAACATGTTGAATGTCAAGCAAACACTGAAAGACCTGACCCGAGTTCCTCAACATGTCTGTGAGCAGGTTTTCTTTTTTTGAGTGCTTGCATTTGATTGGCTGTCCCTTCAGGAAGTTCTTGGGGACGCTGAGTGATGTTAGTTCGTCCTCGTCTGACCTGTAGTTCCTTAACCAGGCAGGTTAGCCAGTTCATAGACGGGATGGAGCAGTGAACAGAGTACCAGCCAATATCGAATGCATCAAGCACCCATTCTGAAACCCACATTTCTAGCTATGTAATTATATCCTCACTGTTCCTTAGTTTGACCTTGTGTGGTCTTTCTTTGTCCAGACACATGAATTAAATATGTTTTTTCCACCGTGTCTGTTCGATGATTTGTTCAGCTTGGTGAGTCATAACTTAAGAGCCGGTTCATTGCTGTGATCCAGCTGTTGGAGCCAGGCTGTGCAGTTAGTAGAGAAGACAAAGATTAAATATTAAAGGTATGATAAACTGACTGAGATCCTATAAACCTTCACGATGTTTTTAGAAACTTTTACTTGAACTTTCTTGATTTATTTTCCTTTATAAACACATAAAGATGAAAAATAGTCTCTTCGCTAACTCTTGCACATTTACAGAAATGTTGTTTAATGTGCACTCTCCCTGTTGAATAAATAAATAAAATAAGACTTTTAAACTTTTGTAAGTGGCTACCCTACATCTATTGTACATTAAACAATGTATGTTAGGTCTGAAACACACAAAGCTTTTTCTAGCTTCTTTCAAGCTGTTAAAGAGGACCAAACTAATCATTTGCATTTTTGGCTCGTTGTGTTGTCTCAAGGATAATTAAAAAAACAACTGTCCTGTTGAAGGCTACACAAATTATTAACTGTGAATACTAAACATCTGTTGCTGTGTTGTTTAAATGCTATAAAGAACTCATCATTTTCTTAAATAGCTTCCAAGTTGTTTCCACATTATGTCTGAAGTTGGCAAAAACACTAACCGACAAGTGAATGTGAATGCACCATTGGACCTTGGCGGAGGTCTGCGCTATCAGAGTGCCATTCTACTTTCTTCTGTGTTGTTTAAACGCTATCAGCAAATAATGGACTACCCTGAAACAAAATGGCAAGATGTTTTAGAAATTCCAGGGAAATTCAGCGCTTAACAATTGCCCTTAAATGTAGGCTATTAGCTTGGCATTAGCCTTCTCCTAGCATGCTTGTCTGTTAGTAGTGGCATTGGTGATGGGTAGGGTCAAGGGGTGTTTCCCATTCCTCAAACGTAGGGCTCGTACAGCTCTAAGTGATTCAGTGAAGAATTTGTTTACTTGCGGCGTAGCTACAAATAACTACAGGGTTCATGCAGGCCAAAAAAACGACTTCCCCTCCAGGCAGCCATACAACATAAACAGAGCTGCGAGGGGAAATACTGGACTGGCTTATTAAAGCACAACCACTACACATGTTCCACACGGCCACATGGATCCCATTACTCACTGAGGAGCTTTTTTTCCATCAGGCCTGCTGGCCCCAGCAACTTCATCCCAACTCTGGCAATCTGTTTGACTGACTCGAATAGATCCTGTATTCATGTTATTAATCCTTCTCGGACTGACGCTGTTTGAAACTATTTAACCCTTGTGTTGTCGTGTTCAAAAGCTGTTACCGTTCATGGTGTTCGCGGGTACATTTTGACCCGCACAGTACAGTACCCCATGATTTATCTCAGTCCAAAACACACAAAAAAAAGACTATCATCCAAAATTGTTTTAACTACATCATAACTAACTTATTATGCATTCATAAACGTACAATCCTGTTGTAATTTAATGTTATGGCCCAAAACACATTACACCACATATTGCACACATGCATATGTGTGTTCAGGTTAAATTGTTAATGTACATATTCTTTGAGAAAGGTTGAGTTCCCGTGGGGGGAGGGGGGCAGAGGGAGGGGAGACCAAGTGCAAGTTCCGAAAAAGTATTGTTACAGTTGATGAAGGGGGTGGGGGGGGTGTGGTGTCTAAAGTCAAAGATGAATCTTGATTGGGCCAAATTTGACCTTGAGTTACCGAAAACAATTCTGCTGGTTCTCCCCAGACCCGAACACCAAATGATACACTTTTTTTTTAGAGACCTTCAGACTTGGCAACAATTGTCAAAATTTGTTTTGTAGTGTTTATATAGCTGTTGTGGAGGATATCATGAAGCCTTGTTCCGATTTAAAAAATCTAGAGCGTAGTTATTATATAATTTGAACTTGAAACGGGTCACGGGAGACCCGAACACAACATAAGGGTTAAGAAGAAAAGCTTGCTGTGTGCTGTCCAGGCTGAAAGTGTTTCAAGACAATGTTTGGCACGAGGCCAGAGACTCTGTGAGCTTGACCTACAGAAAAATGATCCACACCTAAAGTCGACCCAGAACATGACCTTAAACATCTGTTGCTAAACTGTGTGTTAGATTTGTAATATGTGGCATCTTCCCATGTTTTTTTATTTACCATATCCTTCTCTCTTTCCCCTTCAGGCATTTGGGAACGCAAAGACAGCCCATAATAACAACTCGAGTCGCTTTGGCAAGTTCATTCAGGTGAACTACCAGGAGAGCGGCACTGTGAGAGGGTAAGAACCCAGAGACATTTATTTTCAAAAAACAAATAGTTGTTAAGTTGTTTTGATTCCTTTTTATTGCATTGTCCTTTTTCAGAGCATATGTGGAGAAATACCTGCTGGAGAAGTCGAGGCTGGTCTATCAGGAGCACAATGAGCGGTGAGCACTCAGATAAGCAGAACATAATCATGATTTCAGAAAGCCAAATTGTTTTCAATTTCAACACTGCTGCTCTTGAATACACATTCATCTAACACAATGTATATAGCGCTTGTGTGAAATTTCATTCACAGTATATATTTCAGCATGTTATTACAGTAGTAGGATCTTGTATTTACCTAAAAGTTATAATAGCAAACTGTAAAAATATTTGAGTCTTACTTGTTTATGACGATTAGCATCCAAATATACACAGAGTACTCGTCATGCAGAATGGCCCTTCTCAGAATACCAGTACATTTTTGATGCCTTCATGTGTTTATCAATCTAATGTTGCAGCTGTTAATCTGAGCCTAATTTAAACTACTGTATATGTAATGTATAAGGTCCCGATCATGGGCAATACGTTCACAAACTAGTTATTCTATAACATTATCACCACCTGCCTAATATTGTGTAGGTCCCCCTTTTGTGGCAAAAAGAGCCCTGACCCATCGAGGCAAGGACTCCACTAGACCTCTGAAGGTGTGATGTGGTATATGGCACCAAGACATTAGCAGCAGATCCTTTAGGTCCTGTAAGTTGCGAGTTGGGTCCACCATTGGATCAGACTTGTTTATCTAGCACCTCCCACAGATGCTCGATTGGATTAAGATCTGGGGAACACCTTGAACTCGTTGTCGTTTTCCTCAAACCATTCTTGAACCGCATGTTTCCTGCTTCCAACATATCAACCTTGAAGTCAAAGTGTTCACTTGCTGCCTAACATATCCCCCCCACTGACAGGTGCCATTCTAGATATTCAATATTTGTTCACTTCCCCTGTGAGTTGTCATAATGTCATGGCTGATCGGTGTATAGAGCTTATGGTTAACATAAACTGCTAAACCTTACCAGACTGACAAGCTAAATGGACACATTAATGTCTTGCCGTTGCTAACTTATTGCATTTAAGACCAAATGTGTTATGGTGTGTGAGCTGTGCTGTTATTTTTTTGTACGTTTTGTTTGTTTTTTTGACTGTACAGCACTTTGGTCTGGAGGTTTTAAAGTGCTTTATAAATAAAGCTGTATTGTAAGACACTTTTGGGTAGTGGTTTTGCTGATAGTTATTCAAGTTACAACATTATAATCAATAGGGAGAATCCTAAAAAGCTGTTTCTCCATTAGCTGTTGTTTCTCTGTGTTATAGTGATGTAACCTTTTAATCTTGTTTTGAAATAAAAGTGCAACTGTCTTTCTATTTTGGTTAACAGTGAAATAAAATTGTTATTTTTTTATTTTTAGAAACTACCATGTATTTTACTACCTGCTGGCAGGAGCAAGTGAAGAAGAGAGGAAATCCTTTCACCTCATGAAGCCTGAAGAATACCATTACCTCAGTCAGGTGAGACCTTATTTTAACAAGTAATGTCGCCCGGGTTTGTCTTTCACTGGTTGTTGTCCCTTTCTGTTTAGATTTGTGTGGTGTGCTATGCATGTTCCAAAGTGTTAATTAATGTGTAGAGTTATGTGTGTATGTATTGTTGCGATTTACCACTTGTTAGACCCAAGAAAACCCATAGAAAGTTATTTGTCCCTGCTAACAGGAAAGAGGGAGACATCGGCAAACAAAGGAATCATATTCTCTGGTGATGGCTTTCAACATAATATACATACAATCAATAGTTTTAGAGAAACTTTTATTTTAAACATCTATGAGTATATGTTCAGAACTTTGTGATTTGTGGATGTCACTACATGCAAGTGGTTTTCGCATACACGTTGGTTTCCATTCACCTTTGACTAATGACCTCACACGTCCTCATTTGTTCACCATCACTAACAACCACAAAGACAAAAACATAATGCTTTTCTCTGTTGCTTGTGTTGCCGAAACGAAAAAAACGATTTCACATAACCACGAAGCAGAGCCACTGTAAACACACATTACATGTATGGAATGTGGATGTTGTGTAAAACTTGTTGCAGTCACGCCATGACAACCAGGGACCCGCCTCCTCCTCTTAAATCCTTTCCGCCTACGCAGAAGCGGGCAGGGAATTCCTTCGGGCCACTGACGCGCACACGCAAACACACAAACATATACACACACATGCACACATAAATGCATGCACTAACCTTGCACTCTCTTGTTATTCTGTCCTTCACTTGTATCTCTTCTTCTCTGTATTCTGTCAAGTTTACATAAAGAAAATCCCATTACAATTTTTAACTAGAGTTTATTGCTCACCCTGTCGGCACAATAAAGAACAATAACGTTGACTTATTTACAAGCTACAAACACGAGTAGCAATCATGCCAGTTTTTTTCACCAGTTTATAATTTGTCTTACTTTGGTCTGTTACTCATAGTGCATTTTGCTTTGAGAGCCTCACCTGTGGTTTTGCATCTCTTAACTAGCCATTAACCACACATGTATATTTGACCAGCCAAGACAATACAGTGACCCTACTTTTATAAATTTCGAATCATAAATCTAATAGATTTTAAGTTTCACTGTGGCACTCTATTGGAACTAATTAATATAAACTTGCATTCAACTAAGTTTAAATAAACTTTTTGAAGCCTCAAATATGACAACAATTAGAGTAGCAATAAGCGCGGAATGAATTAAACATTTTTGTCCAAAGTTATGTTAGTATTGTGTGGCAATGCAGTTATAAGTTGAGACAAAAAGATGTTTTAAGGACACCCTGACAGTCTTGCTGGCTGCTTAAATGCTTTGCTTTGACCAGATAGGATGCTGAGAAAATTAAGAAAGGCAGACATACGAGCAGACATACTCTATGAAAGTTGTAATTTATTCCAAATGTTGGTTTCATCAGCAGATTCATAAATCTTAGATGGTATCTTTCCCGCCTTTTTGAACAGACCTGAAATAAACATGTAAAACAGTCCATCCTGACAAACTGGAACACCATGCAATCCAATAGTTACCTTCACATAAAACAGAGTTTTTGCGCTGTGGTAGACTTAATATTTCAAGCATGTTCAACCTTTTAGTTAATAATGAAGTTTTCATTATTAACTAAAGGGTTGAACATGCTTGAAATATTAAATGATAATTATATGGGTTAAAAAAAATCTGAATCCTTTATGTTCATGAGTCTTTCAAACCTGCAACTTTAATCTACCATCTCCTCCTGCTTTATCGACTTGTTTATCATGTTTTTAATCATGACATGTGCTTGTTATAAAGTGATTGCTTTCTCTTTCATTAGTGTCTAAATGCTTTTATATGTTAAGCCTGACTGCTGGCCTGTATTTACCGAATAGAGCTGTAACGTCCAGCTTGTGTCTTAACAGCACGTCCCTCCATTGCTATTAGTTGCATATGCGTTTGTGTTTAGTGAACAGATTGTGTCTTCATTTGAATGCTGCTGTCTAACCGTAACCCTGCTCCCCATGTGAACTCTGCCCTAACATTTCCAGATGCCAAAGTCAACCCACCAACTGCACTGGGACAGTTACTGTGATAGTGAACCGGTCAGTATCTGTGTGTGTGCTGTCTGTGTGTGTCGGAGAAACCTCAACAAGTAGATATTCTGATCACCTGAGCACCTTTACTGTAGATCAAACTACATTTTCCATGCACAGTTGCACAATCCTCTCCTCCCCCTCTGCTCCCCCTTCTGCTCATTTTTTGACATTTCCTGGTTTGGTGTGGATAATGTTTATTTCAGCTTTGTTTGTTTTTGATGTGTTTTGTTGTTTGACTTTTTTTTATCATTGACACTGCAGTGTTTTCTATAAGCAATAGTGAAATCCTCCATGCTGGTGATGAGGTCCTCACTTACTGTAGTAACAGAAACAATGCTGATTATGAAAATTGAGTATTTCATGATTAAAGTAATTTAAATCTCCCAAGAATATGAAAATATATAAGACTTTACTCGGTAGTCGAACAAATATTTGAGTATCACTCCTAAAATCCACTGAGTTAACATAATGTACAGTATAGCAGATACAAGCCATGTTCACTTGTAGTTAATGGCTGTGCAGCATTATATGTTGCCACAAAGTATTTGCTTAAAGACACACCCTCACCTCTCACTCACTGGATCTGATTCAAATCAATTGTAGCCGTAGATTGACTTTAATTTATTGATGTCAATGATCGAAAAAATATTTTGTGATTAGTGTTGGAAAAAAAAATGTTTGCCTTTCTGGTGGGCTTTTTTTCTTCCCGGCGTATTAATGAATGAATGTAATGGTTCTCTCTTAATCTCATTTCAACCTGTAAGTGAATTCAATTTAAATGTTACTGTGAGATGCATTCTGTAGCTAATTTAAACTCTGACATCATTTGTGAATGATAATAATACACAATATACGCAGTAACCATACAAGGATTTTTTTTCAATACAGCAAGAACAATACATGTATAATTACAGGTGGACAAAGTGTATGTAATTCCAAATTGATATATAATGATTATGATCTTTGTTTAAATATATACATGCTCTTTATTACATTGACAGATGTAGGATAGATTGACAGATTGTTTTCACCTGAGAGAAGAATAAGTCAGAGCAACTTTTCTATAGTAAATGTAGATTTCCCTGCCTAGTATAAAATGTGCGTCAGTCACTATTAGGTCAGCGTGAGATTCTGCCATGAGAGCAGACAGCGAGGGATGCTGAAGGGAGGCACGCTGGTGTAAGTGCAAGTCTCATGTTTGGAGTGTTTGTCTTCCTGAGGCCTCGGTATGTGATAATTATGGCAGCCATAGTGGAATGGGCCCATAAAGCAAAGAGCAGGGCTCACATTATGCAGGGTGTATGTGTAGTGAACTGTGTAATTATGTGGTTACATCAAAGCATGTGGTTCAAGTCTGGGAAAAGCTCTTCCTCTTTTGGTAAACAAATAATCCAGGTCCAGATTTATCTACAAGTATACCCCTTCACGTACTGTGCGGCATTTAGTTGCAATGCAGTTGTTTTACTTGTAATGATTGTATTCATGTCAATGAAATCTGCACTTATTCTCGATTAAGACCATTTTCTTGATTGATTGTTTCATCTACAATATACCAGGCAATAGTGAAAAATGTCCATTACAGATTCTCAAAGTCTAATGCGATGTCAATTATCTACATTTCTTGTTTTGTTAGTCCAAAACTCAAAAACATTCAGTTTAATATGAAATAAGTAACAGAAAGAAAAACTGGAAATGTCCCCATTTAAAATGCTAAACAACATTTTCTGCCATTTTTACGCTTTATCGTAAATTAAAACAGTTAGCAATTATCCACAGTCCACTAATGGTTTCATCTGTGGCTAATCAGGCTGTTTCTCCAACTGGTTAACTTTATCATTTTTATAGAGTGACAGTCTAGGATTGGGGTTATTCTCCTGTCTGATGCCCTGCTCTTACTTGTATACTTAAAGGGGGGAAGCCCTATACAGTACTGTATGTTACAGAAATGAGCAGGTGTAAGGTTTGCACGGCCTCTCTGCAGACAGCACTCCTGTTTCTCCCCTATCATACTTTAACTTGTTGTCCATCACTCAAACACAGTACAACATATAAACTGCTGCTCCTATCAGCTCCATGAGCAGAACCTGCACAAGCTGCTGTTCACTCCACGCTCTGCACATCAAATTGATGTTTGACCCCCGCTCTTCTTAATGATAGCTCATTTTAGATTGAGTCTTTCATTCTGTCTGCTTCATGCCACTGTGCTGTTTATTTGTTTCATCTGCTAAGTAAACTAAGAAACAATGTTAAGCGTCTTTGCTGGACTCATCTAAAACATTTGGGCACTATATGTCAGCAGTCTTTTGTACGTGTTTCATAGTAACTGTTCAGCAGCTCCTTTGGGATGGCCGCTGTCATAACAGCTGCTGTAAACCTAATTAAACCAGGGTGCTGTTTATTTTTTAAAAGCAGGACTGCTTCAACGTTGAAGGAGAAGACCTGAAGCATGACTTTGAGAGGCTTCAGCAGGCCATGGAGATGGTGGGCTTTCTCCCTTCCACGCGCAAACAGTGAGTGACACACAACCAAAATGAGTGTGTGAAAAGATAAACTGTACAATGAAAGTCCCCACAATGAGAAATGGTTGTGTGTAGAGGAACGTGTTGTTGCAGTTCAAACGCAAAAGGATTCCAGCTGCTGACAACCCCACAGTATTTTTCCATTGTGGCATTGCTAAAATATTAGCGGAACTTTTGTTTAGGATCTTCTGCCTGCTGTCCGCCATCCTTCACCTGGGAAACATCCGCTACAAGAGGAAAACCTACAGGGAGGACTCGATAGACATCTGTAACCCAGAGGTGCTGCCTGTCGTCTCAGAACTACTGGAGGTACTGCCAAACTGTTATTCCTGCTTATTGTCTAAATGTGTGTTTGCATAAAGATGGATGGTTCAAGGTCCAACATGATAAGCGCGCTCTGACTGGAGCATGTAGATTTCCATTGCAGCCTGAAGTAGTTAATAAATACATATAGGGGCCTAATGTTTACAGTTTAGTAAAGTTTAATGTAAGTAGTCTTTTAACATAAGTAGTCTTATGAAGAGACAATTGAGTTACTACTGTAGATGTTTAAAGCACTTTTTCCAGCTGCTAACCTCCACACAAATACTGAAGCACTGTCAGAGACGAAAGGCAACTTTAAAGGAGTGTCAGACTTTCTCTTAAATTATCCAGGATGCTGTAATCACAGCGCAAACTGTTGCTTTTCTTTAAACAATGATGATGTTTTATCATCAGTTGTGATTACATGTATTTTACTTTCTCTTGCTTTTCCAATCAGGTGAAAGAAGAGATGCTGTTTGAAGCTCTGACGACACGGAAGACGGTCACTGTCGGAGAGAAGCTGATTGTTCCCTACAAACTTTCAGAGGTGAGACTCTTCTCCTAATAGCAGTGCTAACCTTAAATATCAAACTAGTGTGACGTGTTAAACATGGCGACTTTAGGAATGTGGACACAGAAATGCACCAAAACATTCCCTCCCCTTCGTCTCGTTGCTCACAGGCCAATGGATTTATAAGTCCTGATATTCCCTCAGTGATTGTTTCTGCAGTGCTACTACAATTTTCAAGTTCCCCCAAGTGATGATTAATGTCTATTACTTTCATGCAACATCACTTTCCTACGGTGTAAATAACAGACAACTTCTTAAAGTGATCTGAATACACAAAGTATTTATACTTATATAGAAGTGTAATTCTATTTTCCCTGTAATGTCCACTATTGTCCCAGAATGCAATGCATATGAGGAAATTATGGAGCTGCTCACACCTGGAAAAAACAAACAAACGAGATGACTGTTTAGTGCATACTGTTTACTGTAGTAGTGAATTGGAGTTAAATATAAGGCCATCTGAGTTTTTGTATGACTTTTGATCATTTTTGAAAAGTATACAGTATAAAGTAATTATCAGTATTGAAACTGAAGGCAGTTTGCCAAGTCTATGACGTCGCTGCAGCCTTGGGTCTTCAGTCTGACCCGGCCGTGTTTACAGGGCAGCGTGTACCAGGGCCGGATCTCCGCCTGCACTCCTCTCACTCACTGCAGCTTTACCGTCTGTGGCTACACACAGTCACACACACACATGCACCAAGTCCTTCAGTGTGTTTACAGAGACAGGAATGCATTTCAAGTCCCTCTACAGTTTTCATTGAAAACAAACACACGTCACGGTCTGCAGATGAGAGCCATCTGAAAGTGAAGAGGAAACATGGATACAGTGCCAGTTTGAATTAAGGGTTTTTACTCAGATACTGCAATGCACAAGTATTTAGTCAACTTTTAAACTTGTCATGGTTGCTATATACGTCAAATACCAATCATATCAAATCTTAATCATTTTCATGTTCACATACATTGAGTTTCTTTAAATCATCTCATTATAATCCAGTACAAATAGCTCACAATGTTCACCAAGATCATCTATCCCAGCTGTTTTTCTTACCACAAACTCTCCTAGAAGATGGTGGTGTGTTACATATACAACCTCATAATGGCCTGTTGGATATTTCAGAACCTTTTTATATAAAAAAACAGAGATTGTTTTGGTAGCTCACTGGGTGGTCTCTATGTAAATATTGCTCTAACAGTCACAACAATCTCACTGCCTGTTAACTAAAATCATACACTTGAAAACCTCAAATAAATCTGTGCGTTTCTGTAATGACTTTTCTCCATTTGCTCAGAGTTATGAGACTGTTTCCCTCTGTGTTTTAAGTCCAGCTTCCTCTAAATAATGAAAAGCTTATGGGTCATTAGACCGCAGTATGTAGCCGTGTTCCAAATATTATCTGTCCTGACTCATGGAAGGCATGTTTGGTCTGAGTTTTCTAAAGAATATCCTTGTTAATTATTTAGAAACAATGGCATTTTCATGGTTTGTTTTGTTTCTGGAAACCATTGCTCATCTTTGCTGCTGAAAGGTCAAATCTTTCCAGCGGATATGGGGATTAGAAATCTTTTTTCAATAATCTCACAAGGATTTTGTCAAATAATCTCCTTGCTTTCAAAAAACACAGAGCATTTATCTAGCACTCTATTATTTTTCATATCTTCCAAATATCTTATGTGTATGAGGCCTGTGGCGCAGTGGATAGAGCGTTGGTGTTCTGATCGAGGGAGAACAGGTTCAAACCCCACTGCAGTCAGCATGTTGTTGTGTCCCTTAGACACTTCACCCCAAATTGCTCCTGTGGGGATTGCTCACAGTATTGAGTATGTAAGTCGCTTTGGATAAAAGCGTCTAACAAGTGACATGTAATGTAACATGCTGATTTCCCCAGAATTTCCTCATTATATGAAAGTGTTATGTTTAGCCCATTAAAGCTAATATTTCCATCAGGCCTGACTCATATTTTAATAACACGCATCCTTGTGCCACATTAGACTGTTTTGGCAGATTTCATAAGAAAAGCTGATGTGGTAATGACAATAATAAAGGCCCGGGGACATCCTGCTGTGATAAGTGCAGTCGGCCAGCATGTCTGTGCCAAAAATGTAGTGATGTGTTTGGTTGGTAGTGCTGTCCTGTTTTTCATTTCAATCTGAATTGTAGCTTTTTTAGGAACCATTATACATTTTCCAGTAAGAGTTCTGAGTCCAGTGACTGCTGCCAGTGCAGTGAGGAAGTGATTTACACTCAAGCAATAAGTGTTCAGTTATAAAGGAGAAATAGGACTGTCTGCACATCTTGGCTCTTCAGAAAACTTTTTTTAAACGGGGCCATTTTTGTCTGAGCTTCAAATATAGAACATAACATAAATCTATTTTATTTTCAATTTATCAATGCCTCCATTCACTGTGTTTTTTCTTTATGCTGGACCTGTAGAAAAGGGCATTGTAACCAGACCTAGCCCTGATGTATAATACATATAAATCCTGCTTTTTTAAAATAAGACTATTGGCCAAAACCAAGTCGTATTTATCTTTTAAAGACCTAGAAAGGGTTATTAATGCCTTTGTTACCTCAAGACTGGACTATTGCAACGCTCTGAATGTGGGTATGGACCAGGCCTCAATTAAACACCTGCAACTAGTCCAAAACGCAGCTGCACGTCTTCTGACTGGCCACAAAAAGCAGGACCACATCACCCCAATTCTGGCCTCACTGGCTTCCAATTCAGTTCCGAATTGATTTTTTAAATCCTTTTATTTGTTTTCAAAGCACTAAATGGGCTGGCTCCGGCCTATAGAGCCGAACTCCTCCAGCACTACACCCCAGCCAGAGCTTTAAGGTCTGCTGACCAGCTGTTGTTGATATTGCCCAAGGCTCAAAACCCGAGGTCACCGAGCCTTCGCAGCAGCTGGCCCTAGGCTCTGGAACACTCTGCCCCTCCATGTGAGGGCCCAGACACTAGAGTTTTTTAAATCCTCACTAAAGACTCACTTCTTCTCTCTGGCCTTCTAGTCAGAGTGGAGCACGAATCCTGACTATTCCCTGTGTTTTTGTTTTTTATATTTCTGTTCAAACTCTTCAAGCTTTGCTCAACTATTCCTCATAAACCTAAAGTTGAAGAATTATTGGACAATTTGGGTATAACGCTTATTTGCTTTTTGTTGCTGATGGTTGGATGAGGAGTTGACACACCTTTCATGTCCGACAGTATTATAAAGCCAGTAGCCTGTTAGCCTAGCTTAGCATAAATACCAGGAAGCACGGGAGAAAGAGCTAGCCCAGCTTTCTGCACGAGTAACGCAACCCACCAACCAGCTCCTCTAAACTTTTTATTACAATGGTGTATCTAATTTGTTCAATCAATACTCAAAGATAAAAAGAAAACATTTGTATTCCTCATTCACCGTTTTCAGTTTTGAATAAGTTGTTGTATGTGTCTACCTGCAGGCCGGTACGGTGCGAGACTCCATGGCGAAGTCCCTGTACAGTGCTCTGTTTGACTGGATCGTCTTCAGGATCAACCACGCTCTGCTCAACATTAAAGACCTGGAGGAGACCACCAAGGTTGGGCAACACAAACACATCGACTCATGAAATCACCCATGAGTTAAACAAATACATTTTAGTATTGCATATTAAACTCTTGTTGAAAACACAACCACCTCTACACTAAGATGTATAACTTATACCAATGACACAGTGTCTAAGCTTTTCAAAATCCTATTACTGATCATATTATTATGAGGAAATATTTTGTTCATGTTTTCTTTGTTTTTCCTCCTCAGATCTTGTCTATTGGAGTGCTCGATATCTTTGGATTTGAGGATTATGAAAACAACAGCTTCGAACAGTTCTGCATCAACTTTGCTAACGAACGTCTCCAGCACTACTTCAACCAGCATATCTTCAAGCTTGAACAGGTAAGACATTTCCTAAATATTCTTCTTTCTCAAGGTCCATCATTCCTAGTTAGTGGCTTCCTGTTCAAGGCTTTGACTGGGAGCTGAACTTCAGAACTGCTGTATTACTGCAACTGTTATTGTAACATATTGCCGATTTTATTTTTTTGGCTGTGACTATGTCCAAGGAAATGCTTCATGCCACCCAGTTTACATACATTACAATGACACTTCCACAATGGAGGAATTCTTCATCACATTATGCAACAAGGTTGCTGACACCCATATGACTCAACTCCCTGTGACCACCCGACTATGATGTATGTTCCCTTAAGTGAGCTGATTGACTTCAAAGGGCTCCTTTAAGTCCTGATCTGTAAGATGTTCCTTTAGATTAAACATTGTGTTTACTTTGCCATTGACTGAACCAGCAGCCCTGCCCTGACATGTTTGACAAGCGTCCATGCTGTTCATGAAACACACTGTGACTGAAGGACTGTGTCCCCAAGGTGACGGGTCTTTGTACAAAAGCAGTTGCTCACAAACCCTGTCTAATCCCAATGCCCTAAATATGTCAAGATTTATACGCCAGATATGTCATGACAAGAGTGTTGAACAACTTCTTTGTTTTGGGGGTTAGGTTAAAAGAAAACGTTACACCTAATGATAATTTTTACATCAAGTCCCTTGTTCAAAACGCAATTTATTCTTCCATACCGCCATGATGAACTAAGAATAAGAACATTTAGAAAAGTCAGGTAAAAAAAAAGCCATGTTTTTGTGAGGATTTTGAGATAACACAGTGTGTGTAATGTTCATTTTATGGGTTGAAGCATTACTTTCAGGGAAATGCTGAATTATTGTGTTGACTCGTCAGATTCACATGTTAAGCTGGTTTGTTCTTAATAAAATGTAAAGGTTTATGAAGCTTCAAATCGCAAACCTGTTAAGACCCGTGAAGCATCCATGTTTAAATGCAACCTCGGCAGAGAAGAAATGTAAACATGCACAGGCTGTGTGTAAAGTTTTAAAAAATCTGTAAACATGCGATGTGCAGAATTTTAAAAATACAATCAATAAGTACTTGGTTTGCCCTTGCCCCCAAACTATTTATTTTAATTAAAACAATTCTACTCATCCCTGTACGATGCTTCTTCCTTATGAAACATGTTTGAGATCAGACTGAATATTAGTTGGCCATAATAACTAGTAGTTCATAGATTTCAATCTTGTACCAGCTTTTCACTTTTCTCTCTTTGAGGCTTCAGCTGCCAGTGTTTGCACATTACTTCCTGTGCTACTGGTCAGAGTAGATTCAGCCTTGAGCACAACTAAATTGCTCATGGTGTTTGCCCTGATTTTATTTGTTGGTGTTGTTTCCTTTAAATGCAGCCTGATTTTCTCACTGTGGCAAATAATCTTTTTTGTTGTGTTAATGTTGAAGATTAAAATGTGTATTGAGTGGGATTGCGTAACGAACAGTGAATTGATAGGGTGATAAGGCAATTTAAATGTTAACAAAACACACTGTAACCTTGAAAAAAACATAGTTGATTTGGCCTGCTTGTACGTACACTAGAGTATTGTTTATGATAGGCTCCCATTCAGAATGTGTGCGCTTGATGTATTGTCACTATGTGTTTTGTCAGAGACTTAAAACCCAGCAGTAAATAACCATTCAAACAAATAATGACAGAGATGACCTGATTTACAGTATATTGACCCCCACTAGACCCAACTACTCTGCTGGTGAACAGTAAATGTGTTTTCATATGGATTTCTAATGTTTTCCATGAATCACACTGCAGCCACAGTACTGTTTTCTATCAGACATCATCGATATTATCAGGAAAAGAGAATTAAATCCACATCTTTACACATTATGTCACATGATAATGGAGTTTTTACATTATAACATTGATTTAAACTGCATCATAGTCTTGATCAGAGCATACTGGAGAGCTTATGATTTCGTAATGGTTTACTGTAAACCATTACGAAGTAAAGAATTAGTTGTATGTGGAAATATCGATGTGCAACACTGAAGTGGTCTGAAAGCCTCCCAAAATGATTCAACCAAGTGGTCCAAGTGCTGGCAGAGTTCGTATTTCCGCTGAAGCAAGTTTCACACCCTCATCTACGGTTACATCCATGCGGTACATTTCCATTCATCTGTCGAACAGTGAGTCACTGCTGGGAGCACATAGGGGCTACACGGTTTGCTTAAGGGCACATTGATGGTCATTGTAATGCGAAATAGTAATTATTTTTCTTCTTTTGCTCTATTTTTCAACCTTTTCAAACAACCTCTTTGCCAGTAATCGCATAGTTGGAAGACATGAAATGGAAAAAGGAGAATGTTAGTATAATAATAATACAATAACTATAATAATATATTATAATCATGACGTGAGTTATCGGCTTTGCATTGCTCTTTACTTTTGGTGTAGGCCATTTTAACAGTCAATAGCTGTTTTCCAACCTGTTAATCTGTTACTGTGATGGTGAGAAGGAAGGTTTCCAATATATATAAGTCCCAACATATATTTTTTTTAAAAAGCATCTGATGAAAGTTGTGATGACTGACAGAGACATATAAAACAGCATTAGGAGGGAATAAGCTATAATTTACATTGTGATTGTTTCAACCAAAACACTATTAGTAAAAACTGTAAACAATAATATAAACACAATCTGAGATAAGTTACATTGTGATTGTTTCAACCAAAACACTATTAGTACAAACTGTAAACAATAATATAAACACAATCTGGAAGCTGAATCCGCACATTCAGTGTATTGTTGGTTGAGTCAGTATAAGAGTGAATCACAGTTGTTGTTGTTGTTGTTGTTGTTGTTGTTGTTGTTGTTGTTGGAAGATGATTTAAAGGCATGTCCAGGGGGCGGATACAGTATCCTGTACAACGCAATTTAATACAACACCCCCACTAACCGCAGCTTAGCGATTACCATAGCCTCGAGTCAGCAGCCATCTGACACGCAAATGGGATGTTATAAGCTTCACAAACGTTTATTCCAGAGCTTTTGTATTAAATGATATTGCATAGATGTTCCTTTTATAGTTTCCAGCCAGTGTGTGTTATTAAAACACACACAAGTAAAAACCTGTCATTAGTCAAATATTACGATCTGGATGTTGATATTGTGAAAAGATGCACGTGTGGTACAGCTTTGACTTACTTATTATATAATTGAGTGAGTGAACAGAAAATAAAAGAATAAGCAATATTAGTTAAAAGTGTCATTAACTGACGCCTTTTTTTTAAAACCTTGTTTTTATGTCATTAATTTCTCTATAAAAACAAAAAATGCATGAAAGAGGATATTTTACATTGCAGAAGAAAAAAAAAACTATGTCAGTCTTCTCTATAAAAGAATAAAGGACTTTTCAATATTTCCAGGAGAGGAACAAGTTCACAGATCCTTTACTTAATACTCCAATCAAATGTAAGATCCTGAATTAAAAATAAAACTAATTAAAAGTATTACCAGCAAAACAAACTTTAAGTAAGAAAGTAAATACTCATTATGCAGAATGGCTATTTGCACATTGTTGTAATATTTTAGAATATAGTTGTATTGTATATACTGTATGTAGGAACATTTGTAGTTTACATGCATAGTACAACTCAAGTATAGTGCTGGATTAAATGTCATTTTCAAGAATCATCAAAACATTTAAGATGACGTAACTTTGGAAAGATGAGATGACCGCATTCCTTTTTGCAATCATCCCATAAATGGCCACTTTAAATGCTTATACAGAATTGGAGGTCAAATTGTTATTTTTTTCCACTAAATAAACCGTTTAAACATAACTGTTTTGTTTCTCAAAACCGCTTTAATTCCTGCATTCGTAATGTCTCCAAAAAGACAGCCGGCTGCACTTTTCAGTGAGCGAGTAACTGCTGCCGTTGAAGGATGTATTTAAAAAAGTTAAATATAACTTTTGTTGATAAGGATGAGTTGGATAGTTTGAGTGGCGATAGCTCAGCACAAACTAAAAAATCAGTGCAAAAGAAGAAGTGTTACGGGATGGTTATCTTGGACGGTTGTAATCTCAGGGAAATATGGAAATGTTTCTACAAGTTCTACCAGCAATGGAAGTCAATCAGACATGTGCTACATTCAAGTCCAGAACTAAAAACTCTTCTCTTTATTGCCTATAGTTGTGGAGTAAGCAACATTAATTAAAATGCTTCTGACTGTAGAGTCACAAGAGAAGAGAAAAGGAGATTCCAGTGTTTTTTATTAAACTTCCCCTGGATTAAGGTCTTTATGGTTAAATCTCTTTCCCAGGAAGACAGGAGCATAATAATATATGGGGAGGAATTAATGATAAATGCTCCGAATGAGAGCCCAGGAAAAGATCTGAAGAGTGTTTTATAGCACAGGGAGACAACATGAAAGAGGGCAAACCAACAACATTATTGCTTTGTTTAAAAGATTTCAACCAGCTTGTCCTGCATAATGTAGGATCACTTGTCTGCTTTTGATGTCAAGTTAATTATTACTTTTTTAGTGAGCATTTTATTAGTCTTTGATGCCACCACAAGCATCAATAATTCTAACCTAAAACTGAATTTGACAGTAAATATAGCATATATAATTGTTTTTGTGCAGTAAGTGTTGCTGAAAACTTTAAAAATTCAACCAAAGATAAAGTCCTTACATCCTTTTACATGGCTTGAAAGGAAAGTATTATTATTGCAGTATAACTGAAATTGAGCATCTCTCTGTGTATTGTGTTTCTGCAGGAGGAATACAGGGCAGAGGGCATCAGCTGGCACAACATCGACTACATCGACAACACAGGCTGCATCAACCTGATCAGCAAGAAGCCCACAGCGCTGTTCCATCTCCTGGACGAAGAGTGCAAGTGAGTCTTCATGCTGTCTGCTTTCCTGTTGGAACTGTTTGTTTCTTTGGAAGCTCTTTTTATGTTCCTCTGAGTCAAACCATCAAACATTTCTGGCAGCAAACTTGGCGGGCTTCGTGACAGTTGATTGGTTTGATAATGTCAAAATACATAACAAAACAACTACAATTTTCAGGCCTAAAACGTTTTCGCACATGTAAAGAAAGCTGCAGCTAGGTAATTCTTCCTCTCTGCATGTCACTTTTTAAAATGTCTAATGTAGATGAGTAGATTGTAGTGTCACACACGCAGAAAATGGTCAACTAATCTCTTCTCTTCAGCTGCTTTTTCCTCCTCTTTCAGCACATTGTTTTGGCGCTTTGAGCACCAGGAAAAGAAATAATATGTATCATTAACATTATTATACGTGGCAGACAGACTAAACGGCTAGCAAAAAATATGAATATCAAGCATCTACAGACCAAAATAGAGATAAGCAAACACTTGAAATGCTCTACGTCTGCTTGGTTTTTGACTTATTAGCTAACATGTTAGTCAGGCTTGTTTCAGAATTCCTATTTAGTGGCCTAAATACTAAGTCTTTAACTGGTGGCATTATTACCTTATTAGCGTAATAGCTTACCGGTATATGGAGTAGCTACGGTTCATTTCCATGCATTGCTTACCCAGGCCAAATAATTGCGATTAACAATGATATCCTGATTATCAACTCTGGCACATAAATGGTAAACATATTGGAATCCATTTACAAATCAGCTCATGCTCAAAGTGTGTGTAGAAAAACTATTCTGCACATTATTGAAACATTCACAAAATATATACATTATCATAATGTTAAAGGAATTTTTGCTAATAAATCTAATCTACTGATGGAGTAGCCTAAAACGTAAACCCTCTAAACAGTACATTTATTCTTGTCAGCTCCTTGGCTTCAATGTGACTATTCTTACAAACAATAAGTCCTTCTGTATTCCCCCCTCTTCTTTATTTGGACGGACACTGAATCAAATTCCTCCCACTTGGAAAAGCTGGAAGGAGTCTTTGACTGTGTTGTCTTCATAGATCAGGTTTCACCCCGCTCCAAAAACCCCTGGTGTCTCCTTCTTTCCCTCTCCTCTTCCTGTAAGCTGTTTCTGCAGAATCGCTGGCTCTCTATATTAAAGGACGAAAGGGAAATCTGAACCAAGATCAGCTTAGAGTGATAATCCTCCTCACCCTGTGGCGTCACAGGATAAAATGTCAAAACTGGTTACAGATCAGATGACTTGCCACGTTTCAAGGGTCCACAATAAGTGCTGTTGTTGTGAATTAGAGACTGGTGGAAAAGTTGTGTCTTTAATTGATTTGCTACATGTTGATGAGGAACATTTACAGTGATTTATACTGAAGTGTTCATGACGTACTGTAGTTAAGAGCTTTAAAGAAGGTGCATCAACATTGTGATTTCCCCAGCAGAAGTCCTTTCTGGATATGCTTTCATATAAAAAAAACAAATGTAAAAACATAGTGTACTTCAAATTAAACTCTCCTGTTCTTTGATTTCAGTTTCCCTCAGGCCACCAACCAGACCCTGTTGGATAAGTTCAAGCGGCAGCATGAGGGGAACAGCTACATCGAGTTCCCTGCTGTCATGGAGCCCGCCTTCATTATCCGACATTATGCCGGCAAGGTCAAGTACGGGGTCAAGGTCAGTGTCACCCACACTTCCTAATAGAGTCATTGATTAGACAGGAAGAAATTGGAACGCACCCCCAAAACTTGTTCTCAAACACATCGTCATTATTATTTTAAAAACTGATCATTTGTTTTGTTTTGTTTTTCATACCGTTTTAATATTATTGATATGCGTAACAGACTATAACTGCGCGACCCAGATTGTATTCAGTTTGCTTGCTTTCATAAGGAAAGCTATTTTTCTAGGTTTACCTGACTGTTTTTCAACTCTATTGAAGTACTGGTCAAACACATACATATCCTTCTCTGTACGTATGTGGATTCATACAAATTAGATATCCAAAGACTTTATACATAGTTACAGTTATGCTTAGGGTCTTTGTGTACAGATACCAATCAGTATTAGAGAATCAAAGAGTTCTTACATTTTTAAGTTTTAAATCGGAGAAAATGACATTATATATCTGAATTTATGATGCTTTTTGAATATTGAATAGCCAGATGAATTATTGGATCATCTTTCAATTTAAAGATTTGTCCAGTCAAAGGTTATAGCCAAATATCACCAATAACACATTTGTTTCGGGGGGCGTGAGCAACTGCTATGGCTGAAGCTAATGTAGATCCACAAAACTAGACCAATAATACAGTTCTTTTTTTTTCCTCTGCCACACACAGGATTTCAGGGAAAAGAACACAGACCACATGCGTCCAGACATCGTGGCTTTACTGAAGAGCAGCAAGAACGCCTTCATCTGCGGGCTGATGGGCATCGAACCCTCTGCCACTTTCCGCTGGGCGGTACTCCGAGCCTACTTCAGGGCCCTGGTGGCTTTCAGAGAGGCCGGGAAGAGACACACGCAGAAAAAGCCTGGTGAGCTCCCTGACTTAGCAAAACTCCACTTATATACACATTAAAGCGGCGAGGCAGCATTCCCTCCATAAATGAGATGAGAAATCTCATCTGAGCTTCAAACGTCAAAGGAATATTATATATCTATCTATCTGTCATCAACAAATGTCTTTAACATTTTTAATTATATATATTTTTTTATTTGTTGCATTTTCAGCAATCTTTATTAGAATAAATGATGAAAATATATGCTCACTTTGTCAAAGCAGCACTAAAGAATCGACGAAAAGGGAAACGACATTGACTTTAGTGAATGGCATGTGGGCATCTATGACTTTCTAGTACAACAAGAACAACGGTGAACTATCAAACTACTAAAGGAGAATAATGGTTATAGGATTATTTACCATCTCTTGCTACAAGCACATTTGATCCAATCAACAGCATGAAATGACAGTACTGATTATGTTTTAGTTTTCAGAAGCACAGTACTCTCTACTCACATGCCATGCAGACTTGGTTTAGTCCTCTCCCTTTAACTATAGTTAGCTTTATCTCAGCAATATGTGATTTTTCGGTAGTCACTCTTCTGTAGTGTGTGTGCATAGTGCTGCCATGTATTTCTTTCTCTTTGTCCCTCTGAGCTTCGGCCTATGAATGCCTTCTTTTCCCTTGGATAAACGTGCCATGCTCTAGATATTACCATTAGATTTTCTTTTAGCACTGCCGTCTAAAGAATCAGACTTTGCACCCTCTTGATCCTTTCCTTAAGTATCACTGTACATGTAGATGTTGTTATGTGAAAATACTGTAGAAGTCTTGTATCCTTTGCTCATCCTTAGCTATCTTTTAGAAAACTTTTAACAGTCACTCAAGGTAACCCCTTACATGTCTTCTGAAACATTTCTGCAAATCAAATTTAGTTTTGAAGTTTTTTTATGTTAAATGAAATAATAATGGGCTAGTCCTCACTGCCTAAAAGGACTAAATTGTAGTATCAGAAAAAACTTCTAGAAGACATTGTAAGGGAGTGCCTTTGGGGGACGAACCTACTCACAGAACTACAATGACAAACATCTAATGCTGCAGCCAACTGCAGTGGTGAATGTCGATCATCTCCTCTCCAGAAGTCTTGCACAGGTATCTCTCCAGTAGACGACTGCATCTCTTTTTCTTCGCTGTCTAACCTGTCATCTCTCTCTTTCTTCCCCCCCCCTTTCTCTTTCCTTGTGTATTTTTTCTCTTGTTTTTCTTTTGTTTTGCTTCTCCAAGGGCATGATGACGCTGCTCCCTGTGCAGTTTTGAAAAGTGTGGATAGTTTTAGCTTTCTGCAGCACCCTGTGCATCAGAGAAGCTTAGAGATCCTGCAGAGATGCAAAGAGGAGAAGCACAGTAAGGCTGCCAATACAATAAAAACCCCTTGTTACTTTTTAATGTTGGACCATAACCTGGGAAACTGTAGGGACAAGGCTGACCAACATCATCGACTTTACTGCACCGTACTTGAGCAAAAGTCAAGAAAAAAGAGCTCAAAATAATATGACAACTTTAAACACAGGTCTTATTTTCTGCTTTGTGATTTGATTTGCAACTCTTATTTTCTTTAATTAGACTAGATGCTTGTTGGCCTCCGCTCCCTCCGTTTCCCTCTTCCACCTCTCTCACTGTATGCACCTGCATGCATTTGTTCTTAGTCTTGTCTTGCATGTTGTTCTTGTTTAGCATGCTCCAACCAATCTGTCTCTTACACTGTTCTAGTAAAAGGCTAGCAGAGAAATGCATGGGTTGTATTGCTCAGTTTACTTTGGTGTAGGGAAACAACACAGTAACACCTGTAGGTGTCCATCCCTCTCTGTTTTGTCACACGGCTACATTCTCATGTCCTGTCCGGTATGTAGGGGGGGGGGCAGGCAGTGGGTGAAGTTGCTTGTCCACCACAGCACACATCTGAAATCAACAGGCTTCACCTCTCACTAATACCACGTTCACTGGTGGTGGGGGTAGAAAGACTAAAAAAAAACACTCATTTTCTCACAGGTAGCTTTACATGTGGTGCAGGACACACACTTCTCTCACAGATCGCTTTCCTGCACAATTTCATTTCATTACACCCACATGTGTGTTCTTGTTTTGGGCCACCCTGCAGCTCCTGATCAAAGTGAAAATGTTGTACAAAGTGATGAAACTGAAAACGGTATAATTTTCACACATCAGATAACATATTTATTTTAGGTAGTTTAACATACACAGTAGATATCTGTTATCTCTTCTCTATGATTGATTGCTTAGGCGTATCACCACCAAAACAAAGCCACAAAAAGCTTTTGAAAACCCATTTGGCTCACAATTTTACCTTTTTTAAATTCTCTTTAGTTCAACTGAAATGTCACCTGCCTGCTTTACATCATCAGATAGCTGACTACTTAACAACATGTGTGTTCAATATTGGTATTTTTAAATAACTTATGTGTAAGCAAACAATCCAGACCCAACTAGCTTCCATCGTTTAAGCATTTTACCATCTTTTAATATGAAATCATCTGCAGCAGATTATATTTTCTATAAAAAGTCACATAACACTCACTGGAATAACACTGGAATGTCACATACAGTAGAGGTTATTTACATGGGAAGGGTTTAAGTGTCTCTATGTCTGTTTTGTTTGCGTGTAAGTGTGTGTGTTTGTGTGTAAGTCTTCCTTTGTGTGTGAGTGTGTGTTTTTGTGCTTTTTCACAAAATGCCGACCCGTTTGTTCGTGATCAGGTGTGACCAGAAAGAGTCCTCGAACCCCACTATCAGACCTTCAAGGAAGCAACACCATCAATGAGAACTCACCACGGTAAGATTCTTTTCTTTTTCGTTTAAGATGATTTTTTGTAATTTTGTGTTTTGTGAACCATATTAGGAGAAATTAGGGGAGAAAGGTTCCCAGTTTAACTCAAACCAGTGACGTTATGGTTCATATTTTCCCAGTACTCACCCCCTTGGCCTCAAGTGATTCTTATAAGCATCATAAAGTATATGAAACCCTTTGATTCCCTTCAGCTGCACTAGCCTTCTTTAAATATTTTTGTGTTATCAATAATGTAAGTATATCATCCTCTGGGCATTGAGACACACATGGCATGCCTTGAAAAAAAGGGAGTGATAACTGTGCTGTGACCCGAGCATTTGGTAGACTACCTCCTCTAATTAGCTGTGGACAGTGGGATTAGCAGCCCGCGACAGCGCACCAGTGGTGGCACAGAGCGGCTGGTACAGACAGCTTTTGTTACACAGGAGCTCAGTCTGGGGCTGTTAACCCCCCCACCTCCTTAATTTGATTTGCAACCTTTCCCCCCCCTCTACATGTCTCTTTCTCACACTCGCACACCCATCCTCTACATAGGAGAGTACTAAACCCTCTGCAGCTGCTTCCTCGGTGATGTAAAGTCAGAGCTATGCATCTGAGAGGAGAGCCCAGAGAGCGATAAATATGAAGTCCCTGCAGAGTACTTGTCTGCTGGACAGACAGCGGACAGTGCAATGCTTTATGGGACTCTTAAGAGAGACTATGGAGATAAACATTCACTACAAGAAGCATATTGTAGCATTACCATATACTGAGACCGATGATCAACTGGGGAGTAATTTTAACTAATTTTCTTTATATGGTAGCCCAGATAGAAACTGAGTATTTGGCATTATTCATTAGCTAACATTGTGACGTCAAACATTATTTTATTATGTGGTCATTCACAACAAACCCTTAAATACTTGCAGAAGAGTATATGAAGATGGAGACATAAATCCAGAAACCAATATAAATCCAACAACTTTTATTTACACTTACATACTTGAGCTTTGTGGATCTTCCGCTGTAATATGTAGTATTTTAAATGTAATGCAGGCTAGTAGTATAAATCATATACATCTTTAAGATTTCTCTGGGATTCTTGGAAGAATTACCCCAGACTGTGATGATTACACTGGAGAAGTATAGCCTCCATAGAGAGAAAACTAATGAAGAAGCCAGTCACACGTTTGTGCTGTGTTTTTATGTCTCCACAGACACCTTGTTTCTATTTACAGCATGTCTACATTATGTATTTCAAATTCAAAACGCAAAATATTTGACCAAAGCATTATGCTTCTTGTGCACAGAAGAAGCTTGAAACATGAGCCCAACGATCTGTGGTTTATTTCAACGGCAACACTGAAGAGGAACAAGCATAATCTATGTTTTTTAAAAGTATATTTTCATAATTCAGCTGTGTAAAATGGTTTCCAAATCAAACTGCTGTCCCTGCACTAAAAAGCTGTGGGTCTGTTTTGGAGAGACTTTCAGTTTCATTAGCCATTAAGAACCTTCCCACTGGCTCGTGTGCCACCTTGTTTTCTCTGTGGGAAGGATTCAACTCCCTGCTAATAACAGAGTAGAAGTTAACACATCTCGCGACTGTTGTCTATGTGTCATAGTTTGCGGCTTACAACTCATCAGGAGGCATTCTTGTACACTCATAAATTATAATACTGGAATCAAAGTGCTTCAGTGGAGCTGAATTAATGATAGGCTGCTACTGCCACAACTACACTGGGAATTATGTCAATGATGGTGGATATTGTTGGTACCTCAGTTGCCTTTGCTGCTCCGTCCACTCCTGTTGGCTAAAAAAGCTTAGACTGGTTAATGGTTTTAACCATGATCTGACCGCACATGTTTTTGTTTGCCTTATGGGAGGGTGGTTAGGTTTCACCTTGAGGCTGAGGTTTAAACCCTTTGAGGCCTCAGTAAACTGTGTTGAATCACTTGTGAGATGAAATACACAGAAGTTACTGCCCCTGCTGGGGAGATTTGTTCCTGAGAAAAATATTTCCCTCACAGAGACAAAAGACACTGTTGATGCTTTTTTAAATATGTCATAAAAGAGGTGAGAAATGTATTATGACCCAGAGTACTAACTGTTTAGTTTAAGGTATAAAGGTTGAAAAGAATTCAGAAAAAAAAAAAAATTGTAATAAAAGTATCCCAAACCATATTTTTATTATCTTTGCATCTATCAAATCATACCTATCAAGAGTTTGCTTCAAAGGTGTCTTGTAAAAGTGACTATACATAATGTATGTCAATTTTCATAAACGAATCGCTTTAATTGATCTGTGTGTTATTGTTTTGTCTACAGGAGTTCTCCGGGCCTTGGCTGGAACGGGCGCGTGGGTCGACTCCGATGCCTTTCTACCAGCAGCTCCACCACAGAAGAAGACGGCATCTTTGTCAACTCTGCCAGCAGCAAACTCCTTGAGAGAGCCCACGACATCCTCATGTCAGTAACTTCTTTCTGAATAAGACAGTACTTAATGTCGTTTTTTGTACTTTCTTTGTGATTGTGATATGCTAAAGAATTGTAGCATCTATTTAGACATCCCGGGCCAGCATAACGTACTTTCTACTT
Organism: Notothenia rossii; assembly: GCF_949606895.1. Classification (NCBI taxonomy): domain Eukaryota; kingdom Metazoa; phylum Chordata; class Actinopteri; order Perciformes; family Nototheniidae; genus Notothenia; species Notothenia rossii. Next base: position 27,667,933 of record NC_136904.1, read on the forward strand.
GCCCGCTCAGGCCACTAAAAATATTGCTTTAAAAATAAAAAAATTGTCCTGTGGTATTGATATTTTGACAAGCAATGTTGTTAAATTGTTTCGTTTATTATTGCTACAACATAGCGTTTCGTGAGTCGGTTGTCGTTGTTGGGTGAAAAGCAAACAGCAATCTTCAAATAAAAGAATGTCACCGGAGGAGCTAAAGGAGAATGACAGGGAGTATGAGAAGAAGAGGGAGAGAAAGTTTCAGCCATACTGGCTTGATCGATGGAGTTGGCTTCAATATGATGATATAAACAAGGTATTTTGTTGGCTCTGTACATCAATGCCGACCTTTGCTGACAAGTAAGTGAAGAGTAGAAAATATAAAGATATTGGCTATAGGGAAATATCCCAGCAGTTTAGGATAATGAAGGTTCTAATCTAATCTATTACATAGCCATTACATTTCTAACTCCTGATGACAGGAAGGCAGAAAGCGCATTATACAAATAATAATACTCATAATAATAGCAGACATTTTTTAACAATGACCACAATATCATTATTTTAATAAACCAAATATGAACAATTGAGGAAAATGAGGAAGAACTGATTATTCAAATGTTGTATTACAAGTAGTAATGTAGTTAGTGCATAAATTACTATTGCAACAAATGTGTTAATTTTCTTCATTATTAGTCGATTTTTTTGGACGAATGCTCCGGGCCAGTGGTAATACAATTCCATTGGCCCTCAATTTTACTCTTATTGTCTACCCCTGTATCAGTGTTTCTACTGGTATGTACTGGTTATGATGATCAGCAGTTTGGCCTCGACGCATACCTTAAAAAACGGAAAGACTTGAGTTCAAACTCAGTGTCAGAAAACATCTGTCCTGCCTTGTGTCCTTTAGTCATCTACATTCCTACCAGCTCCGAGGGTGCTGCTCTGCAGCTGACCCTGACCTCTGATCTCCCTCCGGAGGGGAGCAAGTGCGCGCAGATTTCCCCACAGGGATGAATAAAGTTTTATTGACAGGAATATGACCCACTTGGGAGGAATGTCTGGTGCTTTTACTTGACAGTTAAAACATATTCTCTTCTCACCTGTTGAAGAACACAAAGAGGCAAATGCTTGCTCTAATACTCAAAATAGATTTGACTCCTGAACTAACTTTTATTTTCCTTGTTTTTTACTGAAAGGAGGAACAAAAACTACAAATCCAAGTCAGTTCTTCCCAAGGTACAGTCCAGATCATTTTTTATAGATTCTAACAAAGTAATTAATGATCAACATGTTTAACTGACTATTCGTCACATCGGCAGCATTTACTGAACGTCAGGTCACTGAAGTACCTGAGCAACCTGACGCTTCACGACCGCATCACCAAGTCGCTGCTGCACCTCCACAAGAAGAAGAAACCACCCAGTATCAGCGCTCAGTTCCAGGTCAGACACACACACACACACACACACACACACACACACACACACACACACACACACACACACACACACACACACACACACACACACACACACACACACACACACACACACACACACACACACACACACACACACACACACACACACAGCCAGTAGCACACTGCAATGCTCAATGATTCGCCATTCACTGCTCTCACCATAAAAATAACACGATTAGCCCGAGCTGCAGAGAGGATAAAAGCTGTGACTATGATAAAAACAAGGTGTGTCCTGTTACAACTGGCTGTGGCTGAAAACATCCCTCCAATTCTCTGGCTCCCCCCCCCCAGCCCTTCGCTGTCCGCTGTCTTATCCCTGTATTTGTGAATAATGTGTGTGAAGTCTATTGCCTCGTTTTCACACACATACACACAAGTCTAATATGTATGACTTCATTTCTGGGAATTTAAGACAAAAAGTTAAATAAATGTCTCATGAAAAATACTTGGGGAGGATTTGTGAGGGAGTAACCACACTCTTTTGAAATGTGTTTCATTAGTGTTAAATTAACAGGAGTTGAGGATCAAGAAAACAAGAATGAACTAATTCCTACAATTCTTTTTAAAAGTAGGTCCTCTACTCTTTGTTTTTTATGCATTTCACAGCAGAGGTTTTTCTTTTTTCATACACTTAAAAGTGAGATTAATGACACTGACAACTACTGTTAACATACAGAATAACTCGGTTGTCTTTAGGTCAAAAATATCTCTTGTACTGTATGCAGTCTGTAATACAAACCAGCTTAGAATAACACTCAACAACTGAAAACGGTTTATTTTTATCCTGATTTCTTTGAACGTGAACTCTGTTCTCTGGCTGTTGGAGGTACAGTAGAGAGGAGTGCTGAGGCCCCAGTGTGTTGATGACTTCACTTCCCACATCCTGTGCTGCCCTGATTGCTTTAATCTCCCATGGAGGAGGAGGTGGAGGAAGAGGAGGAGACTGAGTTCCTCCTGCCCCTGAATTATCACACACATGTGCATTTGTTTACAGACATGCACATGGAAATACTACACATATGTTTCTTTCTTTTCCCTGTCAAAGACTTTAATCTTGCAGAAAAGTGTTTCACTCACCAGCAGTTATTCACAGCTGACAGATCCACATGACTTTGGCTTCTTCCTGTCAAACAGCTGTGGATCAACACAAGCAATCCGCCTCTGCATGTGCCTTTATGTTCTGGCTTTGTTTCAAATCGGACTTGTTTTGTGTCTCTGTCTGCAGGCCTCCCTCAACAAGCTCATGGAGACTCTGGGTCAGTCTGAGCCTTATTTTGTCAAGTGCATCCGTTCCAATGCTGAGAAGGTACAGTGTGCTCACTCCAGACTGAAGCAGCTTGCTTTAGTTTTCAAAGCATTTTTCATTTCCTTTTGAAGTTTGAACTTCTTGAAAGCTGTTTATCATTTCCCCCTCTGCTCCTCTGTAACCTCTGCCGCCTGACACTTTTCCTTTTCTGTCATTTTCCCTTTCCTCTCTTCGATAACCTTTTTTTTACTTTTTCTCAGCTGCCCTTGAGGTTTAATGATAACCTGGTGCTGAGGCAGCTGCGATACACAGGTATGCTGGAGACTGTGCGCATCCGCCAGTCGGGCTACAACATCAAGTACAGCTTCAAGGTAACACACACAGACATTCACACCATGTAGATACTCAGTCTATATTTTGGAACTGTCACTTATATCATTTTAAATTAAGTAATGTACTTTTGACTATGAAAGATTAAGATATTGCAAATGGTTTATTAACATTGTGCTTTGTTAAATATAACTTCCCAACACAAAATCCAAAGTAGTTAAAAGACCACCTTGCTCTTAATCAGCTAATACATATATATATAATAAAAGATAATAAATATGTTTATTATGAGAATAAAGACAAAGAAATGTGTAACAGAAGTAAGACAAATAAAAGGCAGCTTGTTGTTCCCTTAATATCCAAATGTACACCGCTGCAGTTGCAAGGCAGATTTTTGTAAAAAAAAAGGTTTCTCCGAGCCCAGCATTAAAAAAAATGGCAGAGTCACAGAAGACATCATCTAAAAGTTTACACTGGCTGAGTATACTAAACATGACCTTTATGTGTTAACATTATGCAATCCCCCTTTACATGGTTTTAGTTTCCTGAGAGTTACATCAGACCCTCTTCATTCTTTATCTAGCAATTCAAAGGATCATATCATCGAGGAAGCGATACTCGATAAGCCAAATGGTAAAAGGAGTTCAGCAGCAGATTACATTCACGTGTCCCCTCGGTCGGTGCAGGCGTGTGCAAGCCACAACACTGATGCACTATCTCACTGCTCTAGCCCAAAATATAAAAATGACAGTCAGGTCTCCTCAAGTTTTGGTGCCAGGGATGAATTCATCTCCGGGAAACATGTCACTGATGTTGTTTGAGCCGCAGATTATTGTGTTTTATGTTGAGAGGAAATGATTTGCGACATGAGGTGGCAGAGATCTTAACCAGGCTGGCTCTCATAAGAATGATGTCAACCCTGTGAGGAATACTGTATGACTTATAAAGCAGATCATGTTTTAAAGCTGATTGGAAGTGAGTGTTTGGACAGTACATTTTAGGGAGTGGCTCACTCCCACTCTAGTTTTCTCTTACGTTAGTTTCCATGTTGTGGCTTTGAATTTTCAATTGTGCCAATCCTGTGACGTCAAGTTTTGTAGGGACTGGGTTAGTTCATTAAGAAGTCCCTTTGATAGATCAAAGCTTATTTCTTCCACGTAAAACTGAAGTCATTTAAAATTGTTCACTTTAGAGTCATTTTAACAACCTTGATTCCATCCAAAAATAAACTGCTAGTTACTCAAGGTAATGCAAGGTCTGTGAACTATTTTTGATCTTTACTACATTTCTGTGCAAATAATTAAACCTTTATCTTCAAAACATTATCTGATTATTTACAATCAAGAGTTAACAGAAAACCGTGTCATCTTATAAAATGTAATGCATTATTTGAAATTAAATCAGTTCTTTCCAACCTTTTTGACGTGTTAAAAGTGTCTAGTTGCGGTGTCTTGTCCTGAGTTTTAAGCAATTCAAGACATTTCTTTTAAACTTTTCAGATGGTTTTATTGGAATATCTGTTCAATAGCCAAGGTAACAGATAAATATAAGGTAACATTTTACAATAAGATTTAAATCTAAAATGTTATATGGAGATGTGTGAACCAGAATGCTGTTTTCTTTGCTTTTTCCTTCCCCTTTGCTCATCTCCTCACCCCTAGGATTTATCATTTGACCTTTTTGAAGGGGTCCGACCCCTAAATTGGGAAACACTTTAATGAAATAGCAAGCTAGTAGAAACTAACAGCACCTTGACAAGCTACAGTAGTAAAACATTGCTTATAACTTACATGAGAGCCCATCAGTCACAAGTGTGTCACGAGTGTTTTCTATTACATAATAATATGATATTATACATTAAATGCAGGCATTTTATTTACATTTTGCATTGTTTTACTTTTTCAACCACTGGAAAAATCGACCCACTTAAATTCCACACTAATAAAAAATGGATACAATATTAATTATTTCTGAAGACTTCACTTTTTGGTGAGCTCACTATGATGATTTAGGTATCAGACATCTTCATTTATTAGAAATTCCCCACAAACATATTTAGTGCTGCGGTCAGCACTAATGAGAAATATCTTGGGCATAGCATCACTTCGGCGGACTCTGCTGTTTCCCCACTCTTCAGGACAGAGGCTCTCCATTGTCCTCAGGTCTCTGAAACACACCCCATGATTGTAATTGTATAAACACAGCATCTGTTTCCCTAACCACCCCCTGCAGCCCTGAGTGTATTGAATTCAGACAATGGACCTCAGTCTGAAGAGTGGGCGTTCAGCATATTTACACCATGATTTTTGAACCCCTGCAAATATGGACAGCATGGACTTTTACCTGAAACCACATGTTCCTTAAAAGCTTTTTTTATTTTGCTCGAAGATGCTGCAGGAGGCCGCTTCAGTTTCTGCCGGGGCGGTCAACTCTTTTATTTCAAATTGTTGTACCCCATCCAACAACTAATCCTGTACTGGAATCAGTTTTAGAAAAACAGATATTTTTGCAGATTATTAACTTTATTTTTTTTAGTTTGTTGAAATCCTTTGCACATATCCGAAACATAACATTCAGAACAGAAATACTGTAGGGTAATGACCACATGTCTTACTAACACATGTTCTTGTTTTGTTGGTAGGATTTTGTCCATCACTTCTGTGTGCTGCTCCCAGAGGGCACCAGTGCCACCAGAGAGGGAATCCAGCAGAGCCTGGACCAGCAGGACCTAGAACCAGATGGCTACCAAGTGGGAAAGACAATGGTATTTACTTCCTTCTTTTTCTTTTTTGCACTTGTCTAAAAAAATTCAAACATACTACTGCCCTACTGTTTGTCATTATAAATGATTCTACACAGTGTAGCTATGTTTTGCTCTCAGAAGTTAAGTTTATATTTCACACAGTCTGAGTTTGGAACAAGCTAATCTGAAAACATCACACCAATGGTACTGAAAGAAATGTTTTAATTCTTCTACATCCGCAGGAAATAAACAGATAACTCAGGGTCCGGTTCAACCATTTAAATAATATATAGTCCACGAGTAAAATTGAACGGTAGAGCAAAACAGTGGTTTAGAGGTTATGTCATTGTTTGGTGACATTGGAGAAATAAATGTGTAGGCTCATTATACTGCATGTTGTTATGTGTTTTATGAAATGTTTTATTGCATGTTGAGGTTGTGAGGAATTTGAATACCCAGAATTAGTCAAAATAATGTGGGGGTTCAATTCCATACAATTTAAATAGAGTCATAGACAAAGGGAATGGTCAGAGTTTGGGACAACGTCATTACTGAAGGCCTCTTCCCTCTGGAAAAAGGAAATAATGAAGACAGTGTCCCATATTTGGCATGGTATAGGTCCAAAGTATGAATGAGTCATGATGGAGCTGTCCATGCCTCTGAAATGCTGTTTATATAATTAGAGGATCATACCTGACATACTTGTGACTCTTTGTCAAGCCAGGGATGTCTGTGGTTTGTGTGGTTTTAAAGAGTTTGTGAGTATATTTATTTGTGTAACCAGACAACCCCGTTCTTCATTAAATGTGTCACCCATAGACTGAGTGTATAAAGGTATCACCCTCTGTTGACTGCGTGCTGGTCCCTCCCCTCAGGTGTTTCTGCGGGAGGCTGAGCGTCAGCAGCTGCAGGCCCTGCTCCACACTGAAGTTCTCAGACGCATCGTCACGCTGCAGCGGAGATTCAGAGCCCGGCTGGAGAGGAAGCAGTTTGCCAGAATGAGAGCAGCAGCGATCTGCATCCAGGTACATTTCATCATCACAACTCTTTGAATCTTTCTTTGTTATTTAAATGACTTATTATTGTTTTTTGGTTTTGTTTCCTGAAAGTGTTTTTTTTATTTTGTATATATATATTATCCTTATTAACTTTCAGTGGAATTAAAATAAAAAAGAATGACATTTTATCACAGTTTTGCAAAACTATATTGTACAGATTAAGAATCCAAGTTTATATAAATTGAGCACTAACAATTAAATTGTTTATTCATGATTCTTGTTTTGATGAGATTAAAACATATTGTTGGATCTAATCTAAAACTAAGAGACTTTTCATTTGTGTAAAAGTCAGATCTGAATAAAGTTGAAATCAAGGGAAAAAAGGAAATCTATATATTTTCAGTAAACATTTTATATTTTTATGCATTCTGATTAAACTTAAAAAGACATCCTAGTATCAATAAAATAATAATAAATCATTGCCATCATCCCTTTACAGAAATGGTGGCATCTGTACCGGCCTATAGAAGAAGAGGAGGAGGATTATGACCCTAGCGTCCAGGAGGGGGCAGCTCTGTGTCTGCAGACAAACTGGCGAGGTTACAGGGAGCGTCAGAGGTTCAGGCTGTGGAGGGAGGCAGCTGTGGTGCTGCAGAAGGCCTGGAGGTTATGGCTGTCCCGGCGCTGCACCGCCGCCCTGGTGATCCAGACGGCCTGGCGCTGTCATCAGGCCAGAGACGCCTATCTGCGTCTGTACGCAGCTGTGGAGCAGCTACAGGCGCTTAGCAGAGGCTTCCTCACCAGGCAGAGGTAAACAACTCCATAAAATACCCACAACTTATCCAGAGAGGGAAATAACTTATCCTGCGTCTAAAATAACGTATCCAGAGATGGAAATAACTTGGAGAGAGCAAAATAACTTGGAGAGTAACATAACTTATCAAGAGAGTAGGACCAGTTATTTTCTTTAATACAGAAGCGAGTTATAGTTGACTTTTGTATAAGGGGAAAGACTACAGGTATATATGACCCGCGTTAGTAAAATAAGACACCTATATGCATGTATGTTGGATGTATTTTTCCACTTTTCTGCAAACCATTTTTAATGGGAGCAAAAATAACCCATACTCACAATATTTATACTTGATAACATTTTCCTCATGGTTGTCTCGAATATGCAAATGTTTAAAAAAATGTATTTTCTTTAACTCTGAAAATAGCTTCTTAGAGTAGGTTACTGCATGATTTTCGCCCAAGCTTGTGAAAAGCCAGATAATCTTTGCACACAGCTCCTGCAGTGTGTTTGGTCATTGTTCAATGCGCTTGTAGATCAGGCTTCGTAAGAGCATGCCATTACGAAAGCAACCTCAAAGCAGCTCTACAATCAGCTGAGCTGCTTTGAGGCAATATCAGACCCTGAGTTTGTAGGTACAGTAGTAATAATGAGTTAACAATACGTTAATTGTGTAGAATAAAGTAGTTTGTAGTTCGTAGAAGTACATTGGCATTAGCTAGACTTGTAACCATGCCTTCTTGATTCACAGCTTCAGAAAACTGAGAGAGGAGAGGCTGAGGGAGAAGAAGGAGCAGCAGCAGGAGAAGCTGCTTCAACTACAGAATGGCCAGGTGAGGCCCTCACAAGAGGAAGAGGAGGTCTCCCCTGAGAGGATCATGGGTTTGGACCTCAGCACGTGGGAGGATCGCTCCTACGGGCAGCGAGAAAGGAGCCTGCAGGTCCTCAACAGCTATGAGGGCGCAGTGAAAGAGGAAGAAGAAGGACGAGAACATTCTGGGACCAGCGGGAGTCCCTCTAAAGTGCAAACTGAAGCACCGGACTCGATGCAGACCTCGACTGTGGTGGTGCGAGAGAGGTCCAGAACTATAGACGAGCCCAGCCAGAAAACCACTCGGGCCAAGAGGGAGAGCCGGCGGATGAGAGAGTTGGAGCAGGCCAAGTTCAGCCTGGAGCTCCTGAAGGTCCGGGCGACCAGCGGGGGGGCCTCGTCCCCCTCGGAGGAGCGACGCTGGTCCCTGGAACTGGTGCCTCCTGCGACCCCGCCTCTTCGCTCCCCGCAAGGCACGCCCGACAGCCAGAGCTCCAAAGGCAGCTTCGAGCTTCTCAGCATGGAGGACGAGCCACCCAAGGCTGTAGAAGAGATCACAGACAGCGAGGACCTCTGCTCCCCTGTTCTCCCAGTAGCTCCTGTACCTGAATTTAATATGGATATTGTTTCATCAAGCCGAATGCCAGTTGAACCCCGCAGGACTGAGGTTTCTGATGCTGTTGTGCATCCAGGAAGCAAGACCAAAATGGATCTACCTGCCCCCTCTGCTCCCACACATCCGCCCAAACTCGAGAACTACCTCCCTACCTTTTACGTCCCTGCTAGTGAGGGCAGCACAGTCGTGTCCCGTCATCCTGCTGAAGAGCCCAAACCAAAAACAGAGGTTGTCTCCAGCACCACTGTTACCAGGCCTTTTAAAGAGAGGCGGGAGTCATTGCGTCGACCAGTGGTGGTGGTTATCAGCATGCAGAAAGAAACCCCGATAAGCCAAGAGCTGAGTGATATTGTCCGTCCCCTTGTGGAGGTTCGGGATTCTGCAGCCCAGACGGGGGAGAAATCAGACCCCACCCCTGTGCCTCGAGCTGACCAGACCATCATAGAGAAGCTAGTGCGACTGAACGAGGAGAAGGAGGTGAGGCAGCGGAATCAGCGGCAGCAGAATGAGAAGGAGATGATGGAGCAGATCAGACAGCAGAAAGAAGCTCTGGAGCAGCAGCGTCTGTTGTTCGCTCAGTATGAGAGAGACATGTTTGAGAAACAGAGAGGAGAAGCTCTGCATAAGATCCAGCAGAGTCGACAGGGCGGAGCAGATGTTGGTGGAGGTGCGACCTCAGTGAAGCCCATTAGACCCAGCTCCCTGCTGATCGAGAAGGCGGCAGGGTTAGCTCCTAATGTCAGAACACGCTCAGTCTCCACCGCCCCATCAGTGCCCTCTCACCCGGTTGTAACCCTGCAGAACATTGCCCCTCGCCCTCAGCTGCCCCCTCCACCTGCCTCTGTTTCCAGAGATAAACGCAGGGAGAACAGGCCTGTTGCTGAAGGGTGGGCACCTAAACTCACCCTAGAGTCTAAAGATGGAGGAGGAGGAACCAGAGCGAAGACTGCAGTCAAGAAGCCTCCAATCAATCAAGGCGCTAAAGTTAATATGACGGACAAACCCAACATCTTCTTCTCTCCAAAGGACAAAGTAACCTTTACAAAGTGAGTCAGGAAGTAAAGCATTGCACGTTCCTTGCTTGCACTTAGGATGTTTTTCGGCTATCTAGTTATTTTTCAATCAGAATTCAAGATATTACACAAATGGTGAATGCCTTGGTATTTTGTTGCAAAATAAACAAAGTAAGAACAAAATTAAATAAGAGCATTGGTAACTTGAAATAAATAGTTTTAGAATAATACCAATGAATTGCTAAGACAAAGACCCAAAAGAAAAAAAAACACACAAGCATGGCTAAAATAAACATGCAATCAGCGGATGCATAAATATACATAATACATTAACACTCAAGGGGTTTATAAAACAAGTTTAACAAAGCAGATTACTCCAAAAAACTGTTTACATAGAAAGACTAAAACGTTTATAACAGTAAGTGAAGAATTTAGACAAACGCGCTGTTGCATGTGCTGCCCTGCGATACAGATTTGACGCAGGGACACTGAGATATAGGAGCTGGAAATAACCCATAGATGTCACAAACCATCACTGTGATGACATTTCCCTTTACATTCTTTGAACGTACTTTTAAGTTAATTTACGTTTTTAATAACATCCTCTTTTTGTCCGCCAGGTTTGACCGTAATGCTGTCCCTAAAGTAACACCTGCAGTGATTCCCGGAGAAGGACCCTCACCAGTCCCCAAGCCCTCCAAAGGAGCAAAAGTGCGAGATGTAAGCAACCTCTCTTGTTTACCCTTTAGAAAACAAACAAATAGCATGTGTTTGCAGGAGTGTCTTTTGTGTTGTGAATGAATTAATGAAGCTCTTAATCCGACACTAAAATGGACACAGGTGACCTTTATGAAGAACAAAATGCACTGAAGCTCTTCTGCAGGTTATTGAAGACCCCTTTTAAACATGCTGTTATCACTCCTGATGAAACTCCAGGTTGGCAGAGCAGGCCAAAAAAAGAAAGTCCGAATGGCACGGACCCGCTCCGACTTCCTCACCCGCGTCCCCATCGTCTCAGTTGGGGAAGATTCAGACGAGGATGACACCCCCCGTCATCACTCTCTTCCCCTCTCCAATCCGAGCTCCCCGGAGGCGGGCTTAAGAGAGCCCTGTTTCAGTGACTCAGACATGGTAACAGGCGCACAACAAGCCCAGCAGTGACGCTGTATGCGTCCTTAAAGCTGACTTCTCTTTAACTTTTCTAACCCCCTCTTCAATATAAAGCTGTACTAACTACTTCTATTTCTAAAAATAACCTTTACCATAAGAGTGAAGACATTTCAAATGTATTTCAAAACTATTTCAAAGACATTTTGAAAACATAAAAATAAATGTTGGTTTTTAAAGACATTTAGTCGAGGAGGTCAAACAAACAAAAAATCCAATCGTTTATTGGTTTGACAACCCCTCCAGAACTCATTAACAACAGTGTTTGATTACATTTGAAATTAATTTGAATACATTTGAAGTGTTTTCTCGTCAAAACTAACCCTTTAAACATGTTTTCGTCTCTAACATGATGTGGCCTCTCTTTCTCTCACAGCTGTAACACTGACTTTTCCCCTTGATTTATTCTTTCCGTTTAATCAAGAATGTTTGTATGCCACTTGGTTATATTTCCTCTGTTAACAAGTAGCATCCGGCATAGGTCAGACCTTGGGAATCCTTGGAATAAGTCATCATTCACTCTTGACTTTCTTCATCCCCTAACAAACTCTTCTTTTGTCTTTTAACAGCTCTTCTGCTGAGAAAAAAAGATTTGTTCCTGTGTCATAGGTTTAATTCATATGTTTAATTCATATGTTTACATATATTTCAAATGTAGTATTGATTTGCATTTTCATTATTACAATAAAAAACATTTGCTTCAAATGCTACTAAAAAAGAGATCTGGTAAATGTTGAGTCTGGCTGGTGAAGCAGTGATGTGATGCTGCCATCTACTGGCTGCTGCTTAGATTGTAATATACACATGAGCTGTGTGTGAATCCACAAACAAAGAGGCTTTTCTTCAGTTTTGGTTCTACTTTGCCTCATTATCTAACCTGCTGTTGTTCCAGCCTGCTAGCTCTGAGGAGCAGAAGAAGACACACAAAGCCATGTCGTCAGGAGATCTGGGCAAAGGGGACTCCCTGCGCAAAAACTCACAAGATGGAAGGTTTGTTCTTAAACAAAGCATTGACAGCATCCACAGTGTTGTGTCTTGAACTTAATGTAAATTGATAAAGATGTTTTCTTCCACATGCGAGTAAAAGGTGTTTATATTATAATCTCAATTTGGAACAGGGTTCGTAGGATGCGCTTCTGGGGCAAGACAAAGTATGGGGAAAAGAAGACTTCCAGAGAAAAGCTGATCTGTGGTGGTGACTCTTTGGATGGAGACTATGGAGACACTGGGCCTTTGCTTGGAGAGGGTGCGTTATTAAAAAGCAACTGCATATATTGCACATTGTCTTCTTTTATCCTGTCTTTATACATTTGAACTTCACCTGAAGGTTATTCTGACTCATAAATCCTCTTCCACACAGCAGGTCAGGAGAACATGTCGCCGCCCTGCAGTCCTGATATGATGTTAGATCGAGGGTTCAGAGACTTGAAGGAGAACAAGGAGCCTTCTCCCAAGGTGAAGCGGCGGCGCAGCGTTAAGATCAGCAGCGTGGCTCTGGAATCGACTCAGTGGCAGAACGACGCTCTGCAGATCCTCACCTGTACCAACGACTACAGGAGCATGAACGACTTCCTCATGAAGAAGGTACAGACAAACATGCTCTGATGATTATATGATCTGCATGTGTACTTCAACCTCTAAAATAAAAGCGTTACAGGCAGTCTATATTCATGCTGAGATGATGTTGTTATATTATAGATCAACGACTTGGATACGGAGGACAGTGAGAAGGACACCATGGTGGATGTTGTGTTTAAAAAGGCTTTGAAGGAATTCCGTTTGAATATCTTCAACTCTTACTCCACGGCTCTTGCAGTAAGTGTTGTCAACACTTTAAACGTTATCTACATATCACTCTTGCATAAAAAAAAATCACTCTTCGATAAGAAAAAAAGGGATCAAGAGTGCAAATATGTAAACAAATCACACTCCTTTTTACAAGGTAGCTTAAAAAGAACGACTCAAGTAGATAAATTATGTGCGCTTCCCCTGAACCTGTTGTCTTCCTCCCCAGATGGACGACAATAAGAGCATCCGCTACAAAGACCTCTACGCTCTGTTTGAGCAGATCTTGGAGAAGACCATGCGACAGGAGCAGAGGGACTGGAGAGAGTCTCCTGTCACAGTGTGGGTCAACACCTTTAAAGTGTTCCTGGATGAGTTCATGACTGAGTACAAGCCTCTGGACAGCACAATCAGTAGGGTAAAGACACGCACATGCCTCCAGGAAAATAGTATCTAGCTGATGTTTGAAATATTAAAATACATTTCACACTCGATTTTATTTTCACTTTGGGTTTTTCTGTTTCTGTTTTTGTTTTGACTACAGCAGGTACCTAAACCTGAGCGTAAAAAGACGAGGAAGAAGGACACGGATATTGTAAGTCTAACTTCATTCTCATCAAATCTAAGTAAAAGAAAAATTGCACATTTGTACTTTACTGTATGTAAAGGGACATGTGCAAGTGAACTCCAAATGAACGTGTCCTGCTCTCTGCAGGTGGAGGAGCATAACGGACACATCTTCAAGTCCACCCAGTACAGCATCCCCACATACTGTGAATACTGCTCATCACTCATCTGGATGATGGACCGTGCCTGTGTGTGCAAATGTAAGTATGCATGCAAAATATACCTTATCTTACCGGGAATACAGGACTCCATGAGAATCCCATATATATAATATATCATACATTAGTTCTAATTAAAAACGGGAAGGGTTATGTAACATGTTTTTCATTATATGACTAGGTAGAGGTACATTTTCTCTATTAAATGTTGCCAAAGTAATAATTGCTATTTTTCTTGACAGAAAACTAAGTAATTCAATTATTTATAATTTCTGAGGAAAAATTCCCGATATTCTCTGTTCCAAGATTTCTAAATGTCAAGGTTTATTATGCTGCATTTGCATATACAGTATTTAGCTATTAGTGTTACCTAAGCTCTTGAAACTCTTGATCGCTGTTGTTTTTACACTTTTCTGACAGTCTAATGTTAATATAATCAACAGATTTTACGAAAATTGCAACCTTAAAATATATATGATATTGAATTTGCAATATGTATTTATGTTTGTGCTCATTCTTGAAATTAACATGAGTAAAACAAATCTCTGACTGTCTCCTAAAAATATATTTTGGAAAAGTTTTTGTCTCTGAATTCTATCAAACAAGCTCTTGTTACCAAATTACCAAGTAATTGATGTCATGCATAGACTCACTCACTCACACATTATTCTGACTTATATAACTTTTCATGCCAAATCTTATAATCTTTTTCATCAATCTCTACCACACAGACATTCACTGAACCTGTTTACACAAACACCCCCCCCCACACACGCACACACGCACACACGCACACACGCACACGCACACACACACACACACACACACACACACACACACACACACACACACACACACACACACACACACACACACACACACACACACACACACCAGTCTGGCCTCTCAGAGCTAGCCCCACCCTCTCTCTCTTTCTCTCTCTCTCTCTCTCTCTGTCTCTCTCTCTGTCCTCGGCCATAATCAGATTGTTTTCAACTGGACTCATGGGGTCTGCAGCGCCGTCTCTCCAGAGATTTCCCCACACAGTTTGTCCTTTATTCCCACAGGATGTTTTCCTCACGCCAGCCAATGCTGCTTTGGTCTCTCAAGCGATAACGTTTTTTTTTCTTTTGTCCAAACTACTTTTGCTGAATTATGAGGAGGCACTGCCTTTCTGTGGATAATGGTAATGACCTGTTTGATTTCTCTGGTTGTGTTCATCCAGTGTGCCGGTACGCCTGCCACAGAAAGTGCTGCCAGAAGACGACCAACAAATGCAGCAAGAAGGTCAGTCGGCCATATTGTGCTCCTGCAAAACAATGTCCCATGACACTAATTGTTTTAATCCTGGTTTATGAACAGTAGATAGTGTTATTTCTGAAATAAAATAATCTTGCAATGACGAAAAAGACAAAAAAGACGAAAGCAATTTTTTAGATATTACCATTTATTTGGTTCCTTTTCAAATATAAATATGTGTGGTTGTCTGCGTGTGTTTACATGGCATGTCTATGTGTTTAACAGATTATGTTGTGTTTGTGTCTGTTAACAGTTTGATCCAGAGCTTTCCTCCAAACAGTTCAGAGTGGAGGTGTCTCGTCTGACTAATGACGAGAGGACGGTGCCCCTGGTAGTGGAGAAGCTTATCAACTACATCGAGATGCATGGCCTCTACACTGAAGGAATATACAGAAAATCTGGCTCCACCAACAAAATCAGGGAACTCAAGCAGGGACTCGACACAGGTGAGAACGTTTGGCTGGCCATTGGAGGGGAGCTCAACTGTTTAACTAATATATATCACCATGACACTTTCCCAGCAGATTACTTACATTAATGCAATTATTTTATTGTGATTAAAGTTTTTGAAATTGTTATTCTTAAATATACAGAAAATGTGATGTTATTTAATATGCATTTGCACAAATTGCATCAGTATTAATACAAATAAAAAACCTGAATTAAAGCAATTATAATGTCAAGTTAAAACACTGTTGGATAAAGCCAGGATAACAAATATGTTTACATTCTATTAATGTATTAGAACAAAAGATTTTGGGCAATTTTTGATAACAGCCGTTTAAAAGAATTATAAAAAATCTATTTCAGCCATATTTTTTTATAAAAAAAATTCTATATATTAGGCTATAATAATAATAATAATAATAATAATAATAATAACACTTGGGTTTTTTATAGGTTTTCTTAATGCTCAAAGACGCTTTACATAAAATAAAATGTATGGTTGATATATGGCTAAATATATCTGCCAAAATAGACCAAAATCTAAAAATTGACTAGCCTTTACTGTTTCGCCTTAAAGCTGAGACACATGAGATGAATAGGAACAAATGTCATTACTAACTACTGATAAAGTGTTGGTTTGCTATTTCTTCATTCTCCTTGTGACCACGCAGATGTAGACAGCATGAATCTGGACGAGTACAACATCCACGTCATCGCTAGTGTTTTCAAGCAGTGGCTGAGAGATCTGCCTAATCCTCTGATGACATTTGAGCTGTATGATGAGTTCATACGGATCATGGGTAAGGGATCGACGTCCAACTCCATTCTGTTTTGCAAGCCACCACACTGGAGATTCTGTCACAAGTACAATTTATGATTGTGAACAGCTGAAGATATATTTGTTTGCTGTAAAAGTTAATCATGATTTGTCTTTTGCCTCCAAAGTTTTGCAAGATAAAAAGGAATTGATCCGAGGAGTGTATTCAGTTATTGACCAGCTAAGCAGAACTCATCTAAACACTCTGGAACGCCTCATATTTCATCTCGTCAGGTAACAAACTGGTCTTATAGTAGGATTCATGCATTAAACTGCTTTATGTCCTCCCTGATGGCCTGTTATAATACTAAATTCATGCTTTTAGGGTCTCTTTACAAGAGGACACAAATCGGATGTCTGCTAACGCCTTGGCTATAGTTTTTGCTCCCTGCATCCTGCGCTGTCCTGACACCATCGATCCCATGCAGAGTGTCCAGGACATCGGCAAGACGACAGCGTAAGAATAAACCATCATGTCTATCAAATACCTTCTCTTGAATTGACCGAGACAGTAATTTACAAAGTTTGAAGCAGCAGTGGATCTTAAATGAATGTGTGTCATGTGGGAGCAATTAACAAAATCTATTCAAGTCTATCAAGATCCAATTTAGCAAGATTTATTCAGATGGCAGAAGTGCAATTTTGACAGATAATTGACGAATGATGATGCTCGACAAACAAACACTTTGAGACCAAAGTTAACTGAAGTGATTACCATTTTTCAGCATAACTGACATCATGAAAATAATATTTAAACAAAATGTTTTTTAAATTGGATTGTGTTGATGCTCAGTTCCTCGATAATGGTTGAGGAAATTCATGGGATTTCCTTTTTGTTTCCAACAATTTGAGAACTGCTGACCTGAGGCAAAATACAAGGCCTGTAGAGAGGCTATTGCTTCTAAATTACTTTAACACAACTACAATTTTCCGTTCTTCTCAAGTGGTTTTCTTTCCCTCCATAGGTGTGTCGAACTTATCATTTGTGAACAGATGAATAAGTACAGAGTTCGACTAAAGGACATCAACAGCCTGGAGTTTGCAGAGAATAAGGCCAAGTGCAGACTGACCCACATTCGCCGATCGATGGTAAACTCAGATAATATGACAAATATTACTAATCAAACTTTTATAAGATTCGCAGTTAATCATGGCTATATCTTACTGAACCATCCTAAACTCTCCTTCAGTGCTGTACATTTCCTGATTTCCTCCTTTTGTAAGATTTGTTTCTCCTCTCCTGATCCTCCTCCCTTAACGTGTCCTTTCCTTTACCCAGAAACCCGTACTAATAGCTGTTAGATTTATGAGCATAATGCGCACTATGGTATGTATACAGTCCCCAAGTCATCATCCAGTGGTGATGTTGTTGTGGTGCCAATCACTGCATAGTCCCATGGCTTGAAATATGAACATCTTAATGTCTTCTCCATCCCTTAAGCATGACTCATTATGTCTCTGCTTCTGTATTTTCTAGCATTGTCTTGTGGAATGAAGTCAGCCGATAATGCAATCATATAATCACTTCTTATTAGATTTACATCGGATTATGGAACACATAAATCAAACATCTTTCTACATAATGTATTACTTGAAATAATATATGCAAATACTGCATAAAGAGCTTATATAGATCTCTTTCTTTTTCATAATGAATATAGAATGATAAATTGGATACTGGATACATTGTGGACAGAAATGTCAAAATGAAATGTCATAGTTCATTTCCTGTGCAAGTACTTAATAATAGTTATATTGTGAGTATTAGCTTCACTTCAAAGAACCGAGAAGGATTCCTTCAGACCTTGATACTGCACATTGAAACCAGAACAACAATGACCTTTCAGAACCTCGCATTACTGATTCTTCTTTCTTTTGCTTTTCACATTTCTGAGCAGACAATTGCAGCTAAAACGGTAAAGTGTGTGTGTGTATCACTGTGCATCTACCTTGTTGTTTGATCATCTTCTAGTGCTGCTCTGCTGATTATTTCATTTGGTTTAGTCATTGCATGTGCTTGTGAGTAGCTGCGTGCTAAAAGTTGTGTAATGTGCTGTGTATGACTGCATAACTGTTATCATTCATTTCTTTCTGAACCACAAATGTAATATTCACATTAGTACATCTGCCCTTGTTTTGTTTCTCAGGGAAAAAGCCATGTACAGCGAATAAGCTACCACACACCCTCGCCTCCAGTTAGTCCGCGGCTGCCATCTGTGGTGGAGCCTGTGATAGAGGAGAGTGGCTGTGAAGAGGGAGAGGACTCTTTAACCGAAATCTCCGAGCATCAGCAGTCAGCCATGCAGCAGGAAGAGAGAGTATTGACAGAGCAAATCGAAAACCTGCAGAAAGAGAAGTAAACACAGCAACTGCACTTAAAATGTCCTGAAAATGTTGTAACTCCGGATAATGAGACCCTGTGAAGAGTCTGTCACAATAGTAAAAACATTAAATATTTGAATTCAGTCAAATAAAATGTTAAATATGCATGATGTGTTAGAACTATTATGTATTTCACGATGTGTGTTCAGCTAATTTGTTAATCTGGATATATTTTCTTCTGCAGAGTGGAGTTGACTTTTGAGATGCTGTCTCTGGAGCCACGAGCCTCAGATGATGAGACCCTGGAGTCGGAGGCTTCTATTGGTACAGCCGACAGCTCGGAAAACCTCAATGTGGACTCTGAGGGAACCTTCTCGGATTTCTCTGGTATGGCACTATGCACAAAATCTAAATTCATTTTTCAGTTTACTATTTGTATGCTTCCGTGCATGCAACAGCAATGGCCAAATAAAAAAATCAATAATTTTATTTGAAATGATTCGATTTTGGTGGACTATGGTAAAAGTCACCTTGGCCTGATTAAACACATATTTGGCCATAACTAAAGAATGAATAACCTAAAAATTATGAAACTGTCATACAAATAGGATACAAATATGACCAGATCAGACATGGACGTAGACTGCAACTTGACTGGTCGGTTGAGGCATACAACTGTAAAGCCGTAATTCTAGTTTTTATGTGCAACTGGAGAAAAAATATTTTTCACATAAACGTTGTCTTTGCATTTCATTGCAGAGAAAGGTCCAGTGTTGACTTCCCCCTGGCCTCGGAGGTCTGACATGACGAGCCCCCGCCGGCGTGCTCTCCGCAGGCAGCCAGAGTCCCTGGACTCTGTTGACTCCAGTGTTTCCTCCTACTCTTCCTCATCACATTACCAACCTTCGTCCTCGTCCTCTTCTGCCACCAGCCGGCGCTTTCGTTTCCACTCCAAGTCTCCCTCTGCAGGCTCAGGTCCGGAACGGGCTCAGGCTCAGAATACATCTCAAGCCTCTCGATCCGACTGCTTAGACATCAACTCTACAGGAGATCAGGAAGGACATAGCGAAAGGCCCCAGTTTACCAGCCGAGGCACATTCAACCCAGAGAGGGGCAAACAGAAACTTAGAGGGGCCAAGCCTTCTTCCCTGAGGCACTCCAGAGGAGGCAGTGGCCATAGCAGGGACCCTCCAGACATACCACAGCAGCTTGTGTTGTATGGCAATAATGAATTTATGGTATGAAGGTCACTGCGACACCAAAGCACTCCCTTTCCAACTCCCTGGCAAGCGTTTACATTCTCAGTGGGAGGTAACGTAATGGCAACTGATTTCCAATCTTCAAAGCACTCTTGCTTCGCTTTTCCTGAAGTCCGCGATGAAGTGTCCTCAAGCGCCGTGTACAGTGTTTCCATGTTTGAACTGCCACCCATGCTCTCACAGTGCCTTGGCAGCTCTTTACTCGGCGCCAAGAGGAGATGCACTGAGAAGAAGGACAGAGAAAAGGGAACGTTGAATATGCAGGAGACCACTCAGCATTAGGGAATGTTACAGAGCCTGGAAAACGGAAGATAAATGAGAAGAAATCCGGCAACATCAGGCGTCACAGATGTTACAGTGAACTTAAAGCTCACAATAATTAGCTGCTTTATGAGTTTACAGTTCATAACAATCAGTGTAAGCAGCAGTTACTCTGTTACTACAAATTCATTTTTTCTTTATTTAATACATTTTAATGTCACAGACATTCTTTATAGCATATAATATACAGGTAAAAATACTGTACAAAGCCGGGACACCAGCCTCTGCTGGGTAGTTGAAGTTAAATATTTATCTTTTTATTTTAAAAATTGTTTTGAGTGTCTTGGAAAGAGATGTACGGATTTGGGCAAAGGATGATTTGTGTCTGTGTGTTCGCGTGTGTGTGTGCGGCAGAGCGAGAAAGCATGATTGTATGTATGTGTGTGAAAGAGAAAAAACACTTCATGTGTTTTGAGTTTGTGCTGCTTTTTTCCCCCTTACAAGGGAAATACCGCCATCAAAGGGACCAATCAGCTGGTGCGTATTCCAGCCAAAGGGGATCCCAGCTCTGTAAAGAATGTCGGATGTGTATAAAATCCCTGCATTCACTGCTTAACAGCCATACAACAATTGTAATTGTACAGTACAGTTCATATGTACAGTATAGTGGACAAATGCCATTCTATTCTTGAAACCTATTGTTTCCCATCCACTCCCAAACCCATCCCCTGTCTCTAAAGTGTTTGCTCAATAGCAACCAAGAAAAAACATAAAATCAGTATGTCTCTTGTCTTTATTATTGAGAATGTTTTCTATTCTGCCTATTTGCACTTTGCAGAAGACATATTTTTAAAAACACAGCAGACGTTATGTAGGTGAAGCTACATTCCATTATGAGGTCAATGGAATGTAGCCACAATTATTGATAACTGTGCTTTTCCTATTTTTACATATTAAAACATCTTCCGTAACAAGAGACACCAAAATACCTAAAAGGGGTCCTGTAATATTCATTTTCAGGTTCATACTTTTGTTTTGTGTTTCCGCTACAGTCGAACATTTAAATGCTTTAATGTTCAAATATCACTTTATTTTTCCAATGTCTGACTTTTGGAATATTCCCCCTGTCTAAAACCCTCCGCTTTAACAACTGTCTATTTTAGCACCCCTCCCAAAAAAAGGCTAGTTTGCTACACCCAAATGTACTGTATGTGCACAAGCTCTGAAGAAGTGAGTTTGTCATGATATATCCCCTTCAACTTATCAAGGTAGTACCACAGATTTGGGAGAAGTTTACTGGTTTGTTACAATGATACACAATTATTATTCCATCCATCTTCTCCCGCTTATCCGTGGTCGGGTCGCGGAGGTAGCAGTTCCAGCAGAGAGCCCCAAACTTTCTTTTCCCTGGCCACATCAACCAGCTCTG
Source organism: Notothenia rossii (assembly GCF_949606895.1). NCBI lineage: Eukaryota > Metazoa > Chordata > Actinopteri > Perciformes > Nototheniidae > Notothenia > Notothenia rossii. The sequence continues at coordinate 27,689,513 of NC_136904.1, forward strand.
ACTGGGGGATCCCAAGGAGGCGCCCAGGTGGCATCCTTACTAGGTGCCCGAACCACCTTTATGATATAATTACACATTTTATTTGTATAGCACTTTTAAAACAACGTCATCTCAAGGTGCTTCACAAGTCAGTGAGAAAAAAAGTGATCTAAGAAACATTAAAGGTATGGGGACAGAGGGATCTCTGCAAGTTGCATTGTTTAAGTGATACCATGTATGCTTTCATGGAAGAAATATCAAATTATTTGTCTTTATAGATATATAAAACACCTGTGTTTTGAATAAGTAAACACAATAATAGGTTGACATGGAATGTTCTGTATTTCAGTCTCATTGCACCTCTAACTGCACAGTTGAGTTCTTAAGAGGCTGTTACGTTCCCTCCAAGTCTAGGAGTACCAAAACACAAGGATGACCAAGCACGACAAAAAAGAGAGCGAAAATCTCTGAAGCCATACGCAGGTCTTTTAATTAACAAAAAGAAAAAGGGCTCACCAGCCAACTTGCAAAACAAATCTAGATACAAAAATATATACTGGAGACATGGACACCACGCTGTACACATCCAGCCAGGGGAGAAGGAGAGAGCGACTGCGACCCTCCTCATGTCCTATATGGAGGCCCTGATTGGAGAATTAGGAGCACCTGGGGAGAAGCTGCACCTGGGGAATTAGAGGGAGAGAGAGAAAGACACACCCACACCCGCACTACGGCACGTAACACCCCCCCCCCCATAAAACCAAACAAGTGTTTGGCCAAAGTTACCACATTACATAGTTCACAAGCCTACTTTTGAATGCTTGGAAGCCGCCACCTGCTGCTTCCAAGCCACGCACTCCGCCACTAAATGACCAGGGTCAAGACAAGAGAAACACAATCTCTTAGTGTCGGGACCTGGGAGAGCAACAGAATGAGCATGTGTGACACGTCTGTTACGAGCCCTACAGTGAGGATACACTTTACCCACTTTTTACTATATCATTACCCATTATGACATCCACACCGTCGACAGGAAATTTGGGGAGCACAGCAACTGGAAAGAAACCAGTAGCCAATTGAGACTGGACATGGACATTGTGAAGATGTGCGGGCACAAAACAAACAACAAAAATTTCAATACCTCTCACCACCATCTTCGCATCACAGCCAGAGTCAGCACTCAGGGGCAGGGCACTGGCAAGGATGAATGACTTTGAGCCACCACTGTCTCGCAACACCGTGACCTGCCGCTGGTCCTCCACCTTTCCTGACAGAGAGACAAAGGCAGTAGAGATGAACGGTTTCAAACACTCATCAGGCCGTTTGTTAACAGTGGCCCGTCCACTAGGACACACTGCTGTAACCAATCCCACCCCTTCTGGGTGCTTGCCATCCGCTGTCTGCTTTCTCTTCCAAGCTGCACAGTCTGCTATCCCATGACCTGGGTCACAACAAAAAAAACAAGCTCTGTCTATCTTGGGATCCAACACTGGAACACTGGCACAGGGAACATAATTGTCAGGAGCTCTACGATAAGTGTCCCGCTGAGGAGGATCACGCTGAAAAAAAACGCTCTTATGTATCAGTGCAAACTCGTCTGCCAGAGTGGCAGCCTGCTGAAGGGTAGTTACTTTCTGCTCATTCAGATAGACTACCGTACGCTCCGGTACACAGTTTTTAAACTCCTCCAACATCACCAACTCACACACTGAAGTAATGTCATCAGCTTTACAAGCTCTACACCACCTGTCAAAGAGGACTTTCTTCTCCCTCGCGAAGTCCACATACGTTTGGCCAGGAGTTTTCTCCAGGCCGCGAAAACGCTGCCTGTAGGCCTCAGGCACCAGCTCATATGCCCTGAGAACCGCACCTTTAACATTCTCATAAACCAAACTGTCCTCGACAAAAAGAGAAGAGCAGGCCCCCTGAGCCTTGCCGACTAGCTTGCACTGTACAAGTATGGCCCACACATCTTCTGGCCAGCGCAGAGCAGCAGCAATGCACTCAAATGCATCAAAATAGGTTTCCACTTCTGATTCACGAAACACAGGGACCAAAGAAATATGCCTACTCACGTCAAAGGTGGCAGCAGGACCAGAGTGTGCAACAGCAGGATCACCCACCCCAGCTGCCTGAATCTCTAATTGACGCATCCGGATAGCAGTGTTTGCCTCCAACTCCCTGATCTCCAGCTCCCTCCTGAGCTGAAATCCCTATCTCGCTCCTCCCTCTCACACTGGAGACGAGCCATACGCACTTTTACCTTAGCATCTAATTTAGACCCCGTAGGTGAGGATCCTTCCGAAAACGAGTCGAATTGAGGTATGGTGAAAATTCTTGCCTGTTCCGAAGCACTCTTAATACCAGGAGTAACACCAATGCGGCCTCCATCATAAGACTCTGCTGCTACAGCCCCGGCCACCGTGCCAGGAGATTCCACCAAAGTAGGCAAACTCAAAACCCCCTGTTCAACTAGTCCAGTTAGCACAGTAGCCTTGAGTTAACTTTTAACAAGAGCAGTGGAAACAAATGTGATAATGTTCAGCAACTAACCGCAAATCAACCTTCCTACACAAGTCTAGTTGACCCACAGTAGGACTGGCCACAAACTGCTCCAAAACAAGCGCCATCCTTATCAACGGCTACTTATAAAAAAAGAATTTCCCCAGATCCTGCCTACCAAACTCACCTAACTATCTTCTGGAGCGTGCCGGGCTCGAGGTGATTTAGAAAAAGGCAAACATCAGCGGCCGAAACCCTGAATCGCCTGCCCCCAACAGGGAATAAATCCCCACCCAGGATTACCCCGAAAATAAAAAAGGAAAAGTAATAAATGAGTGCCTGAAGGAAGGACTGATTCAGCCCAGCTAGACACTCCCCTCTCTAAACTGAGGAAGCTGTTCAACAGTAAATAATTTAGCCAATGCTACACTTATATACACCACTACTACCACCAACAACAATCATCAACACCACACAACAAACATATACTCACTCCTTGTCTCAAAGAATGGACGAGCCCCCATTTGTTACGTTCCCTCCAAGTCTAGGGGTACCAAGGGGAGTAACAAAACACAAGGATTACCAAGCACGACAAAAAAAGAGAGAAAAACTGATCTCTGAAGCCATACGCAGGTCTTTTAATTAACAATAAGAAAAAGGGCTCACCAGCCAACTTGCAAAACAAATCTAGATACAAAAATATATACTGGAGACATGGACACCACGCTGTACACATCCAGCCAGGGGAGAAGGAGAGAGCGACCTTCTTCTTCTTCTTCTTTTCTTTAATGGCGAATCGCTTCCACTTGGAGCATATATCGCCACCTACTGTTGAGTTATTAAATGTTCATATTAAATCTTTGTCCTCAGACCAGTGCCTTTAAGGAATTTGAAGATCAGCTTGTTTGCTTCATTTCTTGATTTACTTTCATATATTGACTTGAAATCCATTTCCTTGATGTTGAGTTGTTCCAGTGCAATTTTCAGAATGAATCTTTGTCTGTTATAATCCGGGCAGCTAAAAAATACATGATGTATTGTCTCTGGTTGTTGGCAACCATCACAATTGCCATTTGGATGTTTTCCAATCAGATGCAGTGATGAGTTTAGTCCAGAGTGTCCCAATTGTATCCTGCTGTTAATGCTCTGTTCTCTTCTACTACTCCCCCAAGTGCTTCCTGTTCCTACTTCCCTTTGTATCTGATATAAATGTCTTCCTTTGGTGTTACTGTCCCATAGTTTTTGCCATTGTTGCTTGATAACCACTTTTGTAAAAGATTTGACTTCTGCTCTACTGATGGGTACCATAATATCAATCTGGTTTGCTTTCAAACCACATTTTGCCAGTTGATCCACTACTTCATTCCCTCTAAATACCCACATGCGCTGGAACCCACACAAATTGAACAACAATTCCCAGATGAACTAACCTAAACATGATTTGTAAAATTTCATGTAAAATATCCTGACGACATTCTGAAGAGAAGTTGTTTATACTCTCCAGAGCTGCACTGGAGTCAGAGCAAATGACCACTCGTATTGGCTGTATTTCCTCTACCCACTGAAGTGCTAGAGAGATAGCCATCATCTCTACTGTACAGGACTGTCTCAGAAAATTAGAATATTGTGATAAAGTTCTTTATTTTCTGTAATGCAATTTAAAAAAAAAAAAAAAATGTCATACATTCTGGATTCATTACAAATCAACTGAAATATTGCAGATTATGGCATACAGCTTAAGAAAACTCAAAAATCCTATCTCAAAAAATTAGAATAGTTCCTCAGACCAAGTAAAAAAAAAAGATTTATAACAGCAAAACACAATCAAACATTTGAAAATGTCCATTAATGCACTCAGTACTTGGTTGGGAATCCTTTTGCACGGATTACTGCATCAATGCGGCGTGGCATGGAGGCAATCAGCCTGTGGCATTGCTGAGGTGTTATGGATGCCCAGGATGCTTCAATAGCGGCCTTTAGCTCATTAGCATTGTTGGGTCTGGTGTCTTTCAGCTTCTTCTTCACAATACCCCACATATTCTCTATGGGGTTCAGGTCAGGGGAATTTGCAGGCCAATCGAGGACAGTAATGCCATGGTCAGTACACCAGTTACTGGTGGTTTTGGCACTGTGGGCAGGTGCCAGATCATGCTGGAAAATGAATTCCTCATCTCCATAGAGCTTTTCAGCAGACGGAAGCATGTAGTGCTCTAAAATCTCTTGGTACACAGCTGCATTTACTCTGGGCTTGATGAAACACAGTGGACCAACACCAGCAGCTGACATGGCTCCCCAAACCATCGCTGACTGTGGGAACTTCACACTGGATTTCAAGCAACTTGGATTTTGCTCCTCTCCAGCCTTTCTCCAGACTCTGGCGCCTTGACTTCCAAATGAAATACAAAACTTGCTTTTGTCTGAAAAGAGGACTTTGGACCACTGTGCAACTGTCCAGTGCTTCTTTTCCTTAGCCCAAGTCAGACGCCTCTTCCGTTGTCTTGAGTTCAGAAGTGGCTTGACCATGGGAATACGGCTATTGTAGCCCATTTCCCGGACACGTCTGTGAACAGTGACTTTTGATACCTGGACTCCAGCTTCAGTCCACTGTCTTTGAAGCTCCCCCAAATTCTGGAAGCGACTCTTCTTCACAATGCTGTTAAGGCTGCGGTCATCTCTCTTGGTTGTGCAGCGTTTCCTGCCACATTTCCCCCTTCCAACAGACTTTTTGTGGATGTGCTTTGAAACTGCACTCTGTGAACAGCTTGCTCTTTGAGAAATTTCTTTTTGTGTCTTACCCTCCTGATGGAGGGTGTCAATGACGGTCCTCTGGACAGCAGTCAGCTCAGCAGTCTTCCCCATACTTGTGATTTAGTTTACTGAACCAAGCTGAGTGTTTTTCAAGGCTCAGGAAACCCTTGCAGGTGTTTCGAGTTAATTAGACGATTCAAGTGATTCGTTGAACACCCTACTAGTATACTTTTTCATGATATTCTAATATTTAGAGATAGGATATTTGAGTTTTCTTAAGCTGTATGCCATAATCAGCAATATTAAAATAATAAAAGGCTTGCAATATTTCAGTTGATTTGTAATGAATCCAGAATGTATGACTTTTTTTTTTTTTTTTTTTTTTTTTTTTTTTAAATTGCATTACAGAAAATAAAGAACTTTATCACAATATTCTAATTTTCTGAGACAGTCCTGTATATACTGCAATGTGATCACTTGTACGCTTTCCCACTTTGACTTTTAACTCAGTAATCCATCAGTAAATATTTTTATAAAGTGCCCATATTGTTCATGTAGAACAGTGTTCACATAAGCCTGTACATTGATTTTGTTCTTCATTGAATGTAACCGTTTCAATAATGATAAATCTACTATAGGTTGAGGTAGCAACCATGGTGGAACAGCTGATAACAACACCGTCGGACTAATATTCCATTCTTTAACTTTGAATTCCTTACATATTTCCGAAACACAAACACAAAAACTCTCTTTTTATTTTGTTACTTTCCCAACTTGTTTGTACAGTTTGTTTAGTAGGGTGAGTATCTTTATGGCCCTGTAGATTTGCCCAGTTATTAACAATTAACTGCTTTCTCCTCAAAGAAATTGGTACTTCTCCGACCTCTACCTGAATTGCTGACACTGGTATAGATCTTACTGCCCCACAGCATATCCTTAGTGCTTGTGCCTGGACTCTATCTAAATTTTGAAGAGAAGAATATGCAGCTGAACCATCCACTATTAGTCCGTATTCTATGGCTGATCTAATTAAGGCTGTGTATACGTTCCTCAAAGCAGCTTTATCAGCCCCCCACTTAGTGCCTGCCAAGCACCTCATAACATTTAAAACCCTTTTACATTTATCTACGACTTTATCAATGTGAGTACTCCATGTGACTGTCGTCCAACCATATTCCCAGGAATTTAAATGTCTTCACTTTCTTTAGATCTTGTCCATAAAGTTTTAACCTAACCTCCTCACCTATCCTTTTCCTCGTAAAAAATAAAGTTTCAGTTTTTTCCACCGACAATCTAAACCCCCATGTCAGAGAACAGCTTTCAATTTCCGTAATGGCTTCCTGAATCTTAGCTACAATATATTTTACCTTTCTGCCCCTTTTCCAAATAGCTCCATCATCTGCAAAAAGTGACTTACCAATATCAGATCCTACTTGTGTATATATCATTGATCATGATAGAAAATAAAAGAGGACTGATGACACTCCCCTGCGGGGTTTCATTTTCAACTTCATTCCTTCGAGAATATGACTTGCCAACTCGGACTCTGATGGCAAGGCCAAACAAAAAATCCATAATCCAATTATATACATTACCTCCCAGACCCATAATGTCCAGTTTTATTAATAATCCTTCCACATCATATCGTAAGCTTTTTCCACATCAAAGAATACAGCTACAACACACTCCTTATTCGCTTGGGCTTTCCTGACTTCAGACACAGCAGTGGATCTAAAGTACTCCGCCCTCTTCTAAACCCACTCTGATAAGGAGTCATTAGTTCATTTCTCAATGTAGTATGTCAGCCTTTCTGTTATCATTCTTTCCATAACTTTACACAAGTGCGATGTCAGAGCTATAGGTCTATAACTGCCTGGACTGGTTGGATCTTTCCCAGGTTTCCTAATAGGAATAATGACTGACTCTTTCCATATTATTGGCAGCTTCCCTTTCTCCCAAATCTTATTGTACATCTCCAGCAGCTTTCCTAAGGCAAAATCACTTAATTTGGTCAACATTATATAACATACATTATCTTTCCCAGGAGCAGTCATTTTACACTTACTTAATGCTCTTCTCAACTCTTGAATAGAAAAAGGTATATTTACAACACTCTGCGACGAATGTCTTTCTTCATATACATTAGGATGCTCATCTAACACTTCCTGCATCCTGATCTTACCTTCTTCTGTCAAATTTTCCAAAGAATGAACTTTGACCATTTTTAGCTAGAATTTCTGCCTTCTCCAAAGCACCAGTGGGAACTTCCCCTCCAATCTCTAACACTGGCAGGTTACTCTGCTGTCTTATTCCCCTCATCTTCTTAATCATTCCCCATACTTTATCTAATGGCGCAGTTCTCCCAATACTTGAACAGAATCCTCTCCAACACTCCCTTTTTGCTCTTTTAACAATGTTCCTTACCTGAGCCTTTTTATATTCTAATAAATTATGTAATGAATGTGTCTTTCTTAACTTTCCAAACAGCCTGATTTCGTTTCGGATTGCATCATTACATTCTTTGTTCCACCACGGTACCATCTTAACACATTTACTAAATTTACCAGTTTTATTCCCAATAGTTTGATTAGCGCTTTTAATTATATTTGAAGTAAATTGCTCATTTATTTCATCAATACTTCCTGCCATATCAATCTGATCAAATTTATTATCGCACAATTTAGCAAACATCTCCCAATTTGCTTTAGAAAAAGTCCATCTCATGATACCGTCTAGCTCAACCACATGATTTATATCAAACTTGATTATAATCGGAAGATGATCACTCCCAATACTGTTATTTGCCAATACTTCCCAACTGCTACCAGAAGCTAATTCACTTGTTACAAGAGTTGGGTCGATCGCAGACTCTGTTCCATCTCTAAAATTGATCCTTGTACCTTGCCCATTATTTAAACAAACTAATTCCTTTGCCTCCATTAAGTCCTCCACCACCTGTCCGTTGTAATCTGTTGATCTCCCTCCCCACATTGTATTATGTGCATTAAAATCACCACACCATATTATTTCATTTCCTTGGCAAAGACTGTCTAATTCCTCTATTTTGAGTTTATTACATGGATTATAAAAATTCAGGACACTAATTTTCCTTTTATTAATCCAAACTTCTACACCCACTATTTCTAAATCATGACTGTTCTTAAATGTTAGCCTACTATAAGACATGACTTCTCTGATAAAGATTGCACATCCCCCTCCCTGGCCATCATTTCTATCTTGTCTTATAGCAGTATATCCCCCAATTATGAAGTCCAAATTAGTCTTCAGCCATGTTTCTTGAATACAAATAACATCTGGTTTTTCTTTTAACTGATATATATAAGTCTTGAATTCTTGTCCATTTGCAATAAGGCTTCTAGCATTCCATTGCAGAATGAGAAAAAACATTAATCTATTCATTAATCTGTGAATCATCATTATTGGTGGCTAGCATATCATATATCATTTCAACGGTTATATCCTTTATCCCCAAAAATTCACCTGCTGCTTCCACTATTGTTTTCAGTCTTGACCTCTTTTTTGTTTGTTGTAATGCAACATTCACCACTTTTCCAATAAAGGCCACAAATTTGTACTTATTAACAATCAATGCATCCTCTCCTATCACACACTTATGTGAACACTTTGTGGATCTTTCCTTTGTCTGTGGGAGTTTGGGAAAATCTTTTGAAGGGAACATACTTGCTGCTACTTGGGATTTCCTAGCTATGTTTAGTGAAACCTTTTCTGTTGCTTCAGCATGAGACTTTATTTTGAACTTTGTATCTCTGCACCTCCTTGGCCTTTTTCTGCACTTCGCAGCCCTGATATGCAGCACTATGTTCCCCACCACAGTTACAACATTTCACCTTAGCACCTGCAGTACAACTACCATATTCATGTTCCCCCACACATGTTGGACACCTGGGCTTAGTTGCTTTGCACTTGTCTGCCACATGCCCAAACCTTTGGCACTTAAAGCACCGTAGAGGTTTAGGGATGAATTCTCTAACTGGGAAGCTCATGCAACCGATCATTATCTTCTGTTGTATTGTTTCTTCAAACTGAAGAAGAACAGACAAACTATCCACTATCTTACCCTGATAGTAGGAAGACGCTTAACTACAGACACTTTTCCCCCTTTAATTTCTTTCTTGAGTTCTTCTAAGCCGATTTCTATGGGAACTCCACTGATAACTCCAAGTATTTTCCGATTTGCTCCAGGAACATGGCATTTAATTCGAACTTCATTCAGGGTCTTCATTTTCAGTAACTTTTCCTGTTGTTTTGCATTCATCAATTCAAACAACATCCGTCCTTTGCTCAGAAATCTTGCTTGCTTTATCGATCCAATTTCTTTGTGAATCGCTTTAGTCAAGGCCACTGGATGTAGCTTCGCTGCAGATTGCTCAACAAACTGCACGATCACTTTCCAATCCTTTTCTTTACTTTCTTCAATTCATTCTGCGAATCAGATTCACTAAGACTGTCACTTGACATGTCTATCTTCTTTCTTGAAGACTTTTTCCTTACTTCATTCCACCCTCCTTCTCCTTCAGATGCACTTTCCATATCCTCCTCTCCAGGACTCAAAGACACCATTCCACCAGCTGCTCTCAATCTCGCACTCACGTCAACGTTCACTCCAATCTCCGTCTACTATCGCAATGTCCACCTAGCAGTAGCCCCAGCTAAAAACGAGCAGAGAGCGACTGCAACCCTCCTCATGTACTATATGGAGGCCCTGATTGGAGAATTAGGAGCACCTGGGGAGAGGCTGCACCTGGGGACAATCAGGCTGCACCTGGGGAATCAGAGGGAGAGAGAGAAAGACACACACACACACCCACACAAACACTACGGCACGTAACAGGGGCATATTATAATTGTTTTTGGTCAATGAAAAAGCAAATAACACAAACATTTAGTCTTCATCCTGGCAATACAGTATACCCGTTCAGTGCTCCTGTCCTCCAAAGTATTTTAACTGTTCAATTTAGAAAAACAGCAGTTAGTCCGGATCATATATTGTTCATTTTAACATCTCAAAAATGACTATTAGGGCCTAGTTTTCCCTTCGGTGTAATCAGAAATTGGCTTTGCAATTACAAACCTATATTAAACTGCTCCTGGGAAACATCTATTGAAACTCTGCATACCTCATGTGTGGTTTTAGGATTGCAGATTTAGTTTTCTTTCACATTCTGCAAAGCCCATGTGTTTCTTTGCCTTCAGATATAAAAGCAATACATATGAATACAAGCCATAAGGAGGCATTTTCAACAGATAAAACGTCAAAGAACATGAAGTGTAATGCAACAATGTTAATCATGGTAAAGGTTATTGTTTTAGTTTTACTTATACTTTGAAATAATACTCTGTGCAGCAGTTTTAAGTTGATTGCATCCATGAGTATGATACTTATGTATGATATGTTTGTCATCTGTGATGTCTAAACATGTATTTACAGACAAACAAGGATAATAGTAGAATACAACTTTGAACATTAGCACCACAATTAGCACCACAATTAAAATGTTGAGGTATTTGTAGTTTAATTAAGTATTTAATTTATATTGTACTTTTACTACATTTATTTTAAAGTTTTAGTTTATCGCAGGCGAGGAGCAGCAATATATGAAAAAAAGAATTTTTTATAAAATATCATTATGAGAAACCCAGAAATACAGTAATTAAAATTACCTTCACCAGCTGTAGATTAAAATGCAGCAATGTGTCATCTGATTCTGAAATGGACCATTCTGTATAATAGGTTGTTGGTACTATATAATATAATGTATACAGTATGTGGTACTTTTGTTTGCAACAGAATATTTCTACCCTTGTATTGCTACTTTTACTTAAGTAAAATATCTGAGTAGCCTACTCCTTCCACACCTCGAAGTCAACTGGACATAAACCTTGAAAGGGTTACAAACTATTCAAATAATAACGTAAATGCATTTGCGTCAAAATAAATAAATAACCTATAATTGGGCATGCCTTTAATATGGTATCCCTATTTTTCTGTAGGTGACCCTTTACTGCGACAGCACCTAAATCCAACAGAATGGCCCTAAACACAAAATCCGGTTTTAAAAATACCTCTTTTTGTACAGTAACCACAAATCTAATTTCTAGACACACGTGAGTGGCCTGAATTCATACTGTCACGAAAACTGCATAATTGAAAGCAATTGCCATAATTTCTAAGGTAAAGGTAGTTTAATGTATCAGACTTCTCAGGGACAGCCTCCTGGTGACGTAAGCCACGCATGCGCAGACCCGCAGGTCACCGCACCATCCGCAGGAGCAGCAGCCGCCGCCGGGGACACGGGAGCTGTGTTGTTTATTCCACACAATATAAACTTTTATCCACAATGTCGGGATTTGACAGCAACCCTTTCGTGGACACAATGGATATTGAGCCCTTCCAGGTGAGTGTGTGTGTTTGTTGTTTCTGTGTGAAGTCTTTAAGAAGCTGTTTTCGTGTGAAGTGGAGACTGAAAGAGATATGCTGCAACACAAACCTGTTCGGTTGGTTGCTGGGTTTGGCCTCAGTATTTCCTGAGTAAGAATGTTAGGTATTAAGTAGGCCACGTTGTATATTTAATATAATCTATTTATAAAGTGTATCTGTAAAATAGTGTGGTAACGCTGTGGGCTGCTAGCTCACCTGCGCAGGTAAGCAGAGACACACATGAGCAGGTGCCTGCTGATGTTTAGTCATCAACTGTGACTCCTTCACTACGCCATTGAAGTAAAAATGTAAATGTTGTAACCCTGATCCTCAAGGGGAAATGTGGAATGTAATGGCGCACCTTTTAGGCTTATAGCAATATTATTTGGTGTGGCACAAAATCTCTGTGTTTTAGATGTTAAAATGATATTACCCAATGGTTGTAGGTTAACAAGTGACTTAGTGACATGTTTACTTAAAGAAAAAGCACCTTTTATTGTTCAAATAGGTACATTTTAACTAAGACAGGTGGGCTCCTGCCTTTGGCTTATAGTACATTTGGTTTGGGACAAATAAGTGCTCTTCTTTGACTGGTTGATATTCTGTGGATTGCTGCCTACTCCAAACATGGCAGGCACCAACTATAAAGTGAAGGCTCATGGCTTCTCAGCACCTCATAACATCAAGTTTTGCCCTTTTTTCAGGATGCCTCAATCACACAAGTCACCAGCGGAGCCTCTGAAAACACTGGGGAGTTCAACCCATTCTCTGCAACTGACATGGTTAGCTCCTCTTCCAATTTTTTATTACGCTGTTGATCTCATTTATAGTTGTTTCATCAATGAAAGAAAGTGAAGTTAATAAAAAAGCCATATTTGTTTCAAAGGGAACCCACACTGGTACAACCATCCCCATCTCAGCTGCCTCCTCTCAACCCGCCATCCTACCGACTTCTGTGGAGCAGAGCGCACAAGTGAGTCAGACACAAACACATTAACAGATAGAAAAAAGGTTAAATAAGCTGGTGTCAAATCTTATTTCAGCTTTTTAGGAATTTCATTTCAGATTTACATAACCAAAGTGCATCCAAATGTTGCATTGTATGTTCCAAACAATAGATTAGGGGAATAACAAAGCTTTAAGTTAACAAGTCATTTTTGTCAGCAGTAAGTAGAGCAAACCAATTGTCTTTTTTTAGGCTGATATTGATATAACATTAAACACATATTATAAATTAAGTGGTGGATAAAGCATTCAGATCTTTCACTAGATTAAAGTAGAAATAAGAAAGCCTTAACTAAAATTACAGAAGTATTATAAGAATAATCTACCTAAAACATTTCAAAAGTAAACGTACCAGTTATTCAGAATGGCTCATTTCTCAGTCTTACATGGCTGAAGTGGGTGTGTAGTGGGTCCTCATTGCCTGTAGTTGAGCTCATACATTTTGCATCACTAGATAGAAAAGCCCTGCAGCTGGTTGTAGTGATGCAGCAACTATATTTTTCAAGATTCAAAGGTCATATGCACATATGCTACAGTGTAGAAATGGCAATGAAAATCTTATGACCCAAGCTCCTCCACTTGCTAGCAGTGTTAAGAGTAGCTCTTCCTTCACCCACCAGGCTAATGCAGTAGCTGGCCAGGCTAACCTGATCAAACAGCAGGAGGAGCTGGAGAAGAAAGCTGCAGAGCTGGAGAGGAAGGAGCAGGAGATACAGAACAGGGCTGCAGGCAGAGGGCTCAACACTGGCTGTAAGTATTTATTCAAGAAGCTGCAAGCTAACTTAGCTGTTGTACACGCAAACTATAACAGACCACAAGCGCTCACCGTGTTTAACCACTTGTTGTTTTTTTCGTCTGTCAGCTAAAGAAAACAACTGGCCACCGCTTCCCAGTTTTTCCCCTGTAAAGCCGTGCTTCTATCAGGACTTTGAGGAGGACATCCCTGAAGAGTACCGCAGGATCTGCAAGAGAATGTACTACCTCTGGATGTGTAAGTGCCCCTGCATGCAGTATTTATCTTTACAACTGTTATCTTTCAATATAAAAGAGTCATTGATCCATAACACGGTGTGATTCTGAGAGTTTGGTATGTTAACAACTCAATTGTTTTCAAACGTAGGTGATTTATTCATTTCATTTACAATGAAGCATATATTTCTAGTTTTCTATAAAGTATGGATCAATAAAAGGCCATCTGATGACCCTGACATTTTGTAGAATTGCATGAAGTCTTTAATGTCACAATTATATCGATCATAGACATGCTGTTGATGGTTTTTGGGACTTTTTCATTATATGATGACATTTGAACAAAAATGTATTCTCATTTTGAACTGGAGCATCTGTAGATACATGCAGCCTTCAATGTCTGTCAGACATTTTTGACAAACGACATACTGACAAAATGACCTCACACCTATTCATTCCTCTAAAAGGGTACCAAAGGTTTTTTTCTCCCCATTACAAAAAACTCCTAATTTGAGCTTTTCCAAAGTGGAGAGGTGTGTTTGACATTGGTTTCCTGTGTGTCCCCTCAGTCCACAGTGCCACTCTCTTCCTCAACGTGCTGGCCTGCCTGGCTTACTTCACTGCAGACGCTGAGTACGGGATTGACTTCGGTCTGTCCATCCTCTGGTTCATCCTCTTCACCCCGGTGTCCTTCATCTGCTGGTACCGGCCCGTCTACAAGGCCTTCAGGTACACTGTTTTGCTTGCCTCGTGCTCACAAGGAAATGTTGATTGTTTTCCGTGACTTACAGGACTTAATGTTTTTATTTCTTTGTACAAGTAGAAACGGGCACATGTAGACGAGCTAATTAGCAGTGTTGTTCTTATCTTTCTCTATTTTACTTTTAAAAAACTTGGCAGCCTCATCATTCAACTCAACTAGAGGGGTTTGAGGTTAATGTGGGCCACCCTGTACTCCATTTAAAATATTAGACATTGCTAAAATCAGATTCTCTGGTTCATAGCTCATTGCTTTGATTAATAAAAATACAATCATTTCCCAAGACTTACAATCTTTGCATCAGGTAATCATCTTAAACAGCATTACATCTTAACAAGGTTCCAAAATAACTTCCAATTGGAGAATTATCTGAATTTTTAAAATTATAATCATTAAGGTATATCTAATGAAACACAAGTATTTAATTGGAGGCTAAACATTAATGATGCTCTATTGATCATCTTTGTGACTTCTACACTTAAATGTATTTAAATGGTTTACATCTTTGTAGAATATTCTTGCAGCGAATCATAAATTATCATCATGAAAACATTTTAATTGTGTTTTCTATTTTCCCTCTCTAGGTCTGACAGCTCCTTCAGCTTCTTTTTCTTCTTTTTTGTCTTTTTCTTCCAAGTGGCAGTGTATATCATCCAGACTGTGGGGATCCCCAAGTGGGGAAACAGGTCAGTGCCAACCTTTATTATTTAAATCATCTTCTGCATGTTTGGTGGAAGTAAAGGTGTGGTGTAAAGTTGTTCAACCGGTTTCTATTCTCATAACTAAGACTGAGTGTGATTTGGGTAGATCTGTAGTAAATGTGTGTATGCACGGGTCCATCTTCATTCTCGCCTGTATGTGTGTGTGTGTGTGTGTGTGTTTTGCCCTGTTTCTCCTCTCTTGCATCTCTTTGACAGATTCCTGCTGCCCTAACTTGTCTGGGTTGCTGCTTTGTAAGTGTGTGGAACTTTTCTCTTTGGGTTTCTTTTCTGTGTCATGTAATATGTTAGACTTTTCAGTTTGTCATTATTCACTTCTTCAAACTTCTTGCTACTCCATTGGTCACTTGGGCAGGTTACAATGTTGGGTCATTTCTCTTTAATTCAGCCATTTCCAGAACTGTTCAAATGCTCGAAGTTGTTAAATATTTAGTAAATGCTCATTGTAGAGAGAAATGTGAAGTTACACGTGTTTATTGGTTGTCTCTGTTTCGAACAGCGGATGGATCGCATCCATCAGCATGATCGGCAAAAACTTGGCTGTGGCTGTGGTTATGATGGTGGTGGCCGGTTTTTTCACAGTAAACTCTGTCCTGGCTGTCATCCTACTGAAAATGGTATGCTAATGTAAAAAGTTTACAAAGGGAAATAAAGCCATGATCCATTTCCCTAAAACAGCACTCTACACTTACTGTATGTTCGCAGTTATATAAAAGATGGCAGTGCCTCACAATCAACTGAAGTTGCCTGAAAATAAACATTAAAGTTAGAGTTAAACATGGCGCGCATTACATATATAAATATGTGTATTCCCACTTGGCTTATATTTGTTTTTAGCTCCAACTTAGTGAAGGCGCATGCAGATCAAAGAAAAAACATAACGAGAGACACTAAAAATGTAAGTGACACAGATAAACTTGCATTGCAGCTGAAAGTGAAGGGCAAATAAGGTATCGGAGAAAATGTGAAGATTTAGAAACCCTCGAAGGGTCAAACATTTTCAAAATGATCTAAGCAAATCAGTCAACATTTTATTTGAACACTTATTTAAGAATCAATCAAAAATACCACAATTCATTAGGTGAAGACATGAGAAAATACTGGGAAATACTTATTCACAAACAAAGGTATTTGTTTTAACAACAGTAGCTACAGTACGGCCATGGTACGAGACGTTAATAACTGATTCATTTTCAATCAAAGAGGGGGGCGGGCGTGAAATACATTTTCCACAAAATATTGCTGACATTTAAGTTTTTCAACAATTGGGACTGAAAACATGAGCTACTCATCTGTTGATCTCATTTAGAACTTGTCACTGCCCTTATCTGTGCCTATGTTCTATATACTAGGTCCACTCTAAGTACAGAAGGACCGGGGCCAGCTTCACCAAGGCCCAGCAGGAGTTCTCCCACGGAGTCATTACCAACCCCACTGTGCAGACTGCTGCCACCAGTGCTGCCACCTCTGCTGCACAGGGAGCCTTCAGCAGGAACCAGAGGAATTAGATTGCTTTTCACATCCTTCATGCTACAGGCTAGTCTCTTCTCTGACCAACAAAGCCATGTCCTAACATACTTCAACGGGTTTAGGGAATGGGTGTAATTATTTAGTGAAGAGGGCAAAAACAATCAACATGAAGAAAAGTATTGTCATTTGAACAGCAGCCTAGTGAAGTGTCCCCGTTTTCCACTTTAAATGGGCTATGGTGTAGTACAGAACATATTGGCAACTTCAACATCACAATATAACCAACTTGAATAAACTCAACATTATCTGACTAAAGATATAAACGTTAAAGTATACGCAGTGCAATATGCAGCGTACTATTTAACCGATCTGGGATTCAGTGATAACATACAATAATTTAAATCCTGTCACTGTTAAATACGCTGGCGGAAAGTGATAGGATTTTTCTATCTCACAATTTTGTTTAGAAATAACATGCTGGGGCCTCAAAAATCAACTTTAGAAGAGTTGGAATTATGTAAAACGTATACTTGACCAGAGAATGTTTAACCATCATTGAATGATGGATTCACTTAGCTTGTATGTATGTATACATGTGTTTGCCATTGCAGCAGCATGTAGAGCTTTACGGAGTAACTGGTTTATCATTCTGCTTTATGTGCAACCTTGATACATGCAGTACACATAATATGACTGGATGCCCGGCTAAATGAGATGCATCCTGTTACTATCTTACACTACTGATGAAAACAGCTGCTGTTTGTACTAAATGTTATGTTTTCATTTTTATAACACTGTAAAAAATGATGGTTAATGAAGGTGAAGGGATGAAGGTTTTTCTTTTTACTGTTTTAATCACTGGTCTTGAAGTGAGAAAAACAAGTTGTTTTTAGGGCAAATTAAGTGGGATTGCACATTTTCATTCTTGTTGATTTAGGAATACCATTATGTTTTCTTTCATAGTATGGATTCTTTCAAATTAAACAAATGGTTCAGGTTTCTTAATGTAACATTTCTTATATAGTATAGAATTTAGCTAATTTATGTAGTAAAATGTATTAATGAGCAGAAAGAACACAATATTTATTTGTTGATTATCCATTATTTTGACTTGTTATCCGTAATAATTATACTGCAGATTAAAGTCATGTTACTGAATAGTCGCATATGGGTTGGAATTTTGAGTTGCTTGTTATTTGTTGTTAGGCATTAGCATGTTCACGTTTGCCTGTGAATATATAGAATGTAGGTTACGATGTCCAATTCTGATCTACTGTTACTGTTTCACTGAATCACTTTCTTTTAGTGTAACCTCAGTGCCTCTCAGCAGATGTAGTTCAGCAACTTTAAGCACAAGGCTGTTAGTGTTTTTGTTAAAAATTGTTTGTCTTCATACTTAATAGAGAAAATTAGTGTTATGTTGAAATGCCCCTTTGCTGATCCGAATGTGTGTTAAGGTGTGTTGTACATATTGGTGACTTATTTAAAACACTTCTCGATACTTGCTAGAAACATGGTTCCCTATAACATTCAATAAACAGTTCTGGCCTATTTCACAAAACGTGGATCTTGTCTAAGATAGCTTGTTTAATAAAGAATACTATAGGAAAAGTATTAGCTACATGATGTAAAATACACGTAGAAGAATTAAAATCTTGATGAACATTGTATTGGTTGGTTGTAACAGTAAGTCAAATCATTCATAAATCCAGCCAGCCACTCCTCCGCATTCCACCAATGTATCCATGGCAACAGCTTCTGCTGTTGATCATCCCAAGATGGCGGACGAGGAGAATGTCACCGCGGTGAGTGCAATACTAAAGCTACTTAACGTTTTAATGGGTAAAAACAAAAACGCCACTGGTAAAGTGTTATTCTGATACTCCCAAAGTAAACGTAACGATGTGCTTTTCAATACATGCTTAATAAAAACCCGTTCAATGTATGTTAGCTGCCTGGCTAACCGAATGTAAGTCGCAGCTAAGTTAATTAACCTGCAGCTAATGGTAACTTTAATCTCACTCCTCCAAGGACAAGCTAAAACAAGAGACCTAACAGCTACAGCTGGAGGAAGGGAACAACTACAGACATGCCTTACACTAAGAGTGCTGCATCGTTAGCCCACGCTTTATGTTTTATCTTAGGTTAGATAACGTAAATAAATGTCCAGTTCTGCGCTAACTGAGGCTGGATTTACCACACATACTAGTTGTGTTGTGGCTATAACGTCTAGCGCTTATGACGTGGTGAAGTATAGACAATAGTAATGCACAACACTTTAGTGGCAAAGCAACCCACAAGTGAGTCGGATATGGAGAAGAGATGCGAAGCAAAACATTGTGATTGAGCATGCGTGCTGCATCTACCTGACACAAGAAAGCTGTTTAATCCTACATAGCCTGCAAACCACTGCATGCAGAAGTGTAAAAAAAGAAACACAAGCTGCTCCTTCTGTTATGAATATTCAGAAACAGTGTTACACCTTTTTCGACCTTGTTCTCACATCAAGAAATTCTTGTAAAGCAGATTTGTCATTGATCATATCTGTTTGTTTAACATACACTTTTTCTAGTCTGATAAACTGGCTCCATGTGTTTGCTATCTGTTGTATAATGTTTAAAACATACATTTTTTAACTATATTTGGCCAATTAATGACATACTTTTACTTAACTTGGCATGTTAGCACCTTGCAGTCCCTAAGACATATACAACATCAATACATTCCTAGGCTTATCGTGTCCAATCAAGAAACAAATGTATTTATATTCTTTATATTTGTATATTAACTTTTCAGCAGACATTTCAGCCAGTCTAAGCTTTGACCTGTATTACCACACAGACTTAACGGTTAGAAACTGGGGGAAATCTATTTCCGTGTGGCCACAGCTCATGCTTCCTATGGGAACTGTGATTGATGGTGTTCAGTGTATTTTGGCTGTAATGGAGTGTATTGTGCTTATTACTTATTTGTCTGTGTTGTATTTTATATATTTCAGCTCCCAGTTGCGACTGAAGCCAAGAAACGTCGGGCACCTAAAGGTACAGACCATTAACACTTGCATATCATATGACACACCGATTCAAAAACACAATTTCTCCCAATATTTAAATTTCTGACAATAAACCTTTGACTGGAACAGGATACTCAAAGAGTGAGTGGAACTAATCATCCTGCAGAGGTCACCCTCACCCTTCTTTCTACCATCACCACTTGGAACAAGCTTCTTCTTATGTTCATCAGTATGCTGAATGTGTTCAGGACATTTCTTTGTCTGGAAAATGTTTGTTAATCACATTACACTAGGATATTTTGTCATCATAGATGTGGCTTAATGACCCATTAACCAGTTAAGCTGCTATTCATGACTAAGCTTTTTAATTTTTCTTGTTTGGCAATGCTTGGTAATTAACATCAGCACTGCACAGAATGCGACCCCTATGACAGCAGTTGAGGAAATGCTTTGGTATTATATTGCATAGTACTATTTTTAATGCCTGGCATTCAAGCCGGTTCTGTGATGTGCTTTCATTTAGTTTAATTTAAGGAGGTTAAACCAAATACAATTCTAACTACATTACTGTAAGATGAGTAAGTGATGAAAAAGAAAACACAGAAAGAGGAAGATTGAATGTTAAGTGGTTAATGTCCTAAAAATGTACCATAGTGTATACAGTAGGTAAAGTACTACTGTACATGCTCCATAACAAAGTAAAAAACATTCAAATATGACAATATTTGCAATAATAATAATACATTTGAGTTAATGGTACCTTTCAAAGCACCTTAGGACACCTTACAATTCATAAAATATTCAAAAAAACAGGTTAAAAACTGTACAAAAGGACAATAACAGGGAGTACTACAGTGAGTAGGCTGATCTGAACTGGGGGGTTTTGTGGAGGGACTTGAATGTGGTGATGGTGTCAGACTGTCGATGTGTGGTAGGAGGGAGTCCCATAGTCTTGGAGCAGTGCAGCTGAAAGCCAGAGCACCCATGGTGACGAGGCGTGGGGTGGGGACAGATAGTAAACCAGCAGAGGGGGTGGGGTGTACTCCTGATGGAGGTCGGACAGTGCAGTTGGATGAGGATGGGGGTGATATGGTCAGGATGCTTTGCGGTGATGATCCAGTAGCAGAGTCCTGAATGGATAATCATTTAACACAATACAACTGATTGTTAAATAGAATAATAAGGAAATATAAAGCTTTGAATGTGATGTAGAGACGTATAGGAAATCAAAACATACATTACTTAAAAATACATAATCATTATTTACACAATGTCTTGAGGTACCTGCTGAGTTAACACATTTAAACAATCCACTTAATTAACCTCAGGGAATTTTTACTTAATTGTACTACACTCTGAAAATGTGAAATACTTTTTTTTAAAACAACTTAACTCCCAGTTGAATTGTCTCCTTAAGCCATTTCTCAATCTTTAACAACCACAAAATGTAATTAGGGTTATAAAATGTACACATAAAATGAATTATGTTAACAAGAAGTGTATTATTATATCTTCTTACATCTTTTGTAATTCAGTTCTACATTGTTAGCGGGGAAGACCAAGAAGGTGTTTCAGAAATATGAGCATGCCTCCAAGAAATTCCTCTTTTTTTTTTTTGCGACAAATACACTGCCAATGGCTTTGCTCATTTTATAAAACAATTATTTTACAGTATGTATTTAATTTTGTAGAATCAAGTGCAATCGGCCTCATTTTGACACTAACTTCTTTCACATTTACGAGAAGAATAAGTGTCTGCAGCTGAGTATGAGACTTGACATGACCAAGGGCTCTTAAAAATGTTCGCGTGAAACTTTCCCCCCAAAGAAGATTCTCGTATTATTCATTACATTCTCTCCATGTGTCTTTTGATCTCAGCATGCTTCTGCTTTGCTCTTATCCCCTTTAACCAGACAGTTGAAGCACACGGAAGCCAACTCTGCATTAGTATTAGCCAGATCAAATATAACAATGAAAAAAAATCCCTCCATGTTTGGGAGGATTTTTTTTCCAAACTTTATTTAGAACACCTCACGCTGTGCTCTTCTTCTGAGCTGCTTTCTACCCTTCTTTCATAGAGTTATTACAGGAATACATCACACATGTATCCCGTCTCTCCTCCACCAAATACGCCCTGCTTTGTGTGTGTGGACACTGGAGCGCCACAGGGCCCCGTCTGAAACCCAGAGACAAGAATATTATTGCTGTCTCAGCAGGAAGAAAGCGGATTAGGGTGCTACAAATAGGGCCGTTCCGAATCTTGACGAGGCAAACGTGTGAAACCCATGCAGTTTCACACTCGGCAGTGGAGAGCATCCTCTGAAGTTTTTGGAAGAGGCTCTAGTTCTGGTGGCAAATCAACACAGTACTGCTTGAAGCGCTGACAGAAAAAAACAGAAGGCAGCTTTGGTATAATTCACACTGTATTTTTACACAGCCAGATCATTAATGATATCCCCTGATGTCGGTGGCAGACTCAAAGTGGAGAACTTCATTCCACACTGCCTTGAGTCCTATTTTTATCCTAAGAGGAAAGTAGCAGGTCTAAGATAACAGGATTACCAGAATCAAACTCGCTCAAATAGGAATTACGCTTTTTTTCTTGTGGAATGAAACGTTGTATCACGCTGAGAAGTCTTGGAGCATTGTGGCTGGGTTCTTCACATTACCTAACCCTTTCTGAAGCTGGCTTTGTATCGTGCTGCTCATTCCTGCAGCCTCGCTCTCTCAGTCTGTCTATGCACCCTCTCTGTTCTGTCACAAGCACCTGGCTTGCGAGATACATTGTTGCCCTGGCAACAGGGAGAAATTCTCAACCTTCCGAGGCGAAAAGCAGTGTTTGTAACGAAAAAACTTGCTTACAAGGTGACATTTACAGCGTGGCTGGTGAATTGATTATTGTTTAGCCCGGGGGTTTTGGGTTGAAGTGTTAACATCTATGTTACTGTCAGATCAAAGGCCTGCTGGTGACGGCACAGGGAGGGGGCTCTCAACATTATTTGTTCAACTGCCAAATTAAAAAAAGTCTTCATTAATTTAAAAAAGAGTTAACATAGCTCATGAGGCTGAGCTGTCTGATTGTGAAATACGACATTGCAGTTTGATTGGTGAATTGACTTAAATGTAGCCTGTGGATTTACGTTGAACAGTTACGTCTGTGTTAACTGTCAGATCAGAGACCTGCTAATGACTGCCAAAGGAGGGAGCTTTCAGGATTAATCATTCAGCTATCCACTAAAGAAGACATTATCTGAACAGTCAAGTGTATCAAGCTTTAAAGTGTGCCTGCTTTGTATGTAAATTATAGTCTCTTCCTTTCAGCTCCAGAACTTCCCATTGTTGAGAGGAGAAACTGGCTCATCCACCAGCACTATATCCGTAAAGACTATGATACCTGTAAGGTAAAGTACCGTCATTCCTCCGCTGTCCCAATGGCTCAGTCTGATTGACCTTTTAAAAAATAATGAAGATAATGAATGCCTGGCATGTACAGGGTTCTGTGTAACACTGTACTTTATTATGATCCAATTCACTGCATTGACCTGCATTATGTGCACATGACACCCGTAGGTACTCACTTAAGTCTCTGAATACATGTCTGGACTTGTAAGATATATTAATGGAATCCTCTTGCACCAAGCAGTGAGAAGCATCTCGTTGTGAGTCCTGGGTATCCCAGCAAACCTGCTCTTTTGGTTCGCTGTCCGCCAGTCACATCATTAGTCTCATTGCTAATGATGAAGTCAATCACAATAACATACAGTGGCAACAAGAGCTCAACACATTCAGAATGTGCTTCCTCAGGAATCATACTGTTGTTTGGATGGTGGGAGCAGCACGGTGTGGTGTGGGTCTTTTTTTAACAAGGAAATGAGTTCAAGGATGATGGAAACTGTTAATAGAAATCTATTTGGTGAAGCGTTTCATATAATCGCAACACTATTACAGTTTTAATTCTGCTGTATTTCACATTGCAAATGGTTACATCATGTCTTAAACTTGGCATAACAGCGTTTGCCTTGTACCCACATTTTTAAAACATTTAAAAAGTTTGATGGACGCATGTGATTCTCTGGATTATTAAACCCTGTTAGGCTCATGATCACTTTCTGATGACCCTGAAGAAGGGCACACGCAGAAACACGGTGGTTTTACAATAAGGTTGTTCTATATTCTACAGCAGATAGCAGGACGTACTCTTTTAATCAGAGGCTAAACATTTCCAAACATAAAAAGAGGATCTTCATACTGTATGTGCAACTGTAATTGGACAACAGAAACTGTAAAATCCCTAATAATAATTTAAAGACAAATGCAGATTGACTTAGCTACTTTCAACAAATTGACGGCCATCTAAATACATTGACTGGCTGGAGGATGTTACATTTTCATATTGTATTTATATTTGAGCAATATTCTATTATTTAATATCATTTGCTCTAGTATTCTTGCTTTTTTGGACTAAATGATCAGGTTGGCAACTGACCAGAAACAGATGTGGCTCTGAGACGTCTATTTTCAGCACAAGCTCTTAAGCCACATTTTACAGCAAAACAGTAACAGCTCGCTATGCACTGCCTCATTAGGATGAACCTCCCTCCTGTCAGCGACTCTCCTCCCATCTGTGCACCGTGCGCTCTGCACTGGGCACCAAAATAACACACAGCTGGGCAAAACACATTTTAAGGTCAGGAAAATAGCAGAAATAAGGCCCTCAATCTGTTGCAAAGCAGATATACAGGGGTTGGTATATTACGCATTATGCATCCAGGCGAAATAACCTTTCCTTTTTGCAGTAGTCCTATTCACACACGTTAACATCCACCTCAGTTTTAGAATTGTCTCTCGTTCTGTGTCCTGCAGGCGATCATCAAAGAACAGCTGCAGGAGACTAATGGGATGTGTGAATATGCCATCTATGTTCAAGGTGAGCCGTTATTTTATATGAACAATTTCCTATCACACGTGTGTCACATTTATGATGTTAATTTAGTGCCACACCAAATGAAGGCTCTGTGGTTGTCCTTATAACATATTTTCCTATTTTGCGATTTTACTTCCTTGTGTTGATGAAGATCCTCTCTTTTTTGTGTTTTAATTACAACAGCTCTAATCCTGCGTCTTGAGGGCAAGATCCAGCCGTCCCTGGAGCTGTTTCAGAGCTGCGCCATCCTTAATCCCAGCAGCACTGACAACCTCAAGCAAGTGGCCAGGTCACTGTGAGTCCAACAGCCCCCCCCCCCCCCCCCCCCCCCCCCGAGGCAGGGGATCCTCAACCCATCTCTATTAGCTCACAAGACAGATAAAGGAGATAAATACTTGGTGATAAAAGTGGGCCAGTTATGGCCAGTACTTTTTATAACACCGTAGGGAATAGTTAATTGACCCCCGCTGACTATGTATCACTGTTAAATAAGAATAGTTATTCAGCAAGCTGTGATAGGATTGATTAAAATCTCATATGGATTATTGTTGTTTATTCTTCCCGCAGATTTCTCCTGGGAAAGCACAAAGCAGCGATTGAATTCTATCATGAAGCTGCAAGGCTCAACGAGAAAGACTGGGTAAAAGAAAGCTCTAGCACTGAGTTTCTGCTTTGCCTTAAAGTGTTTTTGGGCCTGGTGTCTTTCACTCTCAATCAAGTTGTCCCTTCTAATTCAAATGACGGAAATGCTGCAGAATTAGTTTTCCACAGAGCTGTTGTCTTAAATAGCTTCAATATTTGTAAATTGAATTAGGCACAGCCTTTATCCCTCCCTGTTTAATTAAGCATGCCCCATTTATAATGTGACATTTTCTAACCCCAGGAGATCAGTCATAATCTGGGGTTGTGCTATTTCTTCATCAAAGACTTCAAAAATGTGAGTATACAGATCTTTCTGACATTATACATTACAAACTGTATTTATTCCCAAGTGCTTTGATCCTTGTTTATGTTATCTGTGTCTGTCAGGCTGAGGAGCATCTTAACATAGCTCTCCAGATAAACAAGCACGACAAGAGCTTCATGATGCTCGGGAAAGTTCATCTACTGGCCGGAGAAACGGACAGGGCCATTGAAGTGTACAAGAGGGCAGTGGAGTAAGTACATATTAAGAAATCAATGAGGATTTAAAGAGAAATCTATAAAGTAGCATTTTTAAACACATTCTAGGCGTTTAGTTCAATATTCTTTGACTATGGTTACCTGAAATACATGTTTAAACAATTCAGACATGTGCATTGATCCATGATAAGCGTTACATTTCAGGTCTAGAATGTTTTTTTCAAGACAAAGCTTTTTTCATTTAACCCAAAACTTAAACTAATCTTTAATTTATAACTGTTCATACTTGCACAGCCTCGGTATGACATGTGTCTTTATGTCTCAAGACACTTCAAGAGATAACAGACATAAAACATGCTCTTTTAGAGAAGGTTAGTTATTTCCGAGGGGTTTTGTCTTGATGTATCTACCGCCTCTCGCTCTGTGGAGCTCTTTTTAATAAGTGCCTCTCATCCGATCTCACACAAAGCTCCAGTTTAGCCACAGTTTAGCCCAGGGCATTTTTCTGTTCAGTATGAATTATTTTCATTTCCACTTCTATTCACATGTTGAATATTTAAACATTATGCCCTGTTGTAAATAGGGAAATGACATTGATGTCTATAATAGAGCTCATTATTGCTACCTCCTGTTGGGGTTAAATGAATTAATCAACCACCTGATACTAATGTTGCTTTGAATTAGACATACCACTGTGAATCCTATTTTAATGCAGATACGCCTCTTGTCTACCATTATATTTCCGAGCCCCATCGTATCCCCACAGGTCATAATTAATACTCCACAATTATGCTGAATCAAACCATGATTGAATCAGCAGATTCCTTGAATATCAACTATGTGTGCCTAAGAATAAGTGCAGGAATTAAATGGGATTACAGGCATAGATAAAGTGTCATGTTTCATTTAACTAGTCTCCTTCTTTATTCAGCTTCTCTCCAGAGAACACTGAACTCCTGACGACTCTGGGCCTGCTCTTTTTACAGGTTGGTGGATTTGTAATTACCTTTCAAGTGAAATGAAGTGTAAACAAGATAAGAGTGGCATTCACTGTACGACTCAGAATAGAAACATTTAAATTGTGTTTTTTAATGTTGTGTTTTTGCCAGCTCGGAAAATACCAAAAAGCATTTGAATACCTTGGAAATGCCCTCACCTTTGACCCCAACAATTATAAGGTATGTGGGTGTTTGTGGGTAAACGCATCATTCTTTGGTATTAAAACAATTTCCTACTGAGTGCATTAGATTCTTTTAAAGCAACTCAGTTAAAGTAAAAGGTCACTCTCTGTCAGGTGGCACTGTCTCTCATCATGTGCACGATCAAAGGCTGCATCTTCCTCTAATACCTCTAATGATTGTTTTCATGGCAGGCCATCCTGGCTGCAGGCAGCATGATGCAGACCCACGGAGACTTTGATGTGGCCATGAACAAGTACCGAGTGGCGGCCTGTGCCGTGCCTGAGAGCCCGCCCCTCTGGAACAACATCGGCATGTGCTTCTTTGGGAAAAAGAAATACGTAGCTGTGAGTAAGGCTGTCTATTGGTTCACTGGTTAAAGGCTGATGAAGTTAGTTCTCCCAATAAACAGAGGTTTACCGTAATTTTCGGACTATAAGCCGCGCCTTTTTCCCTATTTTTCGACGCTGCGGCTTATATAACGGTGCGGCTAATCTATGGATTTTTACAGCTAACGGCCAACACCTTTAACTCTATGGGCTCTATGGCCGGTCCGCGGACCCCCACCTTTAAGCGGCGGGTTCCAGCAGGAAAAGCTGGAGGCCGGAAAAGAGTGAGACAGGTAGCGCGCAAAAGTGAAAGTGGAACCGAGAGTGGTATGCCGCTGCTGCGGCTTATATTCAGGTGCGCCTTATAGTCCGAAAATTACGGTACTTATGACAGTGCCTATAGCAAATCATCATACCCCGTTGAAATGTTTTCTTTATTTATCGTACAGCCTGAAATAGAAACCCATACAAAAAAGAGACTTTTCCCACTTTCTTTACAAATGTAGCTTTACAACATCGACCTAATGAAAAAAGAGGCGACAGTTCTGAACATTAACAACATTTAAAACTAGAATAACAAGGTTGGAAAAGTCATCTGATCCCCTGATGTAATACTTCATGTGGCCTCCTTTTGCTGCAATTACAGCCATCAATCTATTTGAATGCGTCTCTACTAGCTTTGCACACCTAGAATGGGGAATGTTTGCCCATTCTTCCTTACAGAATTGTTCGAGTTCAGTCACATTCTGTGGTGAGCGGCTATGGACTGCTCTCTTCAAGTCCCTCCACAGGTGTTCTATCAGATTTCCTTCAGGGCTCTGACTTGGCTACTTGAGGACATTCAAAATATTGAAAGCATTTCCTTTTTAAAGTCTAAACCTGCATTGTTTATGTCATCCATATCTTCTAGCGTGCAATATTCTTCTTGCTGGCACATTAGTGTGTACCTTACCGTATTACTGCCCCCTGCTGATCACTAGAATAGTATCTAACCCTTACTCTTGTGTCACACACATTCATGTGCGTCCTTGTGTGATATGTCAAAGCATTGTACCATATCATTAATAATGGTCACAAACTAAACCTTTGATTCGGATGTTGAATGCAATACTTTAACATTGCATTCATTGTTTTACTTGTTGTATTGAAAGTTATGCTTGCTTACTTTTTCCACCCCATAGTCCATAAAAACAACCAGGAATACATCCCTCCTCTATTGGCCAAATTGAAACACGCTCATCAGCGCTGACCTATATCATTCGTACACCGGCCACAGACTGGGGCTTTATTCTTTGATATACTCTCATAGCATACCCAGCTCAGGCATTCTACACTGTGCTGTAGGTTGGCTCTCGATGCTTACTCACTCTCCATTCTTCTTGGGATGATATATGATTTAGATGAACATCTGTCAGCTGTTTGATTCCTCTCCTAACTTCATGTTTCCACAGGCCATCAGCTGCCTGAAGCGGGCTCACTACATGTCTCCTTTTGATTGGAAGGTGTTGTACAACCTGGGTCTGGTCCACCTGACCATGCAGCAGTACGCCTCTGCCTTCCACTTCCTCAGCGCAGCCATCAACCTGAACCCACGCATGGGCGACCTCTACATGTTGCTGGCAGGTACTGTGGCCAAGAAATAATTCATGACTGGTAACTACTGCTGATTTTGCTTAAGAGAGCAAATAGAAGACTGGTGGGAAAATAGTGGCAACCGTTTTTCAGTGACTGTTTCACATTGATTGAATTATTTACAAAAGGTGCATACTATACCTTTTGTAAAGCACACACAACACATAGAGCCTGAAGAATCACTGAACAGTTCCTGCATGTGACAGTAATTCAGTTTAAACTCAAACTCATTCCTAACAGTGGCTCTGACCAACTTGGAGGACGTAGAGAATGCCACCAGAGCGTATGAACAAGCTGTGACCATCGACCAGTGAGTCTAACCCGCCTTCTACTTGAATGTACTGTGAGTCTTCATTTGAGACTTTAATTGTTTCATGTTTTATTTCCTTCTCCCTCTGTGGTCATGTATGTACAGATCCAACCCTCTGGTCAACCTGAACTTTGCCATCTTCCTCTATAACCATGGCGATAAGAAGGCCACTCTGGATCAGTACCAGGAGATGGAGAGGAAAGTCAACCTGCTTCGAGACAGCAGTAGCAGCTTCGAATTTGACCCTGAGGTAATAGAAGATAAGATGGACCTTTATTTATCCCTGTGGGGAAATGCAGGCGTTTAGAGGGGCAACCGGGTCAGAGTGAAAAACAGGATTCACACAAGGTAAAATATCAAATAGAATACAAATGAAAATAATAATAACTCAAATGAAAGTGGTAAAGTGACTGTTGAAACAGATGTCACAGTAAAACGTTGAGCATTTGAATGGACATATACACATATTTGGATTGTAATTTAGATCCTGTTGATATCAAAGGTCCCCTATTATACTGTTTTTCAATAATATATTATAGGTCT
The DNA here is from genome assembly GCF_949606895.1 of Notothenia rossii. NCBI lineage: Eukaryota > Metazoa > Chordata > Actinopteri > Perciformes > Nototheniidae > Notothenia > Notothenia rossii. The sequence continues at coordinate 27,719,176 of NC_136904.1, forward strand.
CAGATATATACAAAACATGTCTCTGAAGTGTTTGGCTGAAATACCAAACAGCATCCCATAAACCCCTCTGTTTCAGCCCGGTTTCAAAAGTGCTGATTCTCTGTCTGTTACTTTGGTTACACAAGCCAAAAAATCGTTATGACATCATAAAGTGGCCAACATCTGATCAGCTCATTTTCAGACAGGTTTTTTATATAAATGGATCAGGACAAAAAGAGAGAGAATATTTGTTCCTGAAACCTTCAGAATCTCTTTACACAGAGGGGACACATGCTTATGTATAAAAGACATGAAAAAGCGGATTATGCATAATAGGTGACCTTTAACTTCTGAAAATCAGCAGTAGTTACCCGTACCTTAAGTGGTCTACTTGTCACCAACAGCTGATGGACATGGCTCAGAAGATGGGGGCTGCCCTGCAGGTGACAGAGGGCCTGGTGTGGACTAAACCAGACAAGGAGTCCAAATCTAAACCCAACTCTGCAGCAGCCACCAAAGCCCCCGGAGCTGCTCTTGGAACCAACCAAGCTCTGGGCCAAGCCATGTCTTCTGCTGCGAGCTACAACAAGAACATGCAGCTACCATCAGGTACAAACCACCATTAAGGTTTGTGGAAGGTGTCAGTTAATATTCTGTCAACTCGGTGTCTGGTTATGCGTTTAGATATCTGACAGAACTGCGATGAGCCAGTGCAAGGCTGAATGTCATTTTTCTTATCAGAAAAGTCCAGTGTTACACCCTCAGTGCAGGGGGTGAAGAATTGCACAGCCTCCACCTCTCTCCAATAAACCAAAGCCCAATTTTCATTTGAAATGGAACCATGGACATATCTCTTCTGTGTGAGCTCCCAGCCTCTCACCTGCACTGTAGCAGAGTGAATATATGGGCTCAGGCCAAATGGAATATGGAAGGGAGAAAAAGCTAACCTCCAGCCAGTATACTCTCTATTATTGGCAACAAAAAGAAAGTCAGCGGGCTGGAAAAAAACAAAACAAAGTTAAGCAAATAAATTCAAGGTTACTCTGAAATGATTGTCATGGCTTACAGCTCTCAAATGTAATTGGACTGGAGTGTTTTCTTCAACATGAGCCTGCAAGCTGTGTTTTCTATAACCTTTATTTAGCTAATAAGAGCTGAACAATGCATCCATGTTCAGTGACATTTTACACATCTCTGATCATCTATCTGCAATTTGTAGGAAAATGTAAATAAAGCCTGTACGTTCACTTTAAGCCTAGTTAGTGGTTAACAGTTTACTATTAGTGCCAATGATACTGGATATTTAAAGTGGAGCTTGTACCTATTCACTGGTGTCTGTAATTCATGTTGTGGCAGGGTTCCTATATAACAGGCAGGGACTTACTTTACTGTGTCTTTGTGGTTATGAAGATGAACAACTTAACCCTGAAACCTGGTTTGGGTTTGAAAATAAATATCTGCCAGAGCATTATGAGTTGAAGTTATTTGTAATGGTATACATCTTTTAAAGGGTAACTTCTGGTTGTACATGTTCTTTTTCGCAGGCATTCAGAAGCCCACTAACTCTAACATTTTACATCACCTTTTACACTGTTTTTTTTACAGATGATTAAAATGTAACTTAGAAAACAAACCTGTCAAAAACATATTTTGAGCTGTTCTTGAGTCAAAAACAAAAATGAGAAATCATTTTAGACTACTTAGAATAAACTCTAAGAATGTATTTTCTCACTTCTGCATAATAGGGTATATCTACTTAATTCAACTTTACCAAAAGGAGAACTCTGACCTGCGAGTTCCAGCAGTTTAAAATAGCATTGAACCATGGAGGTCAATCACATGTTTAGCTATTTCATCTGTGCAGGTTTTAAGCAACTAAATCATTTTCTGAGCAATGTATCGACTCTTTGTTATTCTCAGGAGCCTCCAAAGGCCCCTCCATGCCCCTGGAGCCAGAGCCCGATGAAGAGTTGGCCCCCAGCCCCCCCGATGATCCTCCAGGCTCCCCGCTGCCTGCAGAGTCAGAAAACCCCAAACCCAAAACCTCCAAGAGGAGATCTAAGTTGGAGGAATGAGTTTAGCTGCTATCTGCATCTTACTAGGTATCTTGGTCATAAGATCACGCTGGTTTTATGGAGCCAAATCAAGGTTCTTAAACAGCACTCAAGCTATTAGTGGTTTTCTAGCTCCTTGTAGTCAGACATGAAGGCTGAGGGGATGTGCTTCTGGTTTGAATACCTGCTGCACTGACATGTGTCCTCCTTTACAGTGAAAAGGTCAACTATTATGTGCAATTTGTTCATACTATTTATTGCTGGATTACTGAATGTCAGTAAACCAACACCCTGTTTCATGCAAGATGAGGAAATCAAGTTTTTCTTGTAGATGTCGATGTGGCAGGGTTGGTGAACATGTCCAACACGTTTCAATGGAACTTTAGGAACTTCTCTTTTCAACAAAATGGTTATATGAACATTGTTAAGGAACTGCTTCGACAATCACTGAGATCTTAAGACAGAAATGGATGTTATGATAGTTACAGGTTGTCTGTCTAATATGGCTCTTTTTGAGGGTTGAGTGTAAATAGGGACACGCTTTTATATGCGGATACATGGTATGTTTATAGAGAGTAATGTATTTAATAAAAAAACAAGAGACTTTAAAGAGAATGTCTGTGTTGCTTCTTATTCAAAGTCCAGTTTGTGTCTTCTTGTGTCATGCTTTGCTTTCCATTATTAAGCTTTGCAGACAACAGGGGACAGGGTTGTTTCAGAGCTTCAAAGTGAATCTGTTATCTAACACTGATACATGTTCTGAACAAGGAGGACACGTTACAAATAAATAATTAATCCTTCATGCTAAAACTTTCAACATCTTGGGTAAAGGCATACAGTGGAATAGGTGTTGATATATTGTTATTATTATTATTATTATTATTATTATTATTATTAAATAAATAAATATGAAACCACTGATGTTTTGGTTTAGAAGTTAAGAGACTGAGGGACTGCAAAAAAAAAACAAATGAATAGAAATAGAACCATTTCAAAATGTAAGAATTATACCCAAACACTTTCAAAATGTGTTATAATAAATACAGAAAGAGCTTTCATAGTAGCAATCACCTCCCAGCTCACTGAACTCTGCTGTGAACTGTTTGGAGATCATTAACTGTAAGTTGGGTGTTTTTTTACAAATATTTATGTTGAATGATTATTGATTATTGCAACTCAAGTTTATTTCAGAGTTTTGATATAATAGTGTTTTGTCTGAGGCATATGGAACAAAGTTAGGACTCTCTGCGTCGCACTGCACCATGGGATGTCTGTCATCATGATGCAGTCATGGCTGGAGATTGTGTGCAAAGACATGCTTGTGCTGCAGTGCAATGCTTTGGTTTTAAAAGTCTGTGTCATTGTGTATTATTTGATTGCAAACCTTTGGGTCAGGCAAAATGGAATTTGTCATGAGTTATAATATACACCTGGGCCAAAAGTTATTTTGAACAATGGACAATTGTTTCTGCCTCAGTGACGTTCATCAACATCATCAGTAGTTGTTTAAGTATTTTTCCATTGCAAAAGAGCCCACTCAGTTCAGCCTTCCAAAGACTGATTATGTTTTGTTTTTGCAAAGGACATGATTTCCCTCAACAATCCATCATACACAGATATTCAGCTTTGCATCAATAATCTTTCAGTATGTGGCAACTGAGGGTTCCTGTAAAAATACTGCAGTAAGAACCGTGGTAAATGTACAAGTACACATTACTTGTCTGAACTTGGTTTCACTTCTAGATTTCTCTTGTACATGCTGTGACTGAATGGAGGGACCTGCTGATTAGTAACATGTACTATATTCGAGGATTCTTTTTTACTAAATGATAAGCTTTTTTCACTTTTACTGATGGATGACACTCATACATGAGTCTGTTTAGACGTGCTGCAAAAGTATGCATTTCCCTTGTGGGACACTGAACAGAAAAATTCCAAAACATAATTGCCGTTGTTTATGCTTACTGTTTTTGGAATCCCATTTATTATTTAGACATCAATTTAGTTTCTTCGTTTTTATTGATGTTAGGTTGCACTGAACTTAATTTGATGCTATATTAAACAGAATGGTATTTAAAGCTAAATATATTGTCTTAATCTTTGAATGCTTGCAAGACATACTTGTCTATTTTGACATATTCATTTGATACTTTATATGATGTTCTTATCTAAAACAGGAATCTTATTGGAGGCTGATGGTAATACGGTCTTCCTCACGGTTACCTTTTGTCATTCAGGATTAAATGCAGCCATCATTTGACCCTGACGCTGACACACAGCAGCGGTCTAGATCTACCTTCCTCATCTTCCTTATCTTTCATACTTTTCTGATGGAAAATAGAATTGACATGTGTAGCTATTATCCCAAAACACTGTCGTTTTTTATTAGGTTCTTGTTCAACTGTGCATGCCCGATTTGCCTGTGTTCATAACTTTTAGAGGCCAGCTGATGGCTTCCGATTTACTGCTGCAGCAGATGTGGAGAAAATAGGTTTTCACTTTCTCATCTCAAAGAATATGATATCTTTATTCGAATAATAAATGTCAGTACACTGTGGCTCCCTGAAGTGCGATTTATTGGAAAATCAACATGTTTTGATCTGAATAAATTTTTCCGACTTTTTCAAGTTTCTTTCAAGTCATCATGGATCCAGGGAATAAGTAGTACTATTGTTTTATTTATGTTTTTTGCCTTTCAGATTTGACTGTGTTAGGCATATATCGACAGCTCTAAATAATACACTATTCACCAGGTTTGTTTTTTTATAACTTTAAATGTATAATAAGGCCGTATTTTTATTTTGTTGCAGCACAAAGCTGATGGATGGACAAAGACTTCATTTTTATTTCCACAGTCTTATTTGAATTACAGTGACATGTGGTGATTTGATATTTGAGGATTTTGGATGTCTGGATTTCATATAAGCTGTGCTGTTAACCTTAACCTCATTTTCCTACTTTGCAGATCTACCGTATAACCTTTTAGCTTTTAACTTGTACATCCCATACTGTAATTCTGTCCGCACCTCTTCATACAGTGTCTGCCTCTTGTCTGGCTCTTTTAAATAGTTCCCCAGATAATCGTGAGCTCTCAATTATCTAGCTCGGCACCGGCCACTGAAAGTCTTTCACACACTCCTCATCATCTTTCCTACCTACCTCAGCTACATATCATGTGTGTCCAGTTTCCCCTGAACTCAGCACAGTCTGGCCTGCCTCCATACTTTCAGATCCATACTGAATATTAAGAGTAAAGAGTGTATTTCTCATATTTATAGATTCAGTCATAAATACGCATATTTTACTGTTTTATACTACGAAGAAATTATTCAATGTGTGCAAATACAATCCAACTTCAACTTTCGAATGCCACTACCAATCAAACCTCAAACAGAGACAAGTAAAAAACTAAATCCTAAATGCATTAGTTATTTCTTGTGTTATCTGAGGTCTAATTGGGGCTGTTATTTTTACCAACATCCACAATTATTTTTTTTCCAGCTGTGAGCATCTCTTTGATTTCCTTTGTGCATTACGTTTGGTAGAATAATGTCTATCAACAGTGCACTCTAAAACAGTTTTTAGTAGCCTATTATTTCTGTCCTTTATCCATGCTAGCAGCACTGCGGTCAAGCCAGCCGTCTTTCACTTTTGCGTGGTCAAACCAGCCGCCCCTGTATTTTGAGTGCGCGATTAGTTACAGGTTTACGGTAATGCATTAAAACAACCCTGGGAAGCTGTTGTAATTGACTGAAGTGACTTTCGAATACATTTTCGAATACATAAGTACATACATACATAAGTAGTTTATGAAACTGCCAGTTTTGTACTTAGTACTTCTTAGACTACTTGCAAACATAATATGAAGTACTTTTACTGTGTACTTTTCAGTAATTTGAGTTTCAAAGTCCCCCCCAGAGAACAAGAATGAGCATTTTTGTCTAACTTTGGTGTGGGATAAAAAGCATTTCTTCCATAAGTAGTTTATGAAACTGCCAGTTTTGTACTTAGTACTTCTTAGAGTACTTGCAAACATAATATGAAGTACTTTTACTGTGTACTTTTTCAGTAATTTGAGTTTCAAAGCCCCCCCCAGAGAACAAGAATGAGCATTTTTGTCTAACTTTGGTGTGGGATAAAAAGCATTTCTTCCATAAGTAGTTTATGAAACTGCCAGTTTTGTACTTAGTACTTCTTAGACTACTTGCACAAATAATTTGAAGTACTTTTACTGTGTACTTTTCAGTAATTTGAGTTTCAAAGTCCCCCCCAGAGAACAAGAATGAGCATTTTTGTCTATCTTTGGTGTGGGATAAAAAGCATTTCTTCCATAAGTAGTTTATGAAACTGCCAGTTTTGTACTTAGTACTTCTTAGACTACTTGCAAACATAATATGAAGTACTTTTACTGTGTACTTTTCAGTAATTTGAGTTTCAAAGTCCCCCCCAGAGAACAAGAATGAGCATTTTTGTCTAACTTTGGTGTGGGATAAAAAGCATTTCTTCCATAAGTAGTTTATGAAACTGCCAGTTTTGTACTTAGTACTTCTTAGAGTACTTGCAAACATAATATGAAGTACTTTTACTGTGTACTTTTCAGTAATTTGAGTTTCAAAGCCCCCCCCAGAGAACAAGAATGAGCATTTTTGTCTAACTTTGGTGTGGGATAAAAAGCATTTCTTCCATAAGTAGTTTATGAAACTGCCAGTTTTGTACTTAGTACTTCTTAGACTACTTGCACAAATAATTTGAAGTACTTTTACTGTGTACTTTTCAGTAATTTGAGTTTCAAAGTCCCCCCCAGAGAACAAGAATGAGCATTTTTGTCTATCTTTGGTGTGGGATAAAAAGCATTTCTTCCATAAGTAGTTTATGAAACTGCCAGTTTTGTACTTAGTACTTCTTAGACTACTTGCAAACATAATATGAAGTACTTTTACTGTGTACTTTTCAGTAATTTGAGTTTCAAAGTCCCCCCCAGAGAACAAGAATGAGCATTTTTGTCTAACTTTGGTGTGGGATAAAAAGCATTTCTTCCATAAGTAGTTTATGAAACTGCCAGTTTTGTACTTAGTACTTCTTAGAGTACTTGCAAACATAATATGAAGTACTTTTACTGTGTACTTTTCAGTAATTTGAGTTTCAAAGCCCCCCCCAGAGAACAAGAATGAGCATTTTTGTCTAACTTTGGTGTGGGATAAAAAGCATTTCTTCCATAAGTAGTTTATAAAACTGCCAGTTTTGTACTTAGTACTTCTTAGACTACTTGCAAACATAATATGAAGTACTTTTACTGTGTACTTTTCAGTAATTTGAGTTTCAAAGCCCCCCCCAGAGAACAAGAATGAGCATTTTTGTCTAACTTTGGTGTGGGATAAAAAGCATTTCTTCCATAAGTAGTTTATGAAACTGCCAGTTTTGTACTTAGTACTTCTTAGAGTACTTGCAAACATAATATGAAGTACTTTTACTGTGTACTTTTTCAGTAATTTGAGTTTCAAAGCCCCCCCCAGAGAACAAGAATGAGCATTTTTGTCTAACTTTGGTGTGGGATAAAAAGCATTTCTTCCATAAGTAGTTTATGAAACTGCCAGTTTTGTACTTAGTACTTCTTAGACTACTTGCACAAATAATTTGAAGTACTTTTACTGTGTACTTTTCAGTAATTTGAGTTTCAAAGTCCCCCCCAGAGAACAAGAATGAGCATTTTTGTCTAACTTTGGTGTGGGATAAAAAGCATTTCTTCCATAAGTAGTTTATAAAACTGCCAGTTTTGTACTTAGTACTTCTTAGACTACTTGCAAACATAATATGAAGTACTTTTACTGTGTACTTTTCAGTAATTTGAGTTTCAAAGTCCCCCCCAGAGAACAAGATTGAGCATTTTCGTCTAACTTTGTTGTGGGATAAAAATAATTTCTTCCATAAGTAGTTTATGAAACTGCCAGTTTTGTACTTAGTACTTCTTAGACTACTTGCACAAATAATTTGAAGTACTTTTACTGTGTACTTTTCAGTAATTTGAGTTTCAAAGTCCCCCCCAGAGAACAAGAATGAGCATTTTTGTCTAACTTTGGTGTGGGATAAAAAGCATTTCTTCCATAAGTAGTTTATGAAACTGCCAGTTTTGTACTTAGTACTTCTTAGACTACTTGCACAAATAATTTGAAGTACTTTTACTGTGTACTTTTCATTAATTTGAGTTTCAAAGTCCCCCCCAGAGAACAAGAATGAGCATTTTTGTCTAACTTTGGTGTGGGATAAAAAGCATTTCTTCCATAAGTAGTTTATAAAACTGCCAGTTTTGTACTTAGTACTTCTTAAACTACTTGCAAACATAATATGAAGTACTTTTACTGTGTACTTTTCAGTAATTTGAGTTTCAAAGTCCCCCCCAGAGAACAAGATTGAGCATTTTCGTCTAACTTTGTTGTGGGATAAAAATAATTTCTTCCATAAGTAGTTTATGAAACTGCCAGTTTTGTACTTAGTACTTCTTAGACTACTTGCACAAATAATTTGAAGTACTTTTACTGTGTACTTTTCAGTAATTTGAGTTTCAAAGTCCCCCCCAGAGAACAAGAATGAGCATTTTTGTCTAACTTTGGTGTGGGATAAAAAGCATTTCTTCCATAAGTAGTTTATGAAACTGCCAGTTTTGTACTTAGTACTTCTTAGACTACTTGCAAACATAATATGAAAATGAAAATGAAAATGAAAGCTTATCAACTTAAACACTGTCATTCAGTGATTGTGTATGTATGAAAAAAACAGGCAAACAGATTTTTCCCCCTTTTTCTTTATTCTTCTGCCCTAGTTGCAGAGAAAGCAATTCCAATTGCTTGCCCTGGCTTCTTGGAGTTGGTCCTGATTCATCCCCAGGCACTGCTCATGGAACCATCTTTCACAGGTGTCACACTGTATCTGTAAAATGAAATGAGTGACCATCAAATCTGATACATCTTGTCATCGGAAATGATGAAGTAATGAAGTGCAATAGAGAATAATTTGGGCAAAATTAGATTCATGTCAACTTTATTACATGTAGCTATATTCTGTAGCATACTCGCCTCAAACACCAGTTTCATATCTGAAAATAACTATATTATGTCTCCATTTTCAGTTTTTCAAATACAAATGTTTTTGAGGTAGTTATAGCTAGAAGATTTATAGTTCTGGGAAAACCCCATGTTGCATCACTATAATGTAGTTACCTTTTGGTATTCTTAATTGGTCAGTTATGTATTGCATATGACCTGCTTCTCCCTGCTTCCCATATTTTGATAGTGACTTACAGGATGTTGGTGTGTGAAAGAGGACAACAGCAGATAACAAAACAAACGTCTTTCCAAGTGGTCCGTTTTCCATTAGGAGTGTTGCCTCAAGGTATAACTTGGTTTCCAGGCCTGATCTGGTGGACATGTACCGTCAGTCTCCCAGCGGCGTAGAGTGAGGTGGAGGAACCGCGGGGTGCGTTAATTCAGTGCCCCATATTGCTATTTTCCAAGCTATTGTAGCTTTGTCATATTTGTCAACGCTGCATTGAGGCTATTGTCATCATGTGGGTGGACTTAGGCTCAAACCTGGGGTGAAGTTACACTTTAATTGAATATGTTGCTATTAGACATGATTAGAATTGTCAGTATCCCTATTCCACTGCTCATCACATTTTATATTCTCTCTGTTCATTATATGTGTAAACAATGTATATGCATTACCATTTATCTGAGAGAAGTTGTCTTGACTGTTTTTTTAGTAAATCAATTTATATTGGTTCCAGTCATTTTGAATAGAGTTAATGTGTGTGGGCTGCAGCTGGGGCGATGCACGAGGTTGCCGTAAAAAAATTATTCAGCATGCGCTGAAAAGTAGAAATCGAAGCATGGCCCTGCGGCGTTTTCGCTGGACCGCCTGATCTGGATAGACCCAGTGACTCAACAGTTTTGTAAATACATCTAATATCATAAATTGAATTTGATTAGAATATGATGAAGCACTATTATAACTACACTACGACAAACACTCACCCAATCTGTAGTGGGAGGCCCAGATCCTGGGGGCTTTGAGGCAGAGCACATTGCACAATTGTTCTCCATGTTAAACACTGCAGGAAAGAAAATATGTTATTTAGACATACTGTATATGTATACAGTTAACAGTTTATTGGCAGCAGAAGTGCAGTCAAATTCTATGCAGCTGTTCAGCTGTAAATTATAGCTTATGAACTCTAAATGGATCATGAATGGGATCATCAACACAGGTTTAATATGTTTTTAAGGATGGATGTTTTAAAAAGAAGACTATGTACACAGTGTGAACAGAACAACATATAAGCAGACATACATAAACAATCCGTAATATTCTAAACATTACTAGGCAATGACCTGTATGCAACAAATTTAAAAATGCAGCAATTTATATTTGTCACTGTTTCACTCTAAGCCCTGTTTTGTGTTCCATATTTCACCCATGCCTCATGCCGCTCTGCCTGTAAGCTTCTGTTTTTTTTCAATAAACCACCTATAAACTGTTCCTGGATGCCTGGTACAATCGGTATTCGTTTCCTCTTCCCTGCTCTCCTGACACAAACCGTGACAGTTTAAGTGTCAGTATTTACATTCCTTATTGCAGCAGGAAAAAAAGTTATTCTTCAACTGTTAATGTCTCAATGGAGTGTGTGTGAGAGAAATATAAGTTATGGGTTCAACTGAGATATGTATGGAATATTTGGTTTGGGCCCTGTGCTTAAAATCAATGATGCTGTCGGCTATAAATGCAGTAGTGTGTGGACTCAAAGGCAATTTTACAGGCTGTAGTTATTGTAGATTTGTTTGATTACATTGGATTAATAGAAGTTCATCATTTCCATAACAACTAACTAAGAACCATAACGTAAAGCAGGACAAATGACTTACAAACCTGAACCATTGAGTATTGAAAGTGCAAACTTTCTCCTCTCACAAGCCATCTCCTTTTTGGATGTCCCAAAGGACATAACTGGTAATGCAGGAAAGGCCTCCATCACTGCTCTTGCCATCTACACACCAACACACAGAATCACACTTGTCATCTGCGCTACATTGTTTTTGCCAGTAAAATTCCAAAATTGAATTGATATTTCAATAAAAATGATCAAACTATTAATAACTAATAGTTGTAATGAGGTAATTAACACAACTTGAAGAATGTACATGACAAACTACATGGGCTGTGTCAACAACCAGCCCTCTCATCAGTTTTACACAATTCCCCTAAAAAATAAACTGAAAATTGATAATTCAGAAACTAATGACTTATTTTTTAACATCATTGACTATTTTATACTTTAAACTTGTATAATAATCAAGACACTGAAATAAATATAAGAATATGTAGCAGAAGCATAAATATTACATATAGTAGTTAAAGTAAAAAACGACGTTACCATGGTAACAATGACCCCACAGCTACTGCCATCACGTTGAACTGGATGGTGCATGGTTGCTCCTCTCCATTTGACATTCCCCCAGTCCTCCTTGCCATAGCAGGTCCTCCTCATCTTGAAGTATTCCCTTTGTAAAACACATTGTGGAATAGTCTCTAATGTAACTCCCAACAGACACATGTAGAATAAAAATCTTTAAATATTGTGTAAAATAAAAACACTCCATCCGAACAGTATGGACACTGGAAAATATTGTAGGTTACCTTGCTTACTGAGCTACTTCATTTACAATTGTGTACACAGATACTAAGGGCGGGATAAGGAAATATCATTTAAAAAACAGCTGAGACCACCAAGCACAAAATAAATGCTTCAGTGGTGTGGGTTTGGGAACTTCTGTTAACATACTTGTACATGTTTACTTAAATACTTACTTAAATATAATTCTAAGATCACTTTATATCTAATTTGCTGACTTACCGTACTCTTTTCGCAGCATTTTCCGAGTCTGCTTTCTCTTTGGAATTTGCCGCTGGATCCACCAAAAATACTGATGTTATGGCGGGAAATAAGTACTAAAAAAAAAAGTGATGTTATTTCAAAACAGCATCAAACATATATACATATTTAAATGAAAGGGATTTCTGAATGAAAACAATCACTAACCAGCAACTTCCAGTGTGTTCTTTCAATATTTACAAAGGCGATCACGGCTTGATAATCATTAAAGTTGATCTATAACAGCAATAAAAATACTTTTTTTTAAGTTTTCCTAGGAATATGATGCCTTATTTTATTAAAAATAAATCATGGTGTTTCAATTTGTATATTAAATTACAAAATAGAAAACCCAAAGTACTATAACACAAAATGTACACATGCAAGTAAGCCATTTCACAGCCAAATTTTGTCTCTACAAGGTGATGAAAAGACAACATGCCTGGTTCCTGTGCCGAAGAAGATACATCCACGCACACACAGTGACTACAGACCGGTGACAGTGTTGCTGTTGTGCTGCTGAGTTTATTGTATTTTGCTACTCTGGCACAACAATTTCCTTCTGGATGAATAAAGTATTATTTTATCTTATCTTAAGGAAAGAACGATAAAAGTGAATCAAACCAGCAGTCAAACATGGTGGTGGAAATATTACATTCTCTAGGAGTGACTTTGCCATTGGATTACTGAAAAAGTACACAGTAAAAGTACTTCATATTATGTTTGCAAGTAGTCTAAGAAGTACTAAGTACAAAACTGGCAGTTTCATAAACTACTTATGGAAGAAATGCTTTTTATCCCACACCAAAGTTAGACAAAAATGCTCATTCTTGTTCTCTGGGGGGGACTTTGAAACTCAAATTACTGAAAAGTACACAGTAAAAGTACTTCAAATTATTTGTGCAAGTAGTCTAAGAAGTACTAAGTACAAAACTGGCAGTTTCATAAACTACTTATGGAAGAAATGCTTTTTATCCCACACCAAAGTTAGACGAAAATGCTCAATCTTGTTCTCTGGGGGGGACTTTGAAACTCAAATTACTGAAAAAGTACACAGTAAAAGTACTTCATATTATGTTTGCAAGTAGTCTAAGAAGTACTAAGTACAAAACTGGCAGTTTTATAAACTACTTATGGAAGAAATGCTTTTTATCCCACACCAAAGTTAGACAAAAATGCTCATTCTTGTTCTCTGGGGGGGGCTTTGAAACTCAAATTACTGAAAAAGTACACAGTAAAAGTACTTCATATTATGTTTGCAAGTACTCTAAGAAGTTCTAAGTACAAAACTGGCAGTTTCATAAACTACTTATGGAAGAAATGCTTTTTATCCCACACCAAAGTTAGACAAAAATGCTCATTCTTGTTCTCTGGGGGGGACTTTGAAACTCAAATTACTGAAAAGTACACAGTAAAAGTACTTCAAATTATTTGTGCAAGTAGTCTAAGAAGTACTAAGTACAAAACTGGCAGTTTCATAAACTACTTATGGAAGAAATTATTTTTATCCCACACCAAAGTTAGACGAAAATGCTCAATCTTGTTCTCTGGGGGGGACTTTGAAACTCAAATTACTGAAAAGTACACAGTAAAAGTACTTCATATTATGTTTGCAAGTAGTCTAAGAAGTACTAAGTACAAAACTGGCAGTTTTATAAACTACTTATGGAAGAAATGCTTTTTATCCCACACCAAAGTTAGACAAAAATGCTCATTCTTGTTCTCTGGGGGGGGCTTTGAAACTCAAATTACTGAAAAAGTACACAGTAAAAGTACTTCATATTATGTTTGCAAGTACTCTAAGAAGTTCTAAGTACAAAACTGGCAGTTTCATAAACTACTTATGGAAGAAAGTCTTTTTATCCCACACCAAAGTTAGACAAAAATGCTCATTCTTGTTCTCTGGGGGGGACTTTGAAACTCAAATTACTGAAAAGTACACAGTAAAAGTACTTCAAATTATTTGTGCAAGTAGTCTAAGAAGTACTAAGTACAAAACTGGCAGTTTCATAAACTACTTATGGAAGAAATGCTTTTTATCCCACACCAAAGTTAGACAAAAATGCTCATTCTTGTTCTCTGGGGGGGACTTTGAAACTCAAATTACTGAAAAGTACACAGTAAAAGTACTTCAAATTATTTGTGCAAGTAGTCTAAGAAGTACTAAGTACAAAACTGGCAGTTTCATAAACTACTTATGGAAGAAATGCTTTTTATCCCACACCAAAGTTAGACAAAAATGCTCATTCTTGTTCTCTGGGGGGGGCTTTGAAACTCAAATTACTGAAAAAGTACACAGTAAAAGTACTTCATATTATGTTTGCAAGTACTCTAAGAAGTACTAAGTACAAAACTGGCAGTTTCATAAACTACTTATGGAAGAAATGCTTTTTATCCCACACCAAAGTTAGACAAAAATGCTCATTCTTGTTCTCTGGGGGGGACTTTGAAACTCAAATTACTGAAAAAGTACACAGTAAAAGTACTTCATATTATGTTTGCAAGTACTCTAAGAAGTTCTAAGTACAAAACTGGCAGTTTCATAAACTACTTATGGAAGAAATGCTTTTTATCCCACACCAAAGTTAGACAAAAATGCTCATTCTTGTTCTCTGGGGGGGACTTTGAAACTCAAATTACTGAAAAGTACACAGTAAAAGTACTTCAAATTATTTGTGCAAGTAGTCTAAGAAGTACTAAGTACAAAACTGGCAGTTTCATAAACTACTTATGGAAGAAATTATTTTTATCCCACACCAAAGTTAGACGAAAATGCTCAATCTTGTTCTCTGGGGGGGACTTTGAAACTCAAATTACTGAAAAGTACACAGTAAAAGTACTTCATATTATGTTTGCAAGTAGTCTAAGAAGTACTAAGTACAAAACTGGCAGTTTTATAAACTACTTATGGAAGAAATGCTTTTTATCCCACACCAAAGTTAGACAAAAATGCTCATTCTTGTTCTCTGGGGGGGGCTTTGAAACTCAAATTACTGAAAAAGTACACAGTAAAAGTACTTCATATTATGTTTGCAAGTACTCTAAGAAGTTCTAAGTACAAAACTGGCAGTTTCATAAACTACTTATGGAAGAAATGCTTTTTATCCCACACCAAAGTTAGACAAAAATGCTCATTCTTGTTCTCTGGGGGGGACTTTGAAACTCAAATTACTGAAAAGTACACAGTAAAAGTACTTCAAATTATTTGTGCAAGTAGTCTAAGAAGTACTAAGTACAAAACTGGCAGTTTCATAAACTACTTATGGAAGAAATTATTTTTATCCCACACCAAAGTTAGACGAAAATGCTCAATCTTGTTCTCTGGGGGGGACTTTGAAACTCAAATTACTGAAAAAGTACACAGTAAAAGTACTTCATATTATGTTTGCAAGTAGTCTAAGAAGTACTAAGTACAAAACTGGCAGTTTTATAAACTACTTATGGAAGAAATGCTTTTTATCCCACACCAAAGTTAGACAAAAATGCTCATTCTTGTTCTCTGGGGGGGGCTTTGAAACTCAAATTACTGAAAAAGTACACAGTAAAAGTACTTCATATTATGTTTGCAAGTACTCTAAGAAGTTCTAAGTACAAAACTGGCAGTTTCATAAACTACTTATGGAAGAAATGCTTTTTATCCCACACCAAAGTTAGACAAAAATGCTCATTCTTGTTCTCTGGGGGGGACTTTGAAACTCAAATTACTGAAAAGTACACAGTAAAAGTACTTCAAATTATTTGTGCAAGTAGTCTAAGAAGTACTAAGTACAAAACTGGCAGTTTCATAAACTACTTATGGAAGAAATTATTTTTATCCCACACCAAAGTTAGACGAAAATGCTCAATCTTGTTCTCTGGGGGGGACTTTGAAACTCAAATTACTGAAAAGTACACAGTAAAAGTACTTCAAATTATTTGTGCAAGTAGTCTAAGAAGTACTAAGTACAAAACTGGCAGTTTCATAAACTACTTATGGAAGAAATGCTTTTTATCCCACACCAAAGTTAGACAAAAATGCTCATTCTTGTTCTCTGGGGGGGACTTTGAAACTCAAATTACTGAAAAGTACACAGTAAAAGTACTTCATATTATGTTTGCAAGTAGTCTAAGAAGTACTAAGTACAAAACTGGCAGTTTTATAAACTACTTATGGAAGAAATTATTTTTATCCCACACCAAAGTTAGACGAAAATGCTCAATCTTGTTCTCTGGGGGGGACTTTGAAACTCAAATTACTGAAAAAGTACACAGTAAAAGTACTTCATATTATGTTTGCAAGTACTCTAAGAAGTACTAAGTACAAAACTGGCAGTTTTATAAACTACTTATGGAAGAAATGCTTTTTATCCAACACCAAAGTTAGACAAAAATGCTCATTCTTGTTCTCTGGGGGGGGCTTTGAAACTCAAATTACTGAAAAGTACACAGTAAAAGTACTTCATATTTTGTTTGCAAGTACTCTAAGAAGTACTAAGTACAAAACTGGCAGTTTCATAAACTACTTATGGAAGAAATGCTTTTTATCCCACACCAAAGTTAGACAAAAATGCTCATTCTTGTTCTCTGGGGGGGACTTTGAAACTCAAATTACTGAAAAGTACACAGTAAAAGTACTTCATATTATGTTTGCAAGTACTCTAAGAAGTACTAAGTACAAAACTGGCAGTTTCATAAACTACTTATGTATGTATGTACTTATGTATTCGAAAATGTATTCGAAAGTCACTTCAGTCAATTACAACAGCTTCCCAGGGCTGTTTTAATGCATTACCGTAAACCTGTAACTAATCGCGCACTCAAAATACAGGGGCGGCTGGTTTGACCACGCAAAAGTGAAAGACGGCTGGCTTGACCGCAGTCTAGCAGCGGGGTCAGTCAGTCAACGATTGGTCCAGACCAATGTTCTCAACAAACCTATTTCATCATTAACGGACTTCCCAGGGGTTTCCCCAACCCCACTATGAGCTTCTCATTTGTGTTTTTGTTGTGAAATGTCTTAACAATTATTGGAAACTTCCCCCTCTCAGGAGCATGAGGTCAAACATTTTCAAATATCTGGCTTTTAACTACAATCCTGTTAAACGAAAATCCTAAAGACAGTGCCTTCATTCTTGACTTCGATATGTTTGAAGTGATTTTTAGCGGTT
The DNA here is from genome assembly GCF_949606895.1 of Notothenia rossii. Classification (NCBI taxonomy): domain Eukaryota; kingdom Metazoa; phylum Chordata; class Actinopteri; order Perciformes; family Nototheniidae; genus Notothenia; species Notothenia rossii. Next base: position 27,736,278 of record NC_136904.1, read on the forward strand.
ATTTGCATGTGAACTAAACTAAAATGGGGAAAGCCCGTCTGTGCCAAACCACAGCCTCACACATGCACTAACGCGGCTGTTGACTCTAATTCTTGTTTGAATAGCCTGTATGTGTTTTGTCATTTATCCATTGTGAACACACTACAAAACCTGCTGAGGATTAGCGTATAGTATAATGTTGGGATGCAGCTATGCAGTGCAAATCTTTGTTTGTAGCTCTTGAAAGGCAAATAACAGTAGGCTACTGTTAAATATGTTCTTTATTCTCGCGTCCAGGAGAGAAGCTTTAAAATGAGACTAAATGGAGTCTCTGAAAAGATTCAAATGGGATACTTTAATTAAAAAAGGCGCGGTAGTGTTACAGACAGAATATTGTTCCGTCAGACAAACAGCTGTGATCCGGTTCTCCTGAGCAAGAAGAAGACAGCGGATCTCTCCTCCGGCGCTGCTATATATATCCTCTGCTGGCTCCTCCCCGCCAGCCGGCTCACCTCGTCTCCAATGTCCGTTATTGCATTTAAACAGAGGATAGGTTCTTTTCACATTCAATATATGCTTAACACGCCATTTCTCCTCATATTCTCTTTCATCACTTTTCATTTAACACATTCTAAACGCTGTAATCAATACTCTAAACAATACTTCTCGGCTCGTTTGGTTGCCGGTCATTCCGGATGTTGTCACATGCTACTCTCGTCTGTAAACAATAATGTATTCAAATAAACTGTACTTTCATTTAATATTCAACATGGTAGTATCTCGACATCTATCGTTGTAGTGTTAAATCAGTAGGTTTCGGTTTTCACCACACCAAGTCATTTCGCTCCTCAGTTCACCTCTTTAGGAAATCGTATATTAGCCACATGCTACATGCTAACCGTAGATGAAGGATTTTCAGAATAAAAGCTTAACTGCTTGTGCACAAGAATTTCTGGTTTTTCAGTATAAAAGAGCGTTTGAACTGACGGTATGTTTAAGCTACATTATACCATCAAAACATTGATTTTAATTTCTAACACTACTCATGTCACAAAAGCTGCCTCAGTTGCGCTTTTTCCATTAGCTATAGCAGTCAGGGCCCCTCAACTCCCTGCCTGAAGAGACTCATAATCGCTTCTCCAACTAATCTTTTGGATTCAAGCAAGCAACTACATTTCCAGCATGTCCTACATTTTGTCAGCCCTGAAAGATATTAAAGCCTCAGTTGGTTTTAACGTTTCTTCTGATAAATAAAGTGCATGTTTAAGCAGTGAAATTATTATTATCATTATTGTTATTATTATTACCCTGAGACCTTCCAATAGCTCCCAGTCACCTCACTCTCTTTCACTTTCTCACCAGTTTTCTCTTTGCTCATCTTCTATGTAACAGCGGAGAAAGAGAAGAACGGACAGTATATTTAAATGTTAGCACCCCCCGAAGAGGCTCAAGCTCTTATGTTGGTTCTGGAGTTTGAATAAATGTTTGTTCATCAGTAAAGCCTACGACCATTATTCGGAGGGAAATGCTACAGTAAGAGCTTCACCTTCACCAGCTACAAGCTACACCACGCTGCCTGTGGATTGAAGGAACGGCACGGCACACAGATCAGCGAGCTGCAGCATCTAGCATGAACAGTATAGTCTAGGACCTGGGTTAGATATGTATGCACTTAATTTAGGAGAGAATATCTCAACTGTTCTAGACTAATATGACCCCACTGAACAACTTGGGATGTGTGCCAAAATCTCTATCCGGGACGAAAAGCCCCAAAATTACCACGCCCTTTTTTTAAAGACCACGCCCCTTTTCATCGGAAGTGCTACTTCCGATATAGCTGTATCTTCTAAACCGTTTGAGCTACAGATTTTCTGAGGTGCTCAAAATGTTCAGAATGGCCATATCTAGGGGGAGGGGGTATTAGAAATTTCTAATTTGATATTTCACGAGAACATTCGGTCCACTTATTACCATACCCAAGTACTGGAAATTGAGTTATCCTCTCATGAATTATGTGCATACATGCCTATCTTAACTTAGGTCTTCTACTAATTAATATAACCATTGAATTATAAACTAACAAGACTGCTTTTGAGGCCCTCAAAATGTTCATATTTTACTAGAAATGGCTAAAAACCGTTAATAGGTCAACTTACATACAACTACCTATACACACTGGAATGGCCACCATTATATTTATTAATTTAAACTTTCTGGACTTAGAGCAAAGTTAGAACATTTGTGTCATGTATAGAGCTTACATAAATTACCCAACAGCCAACAATACTTATTTAACACCACATTAGTACTGTTTATGTGTCACGTAAACCAGGGTGAGGAACATGAATAGTAAGACAACAGAGTCCAGGTCCCCGTATGAGGATGATGAGCAGTGCTCATTCAGTGATAGGGTTTTTACAACAATCACCTCCCTTGCATTTGCAGTACTTGCAACACTTGATCCCAGCTACCCTGCAGGGACACCCATTCTTGCGAGCACACTTGCCACATGTGCAGGGATCTGGCAGGCCTTCGGGTTTTGAGATCACAAACTCAGGGACTAATGAACTACCCAATCTTACAAAACCATAATTCTCGGCATTCATAATCGAGGTGGCGTCTCTAAATGGGGCTTGGACCCACAGCTGCTGTTGGTGATACCCTCTATGTATATGCTTTCTTGCATTAGTTGATGTGCAAGTGGTTCTCTCGAAGTCCATCTTGAGGGCATTGCTATCAAATGCAGCGAGTCGCAGGTCGTCAAATGTCTTCAGGTATGTTGATGGTTTGTGACACTTGACCAAGAATGTCTCTGCCAGCTGTATTGCATTTTCTGTTAGCTGTGGACTGTCGAAATTCAGGATCAGAGAGGAATTTTCTGGTTTGCGGACAGCATTCAGGGCTGCAAGTTTAGTTGATATCTTGCTGGTTGTATCGCACCCAGTCAGCGCATGGAGTGCTGGGAGACACTTTGTGAGCTCGTCTCCCAGCGCTAAGCAGATATCATGGAGTGGTAATATTGATCTTCTCACTCCTGAGTTGCGGACGAGCCAGAGCTCTTTGAGACCAAGATCTCTCCAATTGACTGTGATGTGGTATAACAGGCACACAAAGACATCCGTGTCACCTGATGACAGCGTAATGGATGTAGGTCCTGATCGGTGGCTTAGAATGTCCTGCACATGGAACATCATCCTGTCGTCAGCTTCCTCGTGTGTGCAGTTGAGCCGAGGGAATGGAGAAGCACACCCAGCTGACACCGTCCATGCCTGTGGTGATATACCAAGGTATAGAGGTTTGGTACCTTGGTAATTGGTGGTGAGCCACTCAACATAGAATGCCTGGAAAGCAGTTTTGCTGATGGAAGACGACCAGAAGTTCTCTAACACCACTGGGACATTTTGGTTCGGTGATATCACATCAAGGACAACCATTTCATTTGACTTCCCTCTTCTCTCCCTCTCTCCATTCTTGATGCTATCCTCTCTGTAAGTGTCGAAAACGATGTGGATCTCATCACAGTTGTGTCCAGCTTTGGTGACCATAGATGTCAAGGCAATAGCAAAGTCATGGAATGTTTTGACGGGCGGATCAAGCTTCTTTAAGGGGACCTTTCTCACCAAGGCCATGAAGTCGATAATGATGGCGTGGGTTTGTGGGGATGTTTCTGGACCTTTTTTATCTATTAGTGGGCACAACTTCAGCAGCTCAGTCCCAAGTTGTGATTTGGCACTCTTCCTCAAGTAACCATCTTTGTCAACCAAGAAGAACGCAGAGTTGTTGATCTCATGCTGGAGTAGCTCCTCAACAGTGAAACCCCGGTGACACCCATACTCAATAAACATGAGAGCTTTGTTTGTCTCATCTTTGATGTCTACTTTGGGAGCCAAATTCAAGGTGGTCTCATCGATAAATTTAGCACAAGCAGCGCTGCCCTCCTTCATACAGCACAACAACTTGTCTATGTCTACGTTGGTCACAATTCCTCCAGTGAGAATATTCTTCAGCGCTACCTGGTCTTGTAGAGGACTGCATACCTTCAGGAGATACTCTGCTATGTTTTGCACCATCCCAACTATCTTAGTTGCAGTACTCGGATTGAAGTCGTGGTGAAGTGAGAGTTCTCCTTCTACATCATCCTTCCTCTTCAGGAGGTCAACGTACTGGTCTTTCTTATGCTTGATGATACCCCACAGAGCTACTGCTTCATTCTTCCTGGTGATACCAATTATCCCCCCACTCACTTTGGCAGGCCGGTTGTAGCACTGTTGGTACAAAGTACCATCTGGGATATTCGTTTGTTACTTGGGTATGTAAAACAGACGGCGTCTCCATACATCTCGATGATCAGCTGCTTTACAGTTCTGTTTGACACTATTCCAACTAAACCTTCATTTAGCCTGGCTCTGATGGAAGTCAGACTGTGTGCTGACCTACTAAAGTCAATCCCAAGGGCTAAAAATCTAGCCTTGAAGGAGTTGTCTCCGGCTGTTACCGACTCCTCCTTTTCGAGGTTTTTCAGTATTTAATCAATTTTAGCATGATATTTATTGAAATAGACTTTACAACATTGGTCGTGATATCGGATATCAGCCGCAAAAACATCATCTAGCTCACACATTGCCGCTGTTTCAGTGTACACATGGTCCTTGAACAACATGGCCGCATTTAGTAGTTTTTGGGCCATGGGCCTTTCACAGATTCTGAACAATGTGTGTATTTTCTTCTGTTTAAATGTCTTGCAATCCGAACCACAAAAGATACAGACATTTGTAGTTACACTGGACTTAAATCGCTTGCTGTGTCGCTCAGATGTATCATTAATAGGCCCCTGCTGAGATGGTTCTGATTGTTCTAGTGGTTGGGTTATGCTGTCAGTCTTAGCCATATCCCTTTGAAAACTTCTTAGCAAGATGAGGTGTGGTATTTCATGATACCCTGCTCTTGCACGGTCAGTTGAAGAACCCTAGCAGCTCGAGTGTCATTACTCTCTGTTTGTTTGGCAAGCGAAACAATATAACCCCTGCCGATTTCACCACTAGAGAGGTACTCAGATCGGTTCTTCTTCTGGCATAGGATGCACTCCTCGAGATCGATTGGCTTGATCGGCTTAGGTTTAGCAGAAGGAGCAGCGAGCGGTACCACATCCTGAAAATAAAAGAAACATGTTTAAAATTATCGATGGCATGGGTTATCAGTATCACCATACAATATACTACTTGGCATACCCACAGAAAGAAGAGGCAGGTAAATAAAAAAATTAAAGCTTGTCTTACCATTTCGCTGTACTTCAGTGAGATATTATCTCTGTTAAACTGGATGGATAAGTCTTTCTCTCGTACTCTCTCCAGCTGTTAGCACTGGTGCTATGAATAAACAAAAAGCAGTTAGTTTTATATAATTCAATGGTTATATTAATTAGTAGAAGACCTAAGTTAAGATAGGCATGTATGCACATAATTCATGAGAGGATAACTCAATTTCCAGTACTTGGGTAGTTGTATGGTAATAAGTGGACCGAATGTTCTCGTGAATACCCCCTCCCCCTAGATATTGCAATTCTGAACATTTTGAGCACCTCAGAAAATATGTAGCTCAAACAAAGATACAGCTATATCGGAAGTAGCACTTCCGATGAAAAGGGGCGTGGTCTTTAAAAAGGGGCGTGGTCATTTTGGGGCTTTTCGTCCCGGATAGAGATTTTGGCACACATCCCAAGTTGTTCAGTGGGGTCATATTAGTCTAGAACAGTTGAGATATTCTCTCCTAAATTAAGTGCATACATATCTAACCCAGGTCCTAGACTATACTGTTCATGCTAGATGCTGCAGCTCGCTGATCTGTGTGCCGTGCCGTTCCTTCAATCCACAGGCAGCGTGGTGTAGCTTGTAGCTGGTGAAGCTAACACGCCACGTTGCCACCACGTGGCCTAAAAGTGGTAGTTTGGTGGCACTGTGCACAACGTGGTAGCCACGTGGCCCCAACGTTGTGGTTCACCACAAGCACCCGTCTAAGTGTGCACAACGTGGTAGCCACGTGGCCCCAACGTTGTGGTTCACCACAAGCACCCGTCTAAAAATACTGATTTGTTTAATGTTATAGATTTATTTATTTATTTCCTCTTTGTCAGAATATGAGTTTGAAGGATAGTAATTTGTGCAAAAAATATTACTTCGGTGGTTTTACAAAGAAAATACCACGTTGTGGCCACGTTGAAATATAACGTATAAATACCACGTTGTGGCCACGTTGAAATATAACGTTTTCCTTTCCATGCAAGTGGGTGCACATACATATGATTTGTATGCAAATAGATGGAGTCTACTCTATTATGTAGTTGAATATTGTTCGTCCATTTGTTGCTGTTGATGTTTATAACTGTATATGCTCTCACCAGCCTAAGAATTCAACCAATCACGGCAAATTTCGTTCGCGCCTTTTCTCAGTGTTCTGGATTTACCACTTCACATCCTGGTCGATCCATACGCATACAAATTATATAGTCCCTCAAATATCCATCTATTCTCCCAGAAGATGGGATGTATTTTGCAAAACAGACAGTTATTCGATCGTTTTTCCCAGTTCGACACCCTTTCCTGTCCCTCGATGCCCCCACTAACGCTGGTTAAAATTAATGCCGTTCAGCGACCTACAAACGGTTAAACGGATCTGCGAAAACGAGGACACGCTGTCAATCTCTGGAACGTTAGGCCCAGCGCCGTATAGACTGAGAGTTATGTCATCTCCGTTCACTCCAATGGACCACTTTTTTACAGCAATGGCGGATCGTGGAGCCTCTCAATCGTTCCCCGGAAGTTAGCGCCAAGGCTAGCAGAGCTGTAGAGTTGCAGCATAATAGACCGTTCGTGACGGACTTTTAAAGGTAAGAAGAAGCTTAAAGATTTATATTGCGGATATTATCAGTACATCTGATTCAAATTAACATGTGTATTAAAGGATGTCAGTGGATTATCCCTAAATTAGTGGATTTAGGGAACGTTTACAGATAACAGATTAAGCTATACCATACCATAGTACCATACACTATACCATAGTGGTTGAATACACAGTATTAGGAAACACTTTATACTTACTGGACATGTTATACTCATTATATACTGTATATAAAATATGACCAAGAATGTGAGACAACTTTATAGAAATTCATATCACATCTGTTACTGATGCCATTTGTCATACTTTGTTAAATTCACAAATAATAAAGTTCCATAACTTCAGTTGGGAACAAAGACCACACCTTATCTCCCCAAGGCAATTTCCCATCCAATAGGTGTGCTATATAGGTGTGTATAACCCTTTCTCCTGTCTGTTACTCCCTCTTTCAGCACAAGAACCAGAGGGGGATTCAATGGAGCCTGAATACCTGCACTGAAACCCTCACCCTGCACCCTGAGTCTCAACTCTCAGTGTTTTTCAAGCCTTTCCCTGTTTTTTTGTATTAAACAAAACATTAAGCTTTCCCAATGGTGTGGTTTTCGTTTTGTGAAAAAGTGCAAATGCAGTGTTTGTATACAATAACCTAACCTCACATATTTTTTTGCTGTTGGTCATGAAATTGCTCCTGCTGACTTGTGCCAGCCATTTTTTCCTCCGCTCTGTGTCAGTGGGGAAGCCGTACATTCGTACTCCTTTCTCAGAGCGATTTGAGCATCCCCAGACAGCACAGCAAACCATGGTGGCGACTAGGAGGCAGCACAGCAAACCAGGACAACACGGAGGAAAAGGCACAGACAAACTGCATGATATGCTATTCAATGTTTATTGAATTCCATGTATTTGCAATGGATGTTCCTAAAACAACACATTTAACATCATCATCATCATCATGCTGCTGCTGCTGCTGCTGCTGCTGCTGCTGCTGCTGCTGCTGCTGCTAGTCCTTTGATAGTCACCTGTCGGTCTCCTGTCCTTTCTGAAAGCCATAAAGATGACATTAGTCATTTAGATAACTTGTGTCCTCAATTACCATGGGATTACTGAAACTACCATGAATTTAAGAAAATGGTAGAAATTAATCTAATCTGAATTTTGAAGCATTCCTTTAGATCCCCTCCCTCTAAATATATCAATAAACATTAGAAAGTGATGCTCCTGACTACTATACAAGTTTAAGAAGATAATATTGGTTTGAAAGAATTCAAAGCTATAAATAAACAGCAACAGGCTCTTTAACCAAGGCACTGTTAGCCTAACATGTAAACTAGTTGTTCACACTAATCCTAATATTATCACTTAATATTAGCAAATTCTATTTTATTTTTTAAAACATATTGATGTAAATACATACACATATCGATTTGTTGTATAAATATTGCAAATCAAAACCTTTATTCACTAATAATTACCAAAAGTCGAAGTTCTATCTCCTGTTATCAATGCATTCACATTGCCCGCCATGAACTTCCGGTGAACGATTCTCGTCTGCATGAACCACGTGACGATAACCGTTTTTGGACTTCCGCTGTCGTAACTCTTCTATCTATACGGCTATCTATACGGCGCTGGTTAGGCCTAAACCGCGGTTTTTTTATTCAAGTCAAGAACTTTCAATATATACTTGCAGGTAAGGAAGCCATCCTTTTTTAAAGTTTTGTAATTCGGGTCATGAACATATGGGGGAGTGTTCTATGCACAGCTCTCAGCATATTTTACACTTTTTCTGCCGAAATTAAGCAGGTGCCTTGTGGCCTCATGTGTGGCCTAATCTCGGACTCGGCCTCCATGTTGTTTTTTTCAGCAGGGCCGCTGGGCTGTGTGAACAAAGCTTACATTAAATCCGTGGGAGATCTATATCTGGTTGAGATATGTCCCGACTTTTCAATAGATAGCGACTACCCAGTTAATAGACGAACGTACTCTATGGGAATGTAAAGGAATTTACAACAGGCTGACCATGGGCAAGCCTAATAGAGCTAGCCACGCGCGCCCACGCTGCGCCCAGCCCTCGTAACCGCCATTATCAGATTATAGTAGTTTTACAACCACTCGAGAGTCAACAGTGATCATACAGTTAGTTAGTTCCAAGAGGCTGCAGCAAAGTTGGCAGCGAGCCAGCAAAGTTACCGCGTCGCGCCAATGTCTGTAGACTAGTTGTGGCGGGCGGGAGGAGGAGAGGGAGAGTGTGGACGTAGATCGGTAAGGCAGGCATGTATCTGTAGTTGTGGCGGGCGGGAGGAGGAGGAGGAGGAGGGGGGGGGGGGCTGGACGTAGAGTGGTACTGTTTTGGTGGCAGGGGGGGGGCGGGCACCAGGAGTAGGGCGACCAGTGCTGTGCTTCGTTGGCAGTCTCGTAGTGTTGGGCCATAGTAATAGTATATGCATGCATACGTGGACACAGCTTGACTGTGGACACAGCTTGACTGTATGTGATTTCGGCGACCAATAGGGGGGGGGGGCCACCACAAGTTTAATAGGGACATCCTGGTCTGAAATTACACAGTCTAGGACAACACATATGGGGGGGGGGGGGCATGCGCCCCTTGCTGCAATGCACCCCCCGCCCCCTTTGGATCCGTCGCTGGCTCTTTATTGTAGATTAATAATAGAGCATGAAGTTGGCTAAGAAGGACCTAAACACAGGTACACACTGTGTTTAGGTCCTTCAATGCTAGAAGTTGGTATTTAAGGTTATAGAACTTTAGAAGGGTAATTTAGATGACAATGTGAAGTTGAACACTGCAGATTTTTAGTGAATTTCCATCAAGAAAGCTAGAGGATGCTAAATTATGGCTGCTATATATATATATTTTTTTTTATGTAGTCTAGATCTATGCAAAATTCAACTTTTCAGAGTAACAGACTCTTTATGTTTTTGAATGGACATTGGTTGATAGTTTTCAGCCAGTTGAAATTATGTTTTTATGATTATCTTTTGCCCTGAATTTATTTAAGTTGATTAAGTTGGAAAAAGTAACATCCTGAAGTAATCAATAGTCTTCCATCAGCATTTGCAACTAAACCTTGTACAAATTGCAAAGGGCCAAAAATAAGTAATATTTGTTGATCGCTCATATTCTTAACTTAAAAGAAATGAGGAACATACAATCTTACCGTGCAGGCAGTGGTGCATGGCAGTAGTGTAATTTTCAATTCCTGGATCCACCCCTGCATGGGCATGTTTTTTTATTTTAATTTGATCATATGCATGCGCAATCTTGTTTTGCAGCAAAATGGATGAGAAGAGGCGGCGTCGTACACAATACAATAGAAAGTGGGTTTCAGCCCAAAGATCGGCATCACGTATGAATAAAAAGGTCCAGACAAGACACAGTGACAGTGATGGTGACATTACTGACTTTGTGTTAGATGTTGCATGCAATTCAGATGAGGCAGCTGATGTTCCAATGAACGAACATGTTACTTTGGAAAGCGAGTCTGTGGAAGAAGAAAATGGACAAAATGCTGATGCTGAGAGCGATGATGATGGGTCAATGTGGGACTTCATTGACGCAAATCCAGTCATCCTTTCATCTGAATCAGAAGAAGAAGAACAACATGTACCGGTAGCTGAATACTTAGTGCCATGGGTCAATGCACACCAAATAAAACATATGGCAGTAGATGACCTACTCAAAGTGTTCAAGAAGATTGGACATAAGAATCTGCCATCAACAGCTCGTACGTTATTAAAAACAGACAAGAAGGTGACAACTGAAGAAAAATCGGGCATGAGTTATGTATATTTGGGACTTGAAGATTCCTTGGTGAAGACCTTGGACAAGTACCCCCAGGAAATACTGCACAATACAGACAGCATTGAAATTTCTTTCAATATCGATGGTCTCCCTCTTTTCCGCAGCTCGAATACATGTGTGTGGCCAGTCTTGTGTGCAATAATGATGGAACCAGTCACTGTCTTCCCTGTTGCCATAACATGTGGCAATTCAAAACCAAGCAATTTAGATTTCTTACTTGACACAATAACAGAATTGAATCACATCTTGCAACATGGCATTCAGTACAAGGACAATGCAATTCAAGTGATACTGAAGTGCATCGTTTGCGATGCTCCTGCAAAAGCAATGGTGCGGGCTACAAAACAGTATTCTGGATACTACGGTTGTGAAAAATGTACGCAGAGAGGTGTTTGGTATGGCAGGCTGACATACCAAGACATTGACAACATTGTGCTAAGAACAAACCAGTCATTCAGGGATCAGTCTCAAGAAGAACACCATAAAGGAGTTTCCCCTTTCACTATTCTTCAAGTGGATGCTGTGAATGTATTTTCTATGGATTATATGCACCAGGCCTGTCTTGGGGTCACACGAAGGCTAATTCTTCTGTGGGTCAGAGGCAAAAAGGAAATGAGGCTCCCTGCGACACACATAGAAGAAATCAGTGAAAAACTTCTGGACCTTCGGAGGTGTATTCCAAATAGTTTTGCGCGGAAACCCAGAGGCCTTGGAGATATTGAAAGATGGAAGGCTACTGAGTACCGTCAATTTTTGCTCCTACAGGAAAGCTGGTGCTCAAAGGCATTCTTAGGAATGACCTTTATGATCATTTCATGGCCATATCTGTTGCTATGTGCATTATTGTTTCACCAACTCTTGTGCAAATTCATAAGGAGTATGCTCACAACCTTTTAGTCTACTTTGTACGGAGGGGTCGTGAACTCTATGGCAAGGAGTTCCTTGTGTACAACGTGCATGCCATGCTCCACATATCCGCTGATGCTGAGCGGTTTGGAAGCCTGGACAGCTGTGCGGCCTTCCCATTTGAAAACTACCTCCATAAGATGAAGAGAATGGTCCGTTCTGGGAAGAATGCCCTGGCACAGATTGTGAAAAGGATTCACGAGTTGGAAAACGCTCCATGCACAACATGTTTGACAAGGGCAGAAAGCACCATGCAACTACAGAAGCCGAACAATGCATTTATTTTGGATGGTCCATCTTGTTGTGAGGCGGTGGCTTTATCAAATGAGAAAGATGAAGAGGGAAATAAGAAAGTGTTGTGCAGGGTGTACAACAGAACTGAATCTGTCTTCATGGAGCCCTGCGATTCCCAGATTATTGGAGTATATTGCATCCACTTGAACGACAGCTGCATGAAGCTCCTGACAAGAAAAAGCCTCCACACTAAAGCAATCATGGTTGAGAAAGGGAATGGCAGAAAGGCGGTGTTTCTTACCATTCTGCATGGATTATAATAGTTAAGTGCATTATTTCATTTCAATAAGCACCACTGCTACAAAGTTTGCAAGTATTTAGTTGTTCTGCATGGGTTATAGTTTATCCAAAGTATACCACAGATGATGTTGCAATTAAATATATGATAGTAAGCTTAGTGATAAACAGCTTTTGTGTCTTGGTCTTCAGGTAAAAGATGTCGGGCGAATTTGTTGTAGTAGAGTTTGTGGACGAGATGGCTGTTGAAGTCGTCCACAAGTCATGGATACAGTCAACAAGAGATGTAAGTAAATACATGCATGTACTTGGAACATTGTCAAATATATGGGTTTGCAGCCGTTTGATAAAAAATGGAACTTAAAGCGTTTCACATATGTGGTTGGTTGGGGCGGTGGTGTCTAGGGGGCTTTTCTTCCCCCTTTAGAGGAATTTTGGCCCTTTTTCCCACTGGTGGACGCACTTTTCCACTCCCTCCACAGGAGGTGTACTAGTCAGGAGTCAAGGGGGGGGGGGGGGGGGTGTTAGTGACATTTCGGTGACTGCGCCTTAAGCTTTTATCATCTTTACTATCTACAGGCCTCGTGAGACCACCCCTTGGGCCAAAAAAGTGGTCTCTTAAGAGAGGTCACTTCTCATAAGAGTTTCAATAACATGGGATGTATAGCCCTTGATCTCAATACAGGACCACTGTATATCACTACGCAATTCATTAAAACATTTAAACTACATTCAGTCGCTGTTGTTATATTTCAGCGTCTGTGTTGCTATTGGCCAGCAAGGGGTGGAGCCTCTTCAAAAGCCAGGAGAGGGGAGCTGCCTGACAAAGAGAAATGGAAGCTTTATGAAGTTAGGATATTTTCATTTGGAAGTAGGAAGCATTTAATATTTACAGTTTGAAATGTTAGATTAAGTACATAATTCATGCTAGTTTTGTGTACTAAGCGGGAACTGTAATAAATTGAAGTGAAAAAAGGAAACAGAATGACGTTAATTTTATTACCTTGTCAGTATATCAGGTCTCTTAATATAACATATTGTTTCCAACTTCAGACACCTATGAGAAGGCTCAAGAAAGGGCGAGAAAGGCTGAGGATACCTCCAATGTAGAGACTGACACAGAAGAATGTCGACGGAAAACTAAGAAGCCTGCAAAGTTTCAGGTTTCAGAAACTGAAGATGCTGATGGTAAATACAGAGAATTGGGCATAAGAGTATATTTAAATATGTGACGACATAGATGGCTTCATAATTGCCACAAATTAATAGAAAAACAGTTCAACGGAATAAGAAATATTAACCCTTTCAGTTTTCTTTATTAAATGTCATTTAATGTGGTGCTTCACTTCACCTGTTAATCTTTATTAAATAATGTTAATACAGACGAAGAAGGGGAGATACTGGAGGCAAGTGACAGTGTCCCTGCTCTAGTTCTGGCCGAGCTACCAACATCTCCTCAACGGACAAATGGTAAATGAGGTTGGCACAAGGATCAAGTAGAGCTATATCCTCAACTGTTAATTTCAATTATTTTAGTTTCAACATGAAGCTTGAGTCACAAAAGGAAAAAAACAGCATTTGCTTGTATGCTAATTTTATTCCCAGGAGGTCCAACCTTTTCTTAAACACAGTATCTAACTGGCTAACTATGGGCTATTTTGACATATAGAACAATGATTACTTTTTGGTACAGACATTTATGCAGTACCAGGTAGATCAGTACCGGTAAATTGATATTTTGGGAGTATCTTCTTGCATTGAAAATAAAGTATTGCTTTCATGTCCTAATGAAAAATGCATTAATAATGTTTTATCGATAACCGCACTCATTAAATTCTGTTTAAGGCTGTTCTGCACCGAGAGCGATATCACCAAGTACCAGTACCCCTTCCAGGTCTATTTCTGGGCATAGAATCCAGTCTCCTGTGTGTCCTAACAGTGACACAAGATCAGGTATTTAGGACTATTGACATTGTGCATTTGTCTTCATATTTAAAAAAAAAAACTGTTTCGAGTAATGATATACATTGGTCCTCTTGAGAGACCACCCCATCTGCCAAGCCAAACCGATCTGTCATAAAGGGTGGTCTCTCATAAGAGGTTCAATAGCATGGGATGTGTAGCCATTGGTGCATGCTGTAGTGGTCTCCCAAGAGAGGTGGTCTTAAAATGAGGTCACTCAAAAGGGGCACCACTGTTTTCACTTTGCTCCATTTAGCCTTTCACTTTATATTAATTTAAATATTCTGATACAGACATTTATAAATTAATGACATTACTATCTCTCTATACAGTGATGACTTCAAGTGCACGACTGTCTGAGGATCATCGTGGAGGAAAGCAACCCTTCCATACCAGGTAAGGAATCTGAGGCTTTGTAGTTTTACCCAAGTATTTACTGAGAGTAGTACGTACATGTATATCTCATTGCTCACCATGATTGGTCTAGGCCATTCATTGGTACAGTCACCCTGTGCTAAAGCATTTAGACTAGTACATGTAGTACATTAGACCAATCTGATATTAAGCTGTAGCGAATCTCTGTTACTACTCATGCCATGTAACTATGGCTTACTGTTGGCATGTACTGCAGTGAAGTAATAATTTCATGTTATGTTTTCAGCACCCCCACAACACCCAGAGCTTCTACATCTGCTGCAATAAATCCTGAAAGTGAGCCAACAGGTAACAAAGCCTAATGTAACAGTTTTACTTCAAGAATATTTTTCAAAATTGTGATCCAGAAAATATTCAATTTTGATTTCTTCATTCTAAACATTGTGTTCTTTTGAGACAAATTGATTGATGATTATGGCATCCTTTTCGCATTTTTTTCTCATTCCATTTACGTTTAGCTTGGGATCTAGCACTTGCCGTTGCTTGAAATATGTGTTTAACTTCAACGCAACATGAAATGTAATGAATCATTTGTCGCAATTGCCTTAATGCATTATACATGTATGTGGGTGAATAGATGCAAATTCTAAGCATAGTATTTAAAAATGTGGAATTGTGTTATCTTGCTACAGGATTCCAGAGCAGGATGCTGATGCGTATGCAAAACCTTGAAGAGTCACAGGGGGAAATCCTTAGAATGCTGCGCTTCTTGACAAGTGCCAGCAGAGCAGCAGGAGAGGAGTTGGACGATGTACTACCAGACCCTGTCAGCAGTACTGAGGAGCTGGATATGCTTTGTGAGAGGCTTACAGATAAGGCCTTCAAGAGACAATTGGTATGTTCCATTGTGAAAGAAAAACTTATTTTGTTAAGAATCGCTTACATTTTATGAAGAAGTAACTCCATCTTCCAAAGAGACAGATAGGCAGACACCAAGACAGACAGGCAGGCAGGCAGGCACACATACAGACAGGTATACAGACAGATAGGCAGGCAGACAGACAGGCAGGCACACAGACAGCTAAACAGGCAGGCAGACGGACAGTCAGGCAGACAGGCACCTAAGCAGGCAGCAGGCAGGCATAGATAGATAGATAGATAGATAGATAGATAGATAGATAGATAGACAGACATAATTGGGACCACTGAATTATTTCAAAACTGTAGTAGTTATATTCAATGCTGCCTTTGTTATATATATCTGACAATTTAGCATTTTCACTTGGATGTACTCAAGGGTTTTTTACTAAGAAAACTAATTATCTACATTGCAGACATGCTATATGACTTCCTTGGGTGGCCACAACATCGGAGACACCATCCGGAGGATGCTCTCCAAGTTGGGAACCAATGCCTTATGGTCAACGTATAGCCTCAAGGGAAAGAAGGGCAAGAACGCGTTGATTGACCTGTCGGTCACCAAGGTCCTCATCAGTAAGTGTTTAAGTCATAAATGGCATGCAATTGCTTCTTCAGTATTTTATGAAGCTCGCCTGATGCACTCCAGAGATACTCAATATAACATGTTGATTATCATTTATTATAACCGAAACGACCATTTTGGGGATGTTATGTTTCATGTGCATGAGTGGGTACGTGTCTGGGTCTGCATCTTCGTTAGTGGATCTTTCAAAAACTATGTGACATTCTAATTTACTTATTTGTATGAGTATTGGTCATCCATGGGCCAAGAACCCTCATGATTTTGGTGCTGATTCTATTTTTATATCTTTATTGTTGTGGCCATCTTGGATTTTCTTAATTTTTCTCCGGGGTTTGGCCATACTACCGCGTAAATTTTTCAGCTGTTCATGGGGGGTAATCATCTCGGTTAGCGATAATGGTCCCAGGTGGGTGATAATGGGGGATATTGATCCTACATCGGCGCTAATGGGGATATTGGTCCCAAGTGCGAGATACATGGTCCCCAGTGGGTGATCATGATAATGAGGGAAATGGTTCAGCAAGAAACCCATTTGTCTGGCCATCTTGAATATTTGGTGCCAGTAAAGATTTAGGGGATGTATCCTGTGTTCGTCTGTGAATACCATTCTAATTACAAATATTAAAATATAAAACTGCCTTAGGATTATTTAGATAAGATTTGTGAGGAATAGTTGTTTTAGTGTTAATTCTTTCACCTGTACATATACTTGTTACTCTTCCTTTCTTCCGTGCATTGCTTGGGGTTAGCAGTTTTGTGCTACTTTTCCTACAGGAGCATGCTTGAAAAACCATCCTAAAGCCAAGGCTTCCGAGGTGGAGGAGCAACTGTCCGAAAATCTCAAATATGCACCGAAGAAAAAAGGAGGGCCAAAATACAAGGTGATAGTGGATTCTAGTGCCTTACTTAAATATTTGGTCCATCTCTCCAAATGTCTGTCAATAAAGCATTTACATATCACATACATTTACCACTTTGACATATAGTATGTGTCATCAGTACTTAAATCTTTGCATTCTCACAAAGTTAGTTATCATTATCACTACTCATCAATTAGGAACAATTAAGGATTTTATTTTCTAATATACCATGTATTCCCTAATGTGCGTTCTTGCTTTTTAGGAACCTGCTGCAAAGAGAAGGAAGAGCGTCGCATCTGCAGTCGATACAGATACAGATTCAGATTAACATTTCACATATTATGCCTGGTCATTGGTGCACGGACGTTTCGGCCAACGGACGTTTTGGCCAGGTATATTTGTCGGGGCGGACGTTTCGGCCAGCTTGTACAAAAAATATAATAACTGAATAAATAAATATTTTATTTCATTTAAATTCACCTACGTAGTAGATACATGTTACTGCCATTCATATATATAATAACTGAATAAATACATATAGCGCCACCAACTTAAATGTTCATTTAGTCTACAAGGTCTCGGTTCGAAAGCCACAAATGTTCAGCTGGCCAGCTATTATTGTATTACCTTGGACAATGTTTTATCTATTGTTAGTTTATTTCCTTGAGGTACTTAGAAAGTAGTTTAGGTAAACCTGTTATGCCTTCATATAAAGAGATTGCAATTGATATCATTTATATCCCTCTTTGTGTTACTACATTTGACCATGGCTTCATTATGTTCTTTTGTTCAGGAACATACAAATTAAACTGGTTACTTATACACCTTAAGTTTGCAGAGAATATTTACATTTCCATAATTGTAGAAATATGATAAAAAATATTATTCTACTGTCTACATGTCCTCAAATTAATTATGGGTTTATGGAATTTCTTATTGATATATATCTATCTGTCAATTTGAATCGTGTCATGATGTATTATGCATTTGAACCATTGAAATGCAAATAAAATTGTCTAAGAAGTGTATTATTAAAATTTGAGTTGTGTTGATTACTTTGACATAATTAAAGCTAATCGAAAGAAAATATAATTGCAAATAGAAAGTGGTCTAAAGGTGGTGTGAACGTTACATTTCAACGTTACATTTCAATGTGGTGACCACGTTATTTCAACCATACAAAATCACGTGGCCTCCACGTAAATTGCCACGTTGTCACAACAACAGCATCACGTGGCTGTAACGTGGCAGCCACGTGCAATTGTTAGCAGGTCCTCTACTAGTAAGAGCTTCACCTTCACCGGCTACACCACGCTGCCTGTGGATTGAAGGAACGGCACGGCACACAGATCAGCGAGCTGCAGCATCTAGCGTGACCTAAGAAGGTAAAGAATACGGCTAAACTCAAAATGGATAACATAAAGGAACAGATAATTAAGCTAAAAACGGAAATAAAGGAAAAGATACGTTTATTACATCAGGAAGATTGTGAAGGCATGTCAAGTCAGGAATTAAAGGAGGAAATTGAATATAAAGAAAAACAACTAGCTGAGCTTCAACTCAAAATGAATGAAACTGACGGGTTAGCATTACCACGTCGTTCAGAACGCCCCACTGTGCAGACAGAGAAAATACTTGCATACCAACAGGAGGAATTGTATAAAAAGGAAACAAGACTGCTTACCCTGTATGAACAGTGGAAATACCAAGTCAGAAAAGCCAAAGAAATATTAAAGACTGACATATCAAAACGGGAATTGGCTGAAATGGCAGACGCAATTGAAGATGGAATGATTGGTGTGATGAGAGCTCACAGCGAAATAAGAGACCGAACCACAGCATCCGCTGAACTAAGACGCAGGATTGACGCATGTGAGGCTGTAACGAAAGACATTATGAAAATTATCAACGACCGCTTAACGGAAATAGATGGCGATTTTAATGCGGAGCGTGAAAGGCACTGTCTTCGCCAGCTATCAGCCCATGACTACGCGTAATCCATTTATGGCACTCCCTCTCATTCAAGTGCCAGTCACCATTCTGAAACCTCGGTCCTAACTGCAAAAAGAGCTGATGCAGCCGCAGAGCTTGCTGCAAAGGAGGCTCAATATAAAGTAATGGAAAAAGAAAGAAAGCAAAAGGAAGAAATAAGAATGATGGAGGAGAAAATACACATGCAGAAGTCTAAATGAGAGAGTCTACAAGCAGAAAGGGAAATGGAAGCTGCTCGTGCCAGACTGGAGATCTACGACAGAGAAATCAGACTGGAAACTGATAGACAGTCTACACAGCAGAACATGAGACACATCCCTTTCAGCCCTTCTGTAAATGGTCAAAACCCTCACATTACGGCACCTACACCCACTACTGATGTGTCCTGTTTGGCCCAAGCAATACAAGACAGCATAGCCATAAACAGACTCCCAATGCCAATGCCCACAGTCTTTAGTGGAGACCCACTCCTCTTCATTGAATGAAGAATGTCATTCATGTCACGAGTGGACCGAAAGGGCATTTCTTCAGCTGGCAAACTTTGCCATTTAAAGAAACATGTCGAGAGGACGCTGGCGTCGTTTGCTCGCCGCTTCTCTGTCTGGATTTTTTTTTACTCTTTTCTACTCTTTCCTACTCTTTCCTCAACATTTCTTAGCAGCTTTTTGACCGACCAGTCCGGTTAAGATCTATGTCAATCTTACACTGCCTGGATCACTGAGATGTGTGAAAGTGTCCGTGTTTTCCTACCTGAAAACACCGGCTCCGTTTCGCCGCTCCACCTGCTCTCCTTCTGATCAGTGGCGTCAATTCAGCCAAAGCTAAGGTATGGCAAGGTTACTAGTCACATGACTTAACTACAGTATCAATCAATATACATGCCCAGCAAATAATCATAACAAAAGTGACAAGTCTGCTATGTAGCTTTTCTGTGTGGTTAGGAAAATTTGAACTTTTTCAAATGCAGCCTCACTCACATCCCGCTAGCGCAAGTAACTATGGACACAAACACTTAACTACGCACGTCAATCAATCAATTCAGTCAAATGCGCCGTTACGCATCCGTTTTCAGCACCATGGATAGCAAGCGGCAGGGTTAGACAGCAGTAATAGCCTTTCTGACACAATTTCACTCTTTCTGTTCACTTCATTCACTATGTAATTGCAACAATATCACGTGAACATACCAGGTAAACTGCTGTAAACTGTTAAAGTCCAAATATAAAGAGGAGAGGGAGGGAGGGAGGGAGGGAGAGAGGAGAGGGAGGGAGGGAGAAGAAAAGAGAAAGAGAAATCATATTAATAAGATGTTTGGGTATCTTACTTTGAGATGAACTTTATTAATTATTCCACAAGTGGATAACGGCGGGTCCTCAAAGCAGCAAAGTTATTGACGAGTTCATCTGCGTCCAGGGATTTTACGACAGCAGGCTCAACAGCCATCAACATGAGGTTTGTGAGCCTGTCATCGCTCATGGTGGTCCGCAGGTAAGTCTTGACTCTTTTTAAAACGGAAAAGAATCTTTCGTTGGATGCAGTGGAGACAGGAATTGTTGCTGCGATCTTGAATAGCTTGATGACCTCTGAAAAAGCGAAAGGACATGGTCTTCAGTCGTGTCAAAGCCAGCATTATGTTTTTCTCCTCCTCCACGTCCTCCTTCATCTCAAGTTCAAGGAAAGCTTTTGCTGTGTGACACTGGGAACTGAGAAGGGTGGTGTCGATCAGTTCATCATAGAGTTGTGCAAACTGTTCCATTTGAACTACATCCATGAAATGGGGAGATGAACAATCAAATGCCTGGATAGCATTAAGTAGCTCATCATTATCTGTAAATCGGCGATCTAACTCAGAGATGAAGCGGTCCAGTGTTTCAAAGTATAGTCTTTTTTCTTGGTCATCTCCTGTTTGTCTCTGGCCACTGGATGATCCGACAATAAACCCTGCCAAGGCTTTGGACACACTCCGTGCTCTTGCTGGTCGCAGAGGGGCAGTGTCGCTGCTTGGGAGGCCGAGCTCTGTGGAAAATGCCTTGGCTCTGCTCAGTGTGTCCTGGTACTCTTTATCTGACCTCATCTTTTCCAGCTGGGCCTTAGTACTCCGTATGAGGTTGGAAGCCATCGTGATTGCAATGTCTTTTGTCTGAAGCTGTTCAGACAGTCCATAAGTGAGATTTAAGATTTTTTCTAGGACATGAAGACGCACAACAAAAGTGACTGTCAGCATATTTGTCCGAAGTCCAGCAGCTTCAGTTGAACCCTCTGCATGAGCGTCAATAGTGGCATCTAACACAGCTAGTATAGCCTCGTAGCGCAGTTTTATCTTCTGTAGAGCCCTATACCAATACAGCCACCGAGTGGGACAGGTGCGCTCCAAGTGCAGTATTTTGTTGTGTCCCAACTTCTTTTGAGCCTCAATGAAAAGCATGTGTCTGGTATTGCTATTTGCAATACAAGTATATAGTGTTTGAACAACACCAAAAAACTCTGCCATCTCTGGTATTTCAGTTATCGAGCTCACAAGCACAAGATTTAGTCTATGTGCATGACAGTGTATATACGCTGCATGCGGCACTTTTTCACGTATTAAAGCCTGCACTCCACGCACATTACCCCGCATAACACTTGCACCATCGTAGCATTGTGCAACACACAGCTGAATATCTAAACTCGATAATTCCTTTATTATTTTCTGGGCCAGGGATTCAGCTGTCAGGTCCTTCATGTGATAGGTTCCAATGGCTCTTTCCTTTATAATCCCGTCATGTACATAACGGATCAAAATGGCCAGCTGCTCCTTCTTAGACAGGTCTTTCGTTTCATCCACTAACACTGAAAAGTACCGTGCTTCTCCTACTTCATTTATGATTATACTTCTGATATTTTCCCCAATAACTCTCACCATATCATTCTGGGCTTCTGGGGAAGAATAGTGCGCATACCTGCGTTCCTGTTTGCTTTTCACGTTCCTGTCATCTGTTGCAATAACGTCCAAAAGTTCAAGGAAATTTCCTTTATTTTCATCCTCATCTCTCTCGTTGTGGCCACGGAGAGGGAGGGCCTGTCTTCCCAGAAATGACGTGATTTTGAACAAGGATTTGACGTGAGCCCGGTTCTCCTGCACCTCATCTGTCCTGTTTGCGTCAATCCGACTTGCGATGGATTCCTTATGTCCGCTGATCACAGCCTTAAAGTTAGACCACGCTAATGCAGCACAATTGTGTCGACTGCTCCCTTGATGATCCCGGAGATTTTTTTTCATGTTCTTCCAACATGTGTATCCAGTGTCTATGAACACACGCAGTCCATGCCTGTCACCTGTTAAAGTTGAGGCTCCTCCAAAATGACGGCATGCAAAGCAATAAACTGCATCTTCTTGCGCAGAATATTCAACCCAGTCATATTCCTGATACACACTGACATTAAAGCGTCTTCCATTTCTAGTTGGGAAGTGGGTCAAACGAGGACGCCTGAGTCCGTCTGTTTTACATCCACTAATATCCTTCTTCTCTGCTCCAGTTGACCCAGAGGCTGCTACTGCTGCTGCACCCGGGCCTTGACCTTCCTTATCGCTGTCCACGTCTGATCCAGCTCTTTCAATCTGAGAAATTGGTGGGGACTCAGACTCGGATTCAATTCGAGAAGTCGGTGTGGACGAGTTCTCAACCTCCATGCATGTAGTCTCCGTCTCCCTGTTAGCATCTGCATCCCCGGCGCAGGTGCTGGAGTGGCTAACAGCCTCGTTAACAGCTTGAATCCCACCTTCACTACCTGGTCCTTCTCCCTCTGCTGCTGGGGCAACATTGGAGCCATCACCTTCACCTGCCTTTTTTTTGATAAAAAAAGATTCTAAAGTTCTTTGCTTTCTTTTCATTTTAGTTAATTAGCTTAGCCGAAAAATAAAAAAAACCGCGATAACATGACCCGCTCTGACCTCCGGCGGCTTCTCGTCAGGAGATACCACATTTCAAGATAGGGAGGGGGGATACGTTACGATAAGTATTGGGAAAGATAATATCTAGACTAGAGAAATCGATTGTGTTGTTCTGATTTTCATTTGTATTTAATTTATATGTATTAAATAATAGAATAATCAATACAAATTGACACAGAGTAATTCCATAAATTTATTTTTTTAAAACGAACATTTACATTTTCCCCTGGAGCCAAGGTGTGGCAGCTGCCATACCTTGCCATACCCAATTGACGCCTCTGCTTCTGATCCTCTCGGCTTCACCTGCCTAGCTCCTCCAACGCTGCCTCCACCCCATTCCCGGACTTCTCAAAACGTGTCCTGCCTTTGGCTGGCCTGGACCCCTCTTCCGTGGACTACCTGGAGCTAGCTGCCTGCACCTCTGCAGTCATCAAGCAGCAGGATACCCGCTAGCTGCTAATGCTAGCGGCTGCCCGGCTCACCTGTCCACTCAACGCTCCGTCTCTCCTGCCTGGCATGGCATTGAGGTACTCCGCTGCGAGACTTCTACAACTCAACAACCATTCCACACCGTTATGCATCTCTGTCATCAAAAACCACAAACTTCTAAAACGAACCAGATACATCCATAGAGGCTCCGGTCGCAAGTTTGTTTACTTTCACACAGGTCACTCCATCCCCGTACTCTGGTCAGCTGAGCGCACACCCACCTTTCGACTACGTCATCACAACAATACAGACGAGCACGCCCCCTGTCTGCAAGCCCTGGCAATGACACCTGAGTCAATCCTCACCACACAAAGCAATATGAAGCTCACTCTGTTTAATACCCGGTCCCTCAACAATAAAAGTCACATTCTCAACTAATTCATTCTGGACAATAAACTGGACTTTCTCTGTCTGACAGAAACCTGGCAACAACCTCTGGATTATCTCTCACTCAACCTCACTACACCCAATGGATACTCATACGTAAATAAGCCACGCTCGGAGGGCCGAGGTGGTGGAATTGCCGTAATACACCGACGGGACATTAAAACCAGCCTCATCCCCATCTCATCTGCTCCTTCATTTGAACACCTGGCTTTTAAACTCTCTGGTCACACACAGTCAGTCCTGGCAGTTGTCTACCGCCCTCCCAAACCAAACCCATCATTCCTCTCTGATTTCTCTGAATTTCTGACCCAGCTCTGTTCTTTCTCCACCTCAGTCCTCCTACTTGGTGACTTCAACATCCACATGGACTCCACTGACTCTACAATAACTACAGACTTCACGGACATGCTTAACTGCTTCAACCTCATTCAACATGTCAACTTTCCGACCCATAACCGTGGCCACATTCTGGACCTTGTTTGCTCGACTGGACTAAACCTTCACCATCTGTCTGGCTCAGACCTCTTCCTCTCCGACCACTTAGCCATCACCATGACCATCAACATTCCCACCCCACCACCAAAGCAAAAACGCAAAATCAACTTCCGTAAATTAAGCTGTGTCTCAGCTACCTCGCTCTCATCCTCCCTCTCGGAAAAGATATCCACCACTCCCTTTGTGGACCTCCATAGCCCCTCTGATCTCACTGACTACTACAACAACATTCTGTCCTCCTGCCTTGACCAACTTGCACCCATAAAAACCAAAACAGTTTCCTTCACCCACTCTGCTCCCTGGTTCACCCCTGAACTCCGTCTGATGAAAACCCGTGCCCGGCAACTTGAAAGACTCCGCAATAAAACAGGTCTCACAATTCATTCTCAAACCTACAAAGACCACCTACAGCAATATAAAGATGCCCTCTCCCATGCCCGCACCACCTACTACTCTCAGTTAATCCACTCTGGCTCCGGAAACCCCAAAACACTCTTCTCCACAATAAACAAACTCCTCAGCCCCCTGGACACCACCACTCAGTCATTCACAGTAGACAAATGCAGCTCTTTTCTCACATTTTTTCAAAGCAAAATAGACAACATTTACAGCAGCTTAACCACTACCACACCAGCTCTCCCTCAAGCCACCTGCCCCCCCTTATCCTGCCAACCCCTGTCCCAGTTCTCCCCTGTCTCCCCTACTGACCTCTCTGATCTCCTGACAGGAATGAAAACTGCCACCTGCACCCTGGACCCCATCCCCTCCAGCTTTGTTAAGGCCTGCCTTCCTACTCTCTCTTCACTCATCACTACAGCAATCAACTCCTCCCTGTCTTCTGGCACCGTCCCACCGTCCCTCAAAATAGCTGCTATCACCCCTATTCTGAAAAAACCCGGACTAAACCCTGACAACCCTAATAACTTCAGACCAATCTCGAACCTACCCTTTCTGTCAAAAGTTCTGGAACGCGCTGTAGCGTCACAACTTAAGCATCATCTCTCTGCTAATAACCTCTATGAAACTTTTCAATCCGGATTCCGCTCAAACCACAGTACCGAAACCGCACTCCTCAAAATTACAAATGACCTTCTCCTCTCCTCCGATGCTGGTAACCTCAACATCCTCATCCTCCTTGACCTCAGCGCTGCCTTCGACACCATCAATCACTCCATCCTCCTCACCCGTCTTGAAACCACCTTCAACATCACCGGCACTGCCCTCTCTTGGTTCACTTCATACTTCTCTGACAGAAACCAGTTCATCTACATCAGGGGTCACCAACCTTTTTGTCACCGAGGGCTACTTCAAGGGTACTGAGTAATACGAAGGGCTACTTGTTTGATACAAACTTCCTGAATAACATAATTGCACGGTTCACCTTTAATGATAACATTATTATTAATAATAATAATCAGAATACATATTAATTTACTGTATGTGAAGGGCTGTCTGATCACATGTTAATGTTAATTATTCCTCACAATAATTATTAACAATGATTTACCATTGCTATAGCAACCCCATTGTTTTGTTATGAAAATGTATCTATATTTATACACATTCTCGCGAGATCTATCAGGGGTCGTTGTCATGCTGCGTTCACACCGGACGCGACTTCGCTCTAATCGCTCGGTTTCACCGCTGCTGCCAGCTGTGTTTACTCGCATCATTCAAACAAGACGCGCTACAACTACAACAAAATGAACATATTTTACCGTGATTAAATTGTAATACACGTTTCTAAATGATGCTGAAGTAACAACATACTGATACCGTTTAGTAAAAACCATGAATTAATGCTTGACAAGTCTGCAGACAAGACGGCAGGCGAAAAACGTTTTAAAATGCTTGTTTTCTGAATGGAGACTGGGTCGACCAGGCTAAGCTAACGTTGTATATGCTCATTCCACACTCATAACAACGGCCTACAGACATAAATAAACCAGCGACTGTATTCGCTATGACAAAGACAGTCTGTGGTTTGTACTTGTTTAACTTTTGTCCAGTTTCTGAAAAGATATGAGGAGCTGTGATCTCTGTTTGCTAACTGCTAACAGCTAACTGCTGATGTTTTCTGGTTGAACGTCAGTGGCAGGCTGAGATCCTCACCACTGCTGTGTGTGTGTGTGTGTGTGTGTGTGTGTGTGTGTGTGTGTGTGTGTGTGTGTGTGTGTGTGTGTGTGTGTGTGTGTGTGTGTGTGTGTGTGTGTGTGTGTGTGTGTGTGTGTGTGTGTGTGTGTGTGTGACGTGTCATACTTGTCAACCCTCCCGATTTTCGCGGGAGACTCCCGATTTCATTGCCCTCTCCCGGTTTCCTCCCGGGGTCATATTTCTCCTGCATTTCTCCCGATTTCTGACCAAATCAGATTTACACAGGACTGTTTCCACTCGGACTTTAATACAGCTACACCATTGTTTGGTTTCCATGGCAACACGTCTCTTTAGTAGCGCGCGCAATTCAAAGTCTGAGAGGGTGAGGCAGATATTCACAGAAAACAGAACAAGGATCGACAACTGCTCTACTCTCTGCTCACTCCTTTCCTGTAAAATACAGGTCCAGCCCACACATATGCTCCATCAAGGACGGTGCTACAGGCTGCAAGTCAGTGCACTTACAACTACAATAAGCATGTTAATGTTAATCTAACAGCTCCGGCGATCCACAATTTTGTATTTTGAAATGCTCCCGATTTCTGAGGTCTAAAGGTTGGCAAGTATGGTGTGTGTGTGTGTGTGTGTGTGTGTGTGTGTGTGTGTGTGTGTGTGTGTGTGTGTGTGTGTGTGTGTGTGTGTGTGTGTGTGTGTGTGTGTGTGTGTGTGTGTGTGTGTGTGTGTGTGTGTGTGTGTGTGTGTGTGTGTGTGTGTGTGTGTGTGTGTGTGTGTGTGTGTGTGTGTGGTGATGAGGCCCATGATCGTAGCTGCTCATGCTATCTTGTCTCAGCTAAAGGTGGAACGGAGATTTGGTGCGTGGAGTTAAACTCTGAACCTATATGGGGTCAGAGTTCAATTTCACGCACCAAATCTCCATTTCACTTACATATGTACATACAAAATGTGTGCTTTTAAAATGTTATATTCAATATTGTCATTTTAAAAATTAAAAATGTATTCAATAATTTTTTTAGACGGAGCTCCATGGTGACTTGTGCTATTTTTAGAACATGCACGCGGGCGACCAATTTCCCCCCTGTGGGCGACTTAGTGCCCGCGGGCACCGCGTTGGCTACCCCTGATCTACATCAATAACTGCAAATCCCCCACCGCTCCTCTCCCCCAAGGTGTCCCTAAAGGCTCAGTTCTCGGCCCCCTCCTCTTCATCCTCTACCTGCTTCCCCTTGGTCACATAATCCGCCGTCATGGACTTCAATTCCACTGCTTTGCCGACTACATCCAGCTTCTCATCTCCACCAAGTCCATCTCCACTGCTACCCACTCCATCCTGACAAACTGCATCACTGAAATAAAATCCTGGCTCCAACTTAACTTCCTGAAACTCAACTGCGATAAATCTGAAATAATAATCATTGGACAAAAAAAGCTCACCACACCTATCCATAACTTCACCCTCAACATAGACGGCTTCCCAGTTCAAACCTCCCCTCACATTCGGAACCTAGGCATCATATTTGACCAAACCCTCTCCTACAACAGATACATCAAACAGATCACAAAGACAGCCTTCTTCCACCTCAAAAACATCTACGTCCGTCTACGTCCATCCCTCTCTCCCACTGCTGCCGAAACCCTCATCCACGCCTTCATCACCTCCCGTCTGGACTATTGCAACAGCCTCCTCTATGGTTCACCTGCAAAAATCCTCAACAAACTTCAATATATCCAGAACTCCGCCGCCCGTCTACTCACCCACACCCGAATCCGTGAACACATTACACCCGTCCTCATCAAGCTCCACTGGCTCCCCATCCCCCAGAGAATTCAGTACAAGATCCTCCTGATGACGTACAAAGCCCTCCATAACCTGGCCCCATCCTACGTGACTGACCTCCTCCACAGACACACTCCCACTCGCTCCCTCCGCCTTGCCACTGCCAACCTCCTGTCCCTCCCCACCCGGACCAACCTCAAGTCTTGGGGCGACAGAGCCTTCTCCGTTGCTGCACCCACCCTCTGGAACTCACTACCCCAATCCATCAGAGATTCTTCCTCCCTCATAGCATTCAAAACATCACTCAAAACCCATCTGTTCAACACTGCATTCAACCACTGACTACCCCCTTCCCCCCGTATTTTCCGTTTTGTTTATCTCTTTTTGTATTTCTTTGTCTTTTTTTTTTTGTATTTTCTTAATTCTCTGTCAAAG
This sequence comes from Notothenia rossii, assembly GCF_949606895.1. Classification (NCBI taxonomy): domain Eukaryota; kingdom Metazoa; phylum Chordata; class Actinopteri; order Perciformes; family Nototheniidae; genus Notothenia; species Notothenia rossii. The sequence goes on from NC_136904.1 coordinate 27,764,727, forward strand.
CGTCTTTGAGTTTCATGAAAATCGCTATAAAAGTCCCATGTATTATTATTATTATGTCATTGGCCCTGCTCACAAATGCCTTGAAGGAAAATTCTATCGAAATAATGAACAGGCATACATAGATGCATGGAATAAGCTCAATCAACGCTTTGGGCAGAAAATAGAACCCAAAGACGCTGAAGGGTTAAGAACATTCTCTGACTTCCTAAATGCCTGCCTGCAAAGCATGCCCCATGTGAAGGGTCTCGATATTCTAAATGACTGCGAAGAAAACCAAAAGCTAATCCAGAAAATTCATGATTAGCTAGCAGCACGTTGGAATCGCCAGGTTACAATCGCTATCATGGAAGGTAAAGAGTTTCCCACCTTTGAGGATTTCAATCACTTTGTGTCATTAGAGTCAGAGATAGCATGCAACCCAGTCACTTCTCTACATGCTCTCTACTCATCGAACTCATATGACAAAAGAGGCATTAAGGAAACAAGGGGAAATAAAGCAAATGTCTTCAGCACGCAAACGGCTATAAACAGTGAAAACTCAAGGCCCCCCTGCATGTGGTGCAAAGGTGATAAGCATCAACTGCCCAACTGTTCAACCTTCATGGAAAGGTCCCTGGAGGATCGACGAACATATGTAAAAGATAATAAGCTGTGTTACGGCTGGATGAAGCCAGGTCATGGTGCAAAGGAATGTCGTCACCGCCACACTTGTGATGTATGTCAGAGAAGGCACCCTACCTGTCCCCACGATGAGAACTTCAGAAGACGTGGAAATCAAGAAAGATCTGTTTTCACTGTGAACACAGCTCTTAATAGTGAACATGAAACCAAAGCAGCTACGGTACTCAACATCACTGGAGGCGGTCAGATAGGCAGCACTTCCATGATCGTTCCTGTGTGGGTGTCCTCAGCTAAAAACCCATCCAAATAACAGCTTGTCTATGCATTATTAGATACTCAAAGTGACAGTACATTCATAGACCAAGAGGTAAGCAAGGAACTACAAGCCGACACCTATCCTGTGAAACTGAAACTTACCACCATGCTTGCAAAGAACATAATCACGACGAGTGAAAGAGTGTCTGGACTCCGTGTGCGAGGCTTTAATTCCTGCTTGCACATCGACCTTCCTCATTGTTACACAAGAGACTGTATTCCTGCGAATCGTGATCATATTCCCACTCATGCCACAGCAAAGCCATGGTCTCACTTAACAGGAATCACAGATAACATGCCACCTCTCCTCAGCTGTGATGTCGGACTCCTAATCGGGTACAACTGTCCCAGAGCACTGACACCCAGACAGGTGTTAACAGGAAAAGACAACGAGCCCTTTGCCATCCTGACAGATTTGGGGTGGAGCATTGTAGGCTGCTCAACACCGTCTCACGAGAAATCTGAATCCAGCCTGTGTCACAGAGTTACGGTAAAGGAACTCCCTCCAGTTACGCCGATGGACGTGATAGGCGCCCTGGAGTCCGACTTTAAGGACACAAAAGGAGATGACAAAACTGTCTCACAAGAGGATCTTGTTTTCCTTGGAAAACTCAAAGTTACAAGGGACATTATGAGATGCCTCTGCCCTTCAAGCAACGGCCACAATTACCTGATAACAAAAAACTTGCTGAAATTAGGCTCTGTCATCGACAAAAGTTCTGCAGAGATGAGAAATACAAAAAAGACTAAACAACATTCATGAAAGAAATCATTGAGAGAGATGATGTCGAAGAAGTAAACGAAAACGGAACTCATGGTGAAAAATGGTACATTCCCCATCATGGCATCTACCACCCTAAAAAGGCACAGGCGCTGCAAACAAAGACCACAGAAACGATAAGTCTTGTCGTCCGTCTGTCAAAGTTTTCGTCATGGTCCCGAGCCATCAAAGCTGTGGCCCGCCTTCTGCGACAAGCTAAAAACATCAAGTCAGGTGGTCATGTTGCAGTGAGCGAACTGGAAATTGCTGAACGTGTCATAATCCAAGATCTGCAAAGTCAAACATATGAGAAAGAAATAAGACTGTTAAAGAAAGGAAGTTAACTACAGTGTTGAAACAAATTAAACAACCTTGATGTTTTTCTGGACACAGATGGTATCCTGAAGGTGGGAGGAAAACTCCGCCATTCATCCCTCGCTGAGTCATTCAAGCACCCAAAGGTCATCCCTAAAGAGCACCACGTGACGAAGCTGATAATAGCTCACAACCATGAGAAAACAAAGCGCCAGATAAAGACTGTCAGGAGTGTTTTGAACACTACTCTGTCACTTTCCCATGATAGACTCAATGACGCTTCACTACGGACTGTACTCTATGAAGCCATGGCCATAGTCAACAGTCGTCCTCTCACTGTGGATAACTTAAACCAGTGGTCGCCAACCAGTCGATCGCGATCGACCGGTCGATCGCTAGTGTGGTGCGGGTAGATCGCGGACCGTTAAAAAAAAAAGTAACAAAAGAAAGAAAAAGAAAATAATAATGTTCGAAAAATACGTTTTTAGATGTAAACCCATCATCCACCACCCCGTTAGCAGGTGCCACTTGATTGACGTATATTTGAGACACCTCAATAATATAATACATTAACCGTGCTTTACGTGAACCTCATCATGACACAAGAGACAACGGCATGACTGTAATTTCCCGTGTTCAGTGAACGCAACAGAGGCAAGCAACAGATCAATCAGAGAGTTGCATGGAAATACACCTGTGCTTGTGTCATTCAAGCTCGGCTGTTTGTGTGTGTGGCAATAGCGCATTTAGTGTGGGAGAGAGAGAGGGAGAGGGAGAGAGAGAGGAAGAGTGGGAGGGAGAGAGAAGGACCGGTGCCAGCGGGGATCTTGATGTTAGTATCTGGTTAGCTAACTGCACTAACGGACATAAGGAGCTGTTTCCACAACAAGCTGGAGGAGGGTCCTCTCCTGTCAGACTGAGGGGCTCAGGTGAGCTAAAGGATTCTGAGTGTTTAGAACGGTTTTGTCACAAAGATTATTTCCGCGGCACACCTTCATATGATCATTATAGTTATACAAACAATAAGAGAATAAATGAAAAACAGTTATGAAATAGCCTACTATATGGCAGTAAAGCAAGAATACAGTTTAAAAGGGGAGTGATTTGTAAAATATCAATAAAGAAAAAGAAAATCTGTTTACAGTTCTGTTTCATATGGGTGCTGAGAGATGTATCCATAGATCTCTTCATATTGCTCTCAAAGTGCACCAGATTGATGCTTTCAACTTCAATATTTTAAAAAAAATCTTCCCGGGGGAGCATCCCCCCGGACCCCCCTAGAGGAGGTGAGGATCACCCTAGAGGAGGTGAGGTCCTCCCCCCAATAGCACTTTACCCCTGCCTATATGCCGTGAGCTGATTATGGAGCCTTCATTGTAACAGTAATTCAGATGCAATTAGCCTATATAAAAGGCCTCAAATTGGAAGCATTGTCTGGGCCGTCTTTTTCACTCAATTCTGCAATAGGTAGATCTCTTCTTTCACCTAGGCCGAGGTCGGTGATCTTGGGCTTAAAAAGGTTGGTGACCACTGACTTAAACAGTCCCGACAGCTTAGAACCACTCACCCCAAATCACTTGATCAACATGAAATCCGGCACAGCACTGCCCCCATCTGGTGAGTTCCCAAGAGAGGACTTGTACGGAGCAAAAAGATGGCGTCGTGTACAGTATCTGGCAGAGCAGTTCTGGAGTTGCTGGAAACAGACATATCTTCACAACATCACCACAAGACAGCACTGGCACACGCCAAAGAGAAATCTACTAGTCGGTGATATAGTGATGGACATGGATGAACTGTCACCAGGAGGTGAATTGAGACTAGCAAGAGTCTTAGAGACTGTCAGTGGTAAGGATGGACTTGTGAGGAGAGTGAAAATCTCAGTTGGAGATAAGAGACTGAACAAGAAGGGTGAGCGCCTTGGTAAACCTTCCATATTGGAGCGCCCAGTGCATCCATAAGAAATGTTACCATAGTACTTGTACCATAGTACCATGGTATATTTACCATGGTACATGTACCATGGTATTTTTGACAGATTGTACCATGGTTTGTACCATGGTACGTACCATGGTTTGTACCATGGTACGTACCATGGTACGTACTATGGTACACTATGGTAAAATCTGAGGTACCATGGTAGTACCATGGTATACCATGGTACGTACTATGGTACACTATGGTCAAATCTGAGGTACCATGGTATACCATGGTACGTACTATGGTACACTATGGTAAAATCTGAGGTACCATGGTACACTATGGTAAAATTTCTTATGGGCAGAAGCTGGTTCTTTTGTTAGAAGCTTCTTAAACTGACGACGGCAAAGACACATTGACATTCTTAAATGTGGAAATTCTTCATAGTTCATGTTTTGAAAATGAAACATTCATACTTTTGGTGGGAGTGTAGATAACCCAATTTGTGTTATCTGAGACTGAAGGGGATGTTGCATTGTTTTTGTTGCTTTCGTTGCAGTTTTATATATATCTTATAATGTAATTTAGGTGAACTTCCTGTTTCATTTGTATGCTTTTATTTTGAAGGCGAGTTAACAAGGCTGACAGGAAGTGGTTGTAGCTTTTGAAAACAATGTCACGGAGAAAGTAATATCTTCTATGTAGCAGCGGAGAAAGAGAAGAACGGACTGTATATTTAAATGTTAGCACCCCCCGAAGAGGCTCAAGCTCTTATGTTGGTTCTGGAGTTTGAATAAATTCTGGTTCATCAGTAAAGCCTACGACCATTATTCGGAGGG